>NC_058380.1:50682500-51056250 GCF_018350175.1 Felis catus
AGTACAGGGTTATAACCATGCCATGGCAGGGGCTCAAAACTGTTCCTACTTATTCTGGAAGGATTGGTAACTTGTACAGACTACAAGGGTGAGACATGATTGTTTCAAATGATAATGTCTGGTGGAGATTTTAGATAATTTTGGTTCCCATCCTCCTTTCAGAAAATTTGGATGTTACCACCAGGTTTTCTTTCCAGCCATTCTGGGCTTATTTTTCAGCTTTTCTCTGCTGTTTCACACTCACACGTTATCTTTCTGCTCTAGCACAGCCTCTGTCAACAGTATTCCCTTTTGCTTCTCTTGGGCCGTCCCTCTCTTTCACTTGTGGCTTTCTTCCCTTGTCATTTAAGCTTTCTCAGCTATGCACAGAAATCCAACAGAAGCCTTTTGTGTGGGGGATTCCCTCCATCCCAGGCAGTTCTGAAAGTGGCAGGTGCCTCTGCAAAAGCTTCTGTCAGCCCTTAGACCTACACCCAGCAGCTGCTAGTCCTGGGCTCTCACTCTTAAAAGCAGTAGAATGGACTTAAGTCAAAAACAAGCATGGTGGGGTTAACTCTGTCATCTTGAACTCAAGCCATTTTTGCTTTGAAACTTTCCCAAAAACACTAAGCTCATCTCTCTGACCATGGGAAGAGAGAAAGACTATGTTACTGGTATAGAATTCTGCTTACACTGGAGGTGGTGAGGCATGGATTTCCCTAATCAGCAGATAGATGTAAACTGTATACATGGGTGGGGTGGGAATAGGCCCCTGAAAAGGGAACTGCCACACCTGATAAGAAAAGAATCTATTTCCTTTTTGACCAGGAAGGCATTAAGGCGGTTAGCACACGACGAATCACGTCCATCTATAAAGGAACATGCAGACTAGATTCTCAACACTGTCAACACAGACGTATCTCTAAAACAGTTGTGTAAGTTTTAAAAATACCTAAAAATACGTTTGATGTTGTTTATGGATTCAGTCATATATATAGTAAAAGTTAAAAAAATATGCAGAGGGGCCAACATGGTGGAGAAGTAGGGGGATCCACACTTCCCGTGTCTCTCAAACAAAGAAGTGCAGAAGCCAAAGGACTTTGAACACCAGAGCCTGAAAGGAAAAAAACTGGGGGAGATTAAAAAAAAAAAGGCCGCGTAGGCACAGAGGGGAGGGACCCCCTTCTACGGACAGACAACGGGAAGAAAAAGAGCACTAGTGAAGTGTAGGACCCTATCTGGACAGGAGAAAGACCTCGGACCTAGACTGAGAGGGATCCGATCTCTAACTGTGGGGCTTTCTTCAAAGCTGGCTCCCTGTTCATGCACTGGGGAGGAGGGGAGCCAGCCCTGGGTGCGGTTGTAGGTCAGAGGCTGAGTCCGCAGTTGGAAAGAGTGGTTCCCTCTCTGGAGGGCTATGAGATAGTACAAAGCATGCCTGCGTCTGCCACCCCTGGGCACAGCGGCTGGGCACAGGCTGCAGTCTGCAGGAGGAAAAGGCCGCCGTCTCCCTGGAGTGCTGTGGGAGAAGACAAAGCCTGCCTGTGTCTGCCTTCATCCACAAGGGCAGCGGCTCAGTCCGCAGTGGGAGGACTACACTAAGGACCACACTAAGAGGCGCTTCCTCGGTGCGAGAGCGCAGAGAG
Organism: Felis catus; assembly: GCF_018350175.1. NCBI lineage: Eukaryota > Metazoa > Chordata > Mammalia > Carnivora > Felidae > Felis > Felis catus. Next base: position 50,684,126 of record NC_058380.1, read on the forward strand.
CGGGACTTTGAATCCTAGCCAAGCGCAGAGTCAGGGGAGTTGTCAGACCGAGAAGGACCGCCTGTCTGTGCCCGCGGCACAGTAAGGATGACTCAAACGGAGTCCACCAGGTCTGGCTCTGTGGAGAAGAGACTGCGGGATCACCATTTCCCCCCCACACACCACCATTACCAAGGTGGGGCCTCAGGGATCACTCCTGGGGCCCATTGTGGGGGTGGGTCCTGAAAACGCCAAACCACGCCCCTTTGCAGTGGGTAACTGCATACCCACCGGAGCAGCACAGACCTGGTGGACAGCTACTACCTACAAGCAATGCAGCATTGTCTGGATCAACTCTAGGTCGATTCTGGATATATAGATACATTCTACCCCACCCCACCCCACTTCTCCTTATCTCTTCCCTCCCCTAGGCTGGTTACTCTGGTTGTTGGTCTGTCTCAACAAATGTATTTAATCCATTGTCTTGATACATGTTCTACACCTCCTTCTTTATACTCCTTCCTCTCTCTGTAATAATCAAGGCATATAGTTTCTCTGTCTAAGTAACTTTATCTTTGTTTCGTTTTCCCCTCCTCCTTCTTTATTTTCTTTTCTCTCTCTCTGTATTAAGCCTTTTAGTCTCTCTGCCTAATCAATGCTTATTTTTTCTCCCCACCCCCACCCGGCTCCTGTCATTTCTCTCATTGTATGTGCCCTTCCATCAGCACAGCCTCCACCCTCTTCTTTACTTGTAGTCTGTGTTTTTGGGTTTTTTGTTTTTAGTCTTTGGTTTTCTGTTTTGTTTATTTGTTTGTGTTATTTGTGTGTTTGTGTGTTTTTGTCTCCTGTTTGTCTATCTGTTTTCCTTTACAGGCCTACTCCAAGGAACAAATCAAAGTGCACCTGGTGGAGGGTCCAAAATATCACTACGAGTAGGATAATAAAATAACCAAGGTCACAACAACAGAGAGCAAGTAGCAACCTCCGAAAGAACACCTCCTGAAGGGCCAGGCCCTGGACAGTGTATGACCCTCCTTTAATACAGCGGGGCTTGCAGGTGCACAGCACACAACAAGCTTTTAAAATGCATAAGGGACAGAAAACTAGCCAAAATGACGAAAGGGACGAATTCTCCTCAAAAGAAATTCTAAGAAGTAGCAACAGCTAACAAATTGATGAAAATCGATTTAAGCAATATAACGGAACAAGAATTTAGAATAATAGTCATAAAATTATTTACTGTGCTGGAAAAAAGCATAGAGGACAGCAGAGAATCTACTGCTACAGAGATCAAGGGACTAAAAATAGTCATGACGAATTAAAAAATGCTATAAATGAAGCAGCCATAGCACGGATTGAAGAGGCAGAGGGGAGAACAGGTGAATTAGAAGATAACTTATGGAAAAAGAGGAAGCTGAGAAAAAGAGAGATAACAAAATCCAGGAGTATGAGGGGAGAATTAGAGAACTAAGAGATGCAATCAAATGGAACAATATCCATATCACAGAAATTCCAGAAGAAGAAGAAGAGAGAGAAAGGGGCTGAAGGTGTACTTGAACAAATCATAGCTGAGAACTTCCCCGATCTGGGGAAGGAAACAGGCATTGAAATCCAAGAGGCACAGAGAACTCCCTTCAGATGTAACTTGAATCAATCTTCTGCACAACATATCATACTGAAACTGGCAAAATGCAAGGATAAAAAGAGAATTCTGAAAGCAGCTCGGGATAAACGGGCCTTAACATACAAGGGCAGACACAAAAGGGTAGCAGCAGACCTATCTACTAAAACTTGGCAGGCCAGAAAGGAATGGCAGGAAATATACAATGTGATGAATGGAAAAATATGCAGCCAAGAATCCTTTACCCAGCAAGTCTGTCATTCAGAATAGAACAAGAAATAAAGGTTTTCCCAAACAAACAAAAACTGAAGGAATTCATCACCACTAAACCAGCCCTCCAAGAGATCCTAAGGGGGATTCTGTGAGTGAAATGTTGCAAGGACCACAAAGTACCAGAGACATCACTACAAGCATGAAAGCTACAGACATCACAATGACTCTAAACCCATATCTTTCAATAATAAATGCTGAATGTAAATGGACTAAACGCTCCAACAAAAAGAAACAGGGTATCAGAATGGATTAAAAAAAACATCCATTTGCTGTCCATAAAGGGTTCATTTTAGACCTGGGGACACCTTCAGATTGAAAGTGAGGGGATGGAGAACTATCTATCATGCTTCTCCATCATGAAGCTGGAGTAGCCATACTTACATCAGACAAACTAGACTTTATTTTTTTTTTATTTTTTATTTTTTTTTAATTTTTTTTTTCAATGTTTATTTATTTTTGGGACAGAGAGAGACAGAGCATGAACGGGGGAGGGGCAGAGAGAGAGGGAGACACAGAATCGGAAACAGGCTCCAGGCTCTGAGCCATCAGCCCAGAGCCTGACGCGGGGCTCTAACTCACGGACCGCAAGATGGTGACCTGGCTGAAGTCGGACGCTTAACCGACTGCGCCACCCAGGCGCCCCTAAACTAGACTTTAAATTAAAGGCTGTAACAAGCGATAAAGAAGGGCATTATATAATAATTACAGGGTCTATCCATCAGGAAGAGCTAACAATTATAAATGTCTATGCACTGAACACAGAAGCCCCCAAATATATAAAACAGTTAATCACAAGCATAAGCAACCTTATTGATAAGAATGTGGTAATCGCAGGAGATTTTAATACTCCACTTACAACAATGGATAGAACATCGAGACAGAGAATAAATAAAGAAACAAGGGCCCTGAATGATATATTGGATCAGAGGGACTTGACAGATATATTTAGAACTCTGCATCCCAAAGCAACAGAATATACTTTCTTCTCAAGTGGACATGGAACATCTATCTCCAAGATAGATCACATACTGGGTCACAAAACAGCCCTTAATAAGTATAAAAGAACTGAGATCATACCATTCACACTCTCAGATCACAATGCTATGAAACGTGAAATCAACCACAGGAAAAAGTCTGGAAAACCTCCAAAAGCATAGGTTTTGAACATTTAAGCATGAGGTTAAAGAACATCCTACTAAAGAATGAATGGGTCAACCAGGCAATTAGAGAAGAAATTACAAGATATATGGAAACAAATGAAAATGAAAATACAACAATCCAAATGCTTTGGGATGCAGCAAAGTCAGTCCTGAGAGGAAAATACATTGCAGTCCAGGTCTATCTCAAGAAACAAGAAAAATCCCAAATACAAAATCTAACAGCACACCTAAAGGAAATAGAAGCAGAACAGCAAAGACGTCCCAAACCCAGCAGAAGAAGAGAAATAATAAAGATCAGAGCAGAAATAAACAATATAGAACCTAAAAAAAACAGTGGAGCAGATCAATGAAACCAAGAGATGGTTTTTTGAAAAAATAAACAAAAATGATAAACCCCTAGCCAGGCTTCTCAGAAAGAAAAGGGAGAGGACCCAAATAGATAAAATCATGAACGAAAATGGAATTATTACAACCAATCTCTCAGAGATACAAGCAACTGTCAGGGAATACTATGAAAAATTACATGCCAACAAATTGGACAAACTGGAAGAAATGGACAAATTCCTAAACACCCACATACTTCCAAAATTCAAATGGGAAGAAACAGAAAATATGAACAGACCCATAACCAGTGAAGAAATTGAATCAGTTATCAAAAATCTCCCAACAAATAAGAGTCCAGGACCAGGTGGCTTCCCTGGGGAATTCTACTAGACACTGAAAGCAGAAATAATACCTATCCTTCTCAAGCTGTTCTAAAAAATAGAAAGGGAAGGAAAACTTCCAGATTCATTCTATGAAGCCAGCATTACTTGATTCCCAAATCAGACAGAGACCCAGCAAAAAAAGACAACTACAGGCCAATATCCCTGATGAATATGGATGCCAAAATTCTCAACAAGATACTAGCAAATCGAATTCAACAGCATATAAAAACAATTATTCACCATGATCATGTGGGATTCATTCCTGGGCTGCAGGGCTGGTTCAACATCCACAAATCAATCAATGTGATACATCACATTAATAAAAGAAGAGATAAGAACCATATGATCTGGTCAATAGATACAGAAAAAGCATTTGACAAAATTCAGCATCCTTTCTTAATAAAAACCCTCAAGAAAGTCAGAATAGAAGGAACATACTTAAACATCACAAAAGCCATTTATGAAAAGCCCACAGCTAATATCATCCTTAATGGGGAAAAAAATGAGAGCTTTCCCCCTGAGATCAGGAACACGACAGGGATGTCCACTCTCACTGCTATTGTTTAACATAGTGTTGGAAGTTCTAGCATCAGCAATCAGACAACAAAAGGAAATCAAAGGCACCAAAATTGGCAAAGATGAAGTCAAGCTTTCACTTTTTGCAGGTGACATGATACTATACATGGAAAACCTAACAGACACCACCAAAAGTCTGCTAGAACTGATACATGAATTCAGCAAAGTTGCAGGATACAAAATCAATGTACAGAAATCAGCTGCATTCTTATACACTAATAATGAAGCAACAGAAAGACAGATAGATAAAGCAACTGATCCCATTCACAACTGCACCTAGGAAAATACCTAGGAATAAACCTAACCAAAGATGTAAAATACCTGAAACTATTCTGAAAACTATAGAAAGCTTATGAAGGAAATTGAAGAAGATACAAAGAAATGGAAAAACATTCTGTGCTCATGGATTGGAAGAATAAATATTGTTAAAATGTCAATACTACCCAAAGCAATCTACACATTCAATGCAATCCCAATCAAAATTGCACTAGCATTCTTCTCGAAGCTAGAACAAGCAATCATAAAATTTGTATGGAATCACAAAAGACCCCAAATAGCCAAAGTAATATTGAAGAAGAAGACCAAAGTGGGAGGCATCACAATCCCAGATTTTAGCTTCTACTACAAAGCTGTAATAATCAAGACAGCATGGTATTGGCACAAAAACAGACACATAGACCAATGGAATAGAATAGAAACCCCAGAACTAGACCCACAAAAGTATGGCCAACTAGTCTTTGACAAAGCAAGAAAGAATATCCAACGGAAAAAAGACAGACTCTTTAACAAATGGTGCTGGGAGAACTGGACAGCAACATGCAGAAGAATGAAACTGGACCACTTTCTTACACCATTCACAAAAATAAACTCAAAATGGATGAAGGACCTGACTGTGAGACAGGAAACCATCAAAACCCTAGAGGAGAAAGCAGGGAAAAACCTCTCTGACCTCAGCCGCAGCAAAGCAATTTCTTACATGACACATCTCCAAAGGCAAGGGAATTAAAAGCAAAAATGAACTATTAGGACCTCATCAAGATAAAAAGCTACTGCGCTGCAAATGAAACAATCAACAAAACTAAAAGGCAACCAATGGAATGGGAAAAGATATTTGCAAATGATATCAGATAAAGGGCCAGTATCCAATATCTATAAAGAACTCACCAAACTCCACACCCAAAAAACAAATAATCCAGTGAAGAAATGGGCAGAAGACATGAATAGACATTTTTCTAAAGAAGACATCCAGATGGCTAACAGCCACATGAAAAGGTGCTCAACGTCACTCCTCATCAGGGAAATACAAATCAAAACCACATTGAGATACCACCTCATGCTGGTCAGAGTGGCTAAAATGAACAAATCAGGAGACTATAGACACTAGAGAGGATGTGGAGAAATGGGAACCCTCTTGCACTGTTGGTGGGGATGCAAACTGGTGCAGCCGCTCTGGAAAACAGTGTGCAGGTTCCTCAAAAAATTAATAGAGAGATCTACCCTATGACCTGGCAATAGCACTGCTAGGAATTTACCCAAGGGATACAGGAGTGATGATGCATAGGGGCACTTGTATCCCAATGTTTATAGCAGCACTTTAAACAATAGCCAAATTATGGAAAGAGCCTAAATGTCCATCAGCTGAGGAATGGATAAAGAAATTGTGGTTTATATACACAATGGAATACTACTTGGCAGTGAGAAAGAATGAAATCTGGGCTTTTGTAGCAATGTGGATGGGACTGGAGAGTATTATGCTAAGTGAAATAAGTCAGGTAGAGGACGACAGATACCTCATGTTTTCACTCACATGCGGATCCTGAGAAACTTAACAGAAGACCATGGGGGGAGGGGCAGGAGGAAAAAAAAAAGTTACAGAGAGGGAAGGAGGCAAACCATAAGAGACTCTTAAATACTGAGAACAAACAGGGTTGATGGAGGGTGGGGGAGAGGGGAAAGTGGGTGATGGGCATTGAGGAGGGCACCTGTTGGGATGAACACTGGGTGTTGTATGGAAACCAATTTGACAATAAATTATATGAAAAAAAAATGCAAGGAAAAATAAATAAATAAAATACAAGGGATCAATGCTTAACTGCAAGATAGTTGTTACCTCTGGAGATGAAAGCAGTAGAAAAAAATGGGTTTAGGTGTGTCTAATATTTTATTTATTTATATACTTATTTATTTATATATTTATTTTATAATATTTTATTTCCTTAATAAAAAAAGAAATCTGAAGCTTGTGCAACAAACTGTTTGCCTATGCAAGATCTAGGCAGTGTGTATTTAGTATATTCCATATTATTTATCATGTATTTCTGTTTGTGGTATAAACAATTAAAACATAAGAAATGGAGACCAACCAGAGGGATCCCCCAAGTCACACTCTTCCCTTCAAGTCCTGGAAGATGAAGTTGGTAGAGAAATGTATTAGAGAGCAAAATAAAAAAAAGTAGATACACATCTGTTTTAAAAATTATTTAGAAGTGGTATCACCAGTCCTCCATATAGAGTTCACAGAGTGACCTTTCTAAAGCACGAATCTGATCAAGGCCCACGCTCAGAGTCCTCAAGGGCTCTCCATTGCCTTCAGAACATATTATAAGTGCCTAAAGGATCTGTCCCAATCTGGCCTCAATGCCACCCCACCCACTCCTTGGAACTCAACACCCCCCTCTGAGCACTTTGAACTCAGCACCCCACTCCAAGAGCACCATTCTCTGACTCCTCGGTCTTTGAGCATGCTGCACACTATATGCCTTCAGCTCTGTCCTCCCTGACCTCTGCTCTTGGCTCCCTCCCACTCAGCCTTCAGATTCAGGAAACTTTCCCTGCTCCTGAGTTCAGGATCTTCCTTCTGTACCTCCCCAAATCCTTAAGTCTCATTACAATGGAAGCCAACCTTCTGGTTGTTTCCTTCTCCACCAGAGAGGGAGCTCCGTGTCAGCAGGGACTATATTTTGCTGTCCTCTGGATGCCTAGCACATGGCGTAATGTCTGGCAGCCTGGAACCTTTAGTAAATATTTGTTCATGAGTGGGAGAGTGGATAGTGAGTGGATAAATGAATGACTCTAGAAACAGGACTAATCTACTCTCCTAGTCACTTCTAGTCCAATGTCAAGGAGCCCAATAATCAGTTTATTTTATGACAAGCATAAAAACCTCAGTGGAAATTTCTCAATCAGTTTTTAATTTCTTAAAATCAAACAGGCCAGATTAAAAACTATCACAGGATTTTTCAAAGCAAGGATTATTCAAAACTGGTAAAGATTCAGGCAGAGAATAAAATAGCATTTTATGAATTTTTTATAATAATAAACTCCCAGTGATTACGGATTCTTTAAAGTACAGTAAGACATTAGGACCAATAACATAGCTAAAGCTCAAAAGAGGTAATTTGCCTCTTTTGCCCACCATTATGAAATGGCAATGCGGCCAAGTGTCTCATTCCACTGACATACCTCCCCTCTGCACTATACACACAAAGTATCACCTGGCAGTCTTGGGTTCTCTTGTTTAAGGTCTCTGTCTAAACACAGAATTCCAAGGCACTGCTTTAACACCACCTGGTCTAATCCTCTTATTGCAGATGAGGAAACTGAAGTCCATGCCTTCAGTGAACAAAGAGGTAAAGAAGACCTACTATCCATCAGTAGGCCCTGGGGAGATAATGATGAATGAGAAACAGTCCCTGCCCTGAAGGTGCTCATGGTTTTAGCAAGGGAGGTTTAGACATATGCACACACAATCACAATGACATATTAAAAGTATTATCTTGATTACTGGCAGAATTATGAGTTTGCTCAAAAAGGAAGAAGCCAACAATAGTACAAAGAAAACCTGGGTTTGCAAGCATAATTCATTCCAGAAACATGCTTGTAATCCAAAGCACTCGTGTATTAAAGCAAATTTCAAGAACCATTGGCTCAGTTGTGATCATGTGACATTCAGCATCATATACTACTCGTATTGCAAGACATTGCTCATTTATCAAGTTAAAATTTATTAGACATGTTCGCTCATCTTGTGAAACACTCGCAGAACAAGTCACTCGCAATCCAAGGTTTTACTGTACTTACTAGAGGGGCTCAAGAAAAGCTTCCCATGGGAGATGAGATTTGAACTTGGTCATTTAAAGGTGAGTAGGAGTTTGTCTGGTAGGAGATAAGAATGGCATTCGGGTAGAAAGAACAGTATATGCAAATGCAGGCAGTGTAAGCCCTGGATGTAGCTAGTGTAACTCGGGAGAATGGCAGTAAGGAGTGGGATAGGAGTCTATGGAGATTACATGATTTGCCCAAAGTTTTCACAGTGAAATAGCTCCAGGGCCCACCTAACCAGGTTTCTTGACTCTCCCCTCTGGTACTCTTTTCACTAGACCTTGACACCTGTATTTCTAACGAAATGTAACCATGTGAAACTAGGATCATTTTGTATAAATGCCATCAGATGCTGTGGGCACAATGGGAACCTCAAGGGGAGGCCACATGGAAGCAAAAAAAAAAAGCAAATTAGTAGATGGACTAACATCCATTGCCATTTATTTATTTTATTGCCATTTTGTTCATTGTTTTCTCGCTGTTCTGTAGTTCTTCTCTATTCCTTTCTTCTCTTGCTCTCTTCCCTTGTGGTCTGATGAGTTTCTTTAGTGTTATGTTTAGATTCCTTTCCTAATATCTCTTGTGTTTCTACTATAGGAGTTTGCTTTGTGGTTACCATAAGGCTTACATATAACAGCCTATATATATATATATATATATATATTATGGGCTGTTGTATATATCAGGTACGTATATACACATATACATATATACATATACATATATTCTATTCACAGTCTATTTTAACTTAAGTTTGAATGCACTCTAAAACTCTATATTTGTTTACTCTGTGTTATGTTTTTGATGTCACATCTTATACTTTAACATTCTGTATATCCCTTAACTGATTATTGTAGTTATCATTACTTTTAATACTTTTTTCTTTTAAATTTCATATAAGTTTTATAAGCAATTAATCCACAACTTCTACTATATATTTATCTTTACCAGTAAAATTTATGCTTTCATATGTTTTCTTGTTACTAATTAATGCCCTTCTTTTTTAGCTTAAAAAATTCCATTAGCATTTCTTGTAAGGTCAGGTTAGGGGTAATGAACTCCTTTAGCGTTTCCTTGCCTAGAAAATTCAATCTCTCTTTCAATTCTGAATAACTTTTCTGGGCAGAGTATTCTTGGTTGGAAGTTTTTTCCTTTCAGCACTTTGACTACATCATACTACTCCCTTCTGGCCTGCAAAGTTTCTGCTGAGAAATCAGCTAATAGTCTTATGGGGGTTCCCTTGTACATAGCAAGTTGTTTTCTCTTGCTGCTTTCAAGATTCTTTAACTCTTTACCTTTTTCAAAAAAATGTTTACTTATTTTTGAAAGACAGAAACACAGTGCAAGTAGGGTAGGGGCAGAGAGAGAGTGGGAGACACAGAATCTGAAACAGACTCTAGGCTCTGAGTTATCAGCATAGAGCCTGACATGGGGCTCAAACTCACAAACTGTGAGATCACGACCTGAGCTGAAGTTGGATACTTAACCAATTGAGCCATCCAGGTGCCCCAACCCTTTACTTTTTAATGATAATGTGTCTTGGTGTAGATCTTTTGGGGTTTAACTTATTGGGAACTCTCTGTGCTTCTCATACCTACATGTATTTTTCCTTCCTGAGGTTAGGAAAGTTTTTGGCCATTAAATTTTCTGCCTTTTTCTCTCTCTTCTCCTCTAGGATCCCTATTCTGTGAATGTTATTATCCTTGATAGTGTCCCACCAGTCCCTTAGGCTACCTTCAGCTTTTTAAAATTCTTTTCTTTTGCAGCCTCAGGGTGAGTTCCACTGCCCTATCTTTTGAATCATTGATCTAGAAAGTGAATTATAACAACGATAACAACAACCAGAACTAAAAGATTATTTATCAAGGTCCCAAATAGCATATCGTATAGCCATTTTTTTTTTTAATTTAGAAAATAAAGTATACCAGAGAAGAGGAAAAAAAAAGTTATAATAATTGCAAAAAAGTATTCCTAGTACTTAACACTTCTAAAATCTTTTATATATTATTTCATCACAAGATAATTATACAGTATAAAAAAGTAATCTGTAGTCCGTAACTAAAAAGAACAAGATATAGTGTTTTTAACTGTTCATTTGAGGTTATCAATGAGTCAAAATATAAAATAGATGCCTTCATGCAGAAGGATTTGGCGCTAATGCTGCATAAACGAGAAGGTTAGAAAAAAACAGAAGTATATTTATGCTATTTATTAAGAAAGGGAATCTTTTCCTCTCAAATAACAGGGACTTTGAAGTTGTGCAAGAGAACACAGGAACAGGTATGGAGAAATTAGTGCAGCATACTTTTATTATTTTATTTTTTGTTATTGCTCCTTTTTATAAAAGACCATCAACTTAATACAGACTGCTATATGCATAAGATGTTACATACAAACCTAATGGTAACTACAAATCACAAACCAGTAATAGATATGCAAAGAATAAAGAGAACGGAATCCAGGTATATCACTAAAGAAAGCCAAAAAACCATGAAAGAGAACAAGAAAAAGAAAGGATCAGATAAAATCTATAGAAATAACCATAAAACAAGTAACAAAATAGCAATAAACACATATCTATCAATAATTACTTTGTAAATGGACTAAACACTCCAACCAAAATACATAAGGTGACAGACTGGGGGGAAAAAAAAAACATCTATATGCTGCCTATAAGAGATTCATTTCAGTCCTAAAGTCACCCACAGAATGAAAGTGAGGGAATGGAGAAACATTTATCATGCAAATGGATATCAAAAGAAAACCAGGATAGCAATACTTACATGGGACAAAATAGACTTTAAAACAAAGACTATAATAAGAGATAAAAAAAAAAAAGGTCACTATATCATAATAAAGGGGACAATCCAATAGGAAGATATAACAATCGTAAGTATTTATGCACCCAGTGTGGAACACCCAAATACATAAAACAATAACAAACATAAAGCAAATAATTGATAGTAATACAAGAATGGTAAGGAATTTTAACACTCCACTTACATCAATGGACAGATCATCCAAATAGAAAATTAACAAGAAAACAGTGGCTTTGAATGACACACTGGATCAGATAGATTTAACAGACATACACAGAACATTCCACCCTAAAGCCACAGAAAAACATTCTTTTCAAGTGCACACAAAACATATTCCAGAATAGATCACATATTAGGCCACAAAACAAGTCTCAACAAATTTAAAAAAATCAGAGTCATACCATACGTCCTTTCTCACCATAATATGAAACTAGTAATCAGCCACAAGGAAAAATATGGAAAGACCACAAATACATGGAGGTTAAATAACATGCTACTAAACAGTGAATGGGTCAACCAAGAAATCAAAGAAGTCAAAAATTACATGGAAACAAATGAAAATGAAAACACAATGGCCCAAAATCGTTGGGATGCAGCAAAAGTGGTTCTAAAAGGGAAGTTTATAGCAAAACAGGCTTACCTCAAGAAGCAAGAAAAATATCAAATAAATACCAGATAAACAACATAAACTTACATCTAAAGGAGCTAGGAAAAGAACAATAAAAAAAAAAAAACCACCTAAAACCAACAAAAGGGAGGAAATAATAAAGATTAAAGCAGAAATAAATGATATAGAAACTAAAAAAAAACAAAACAAAAAAACAAACAAACAAAAAAAAAAAAACAGACCAATGAAACCAGGAGCTAGTTCTATGAAAAGATCAACAAAATTGATAAACATCTAGCCAGACTCAAAGAGAGAGAGAGAGAGAGAGAGAGCATCCAAATAAACAAAATCACAAACGACAGAGAAGAAATAACAACCAACACCACAGAAATACAAACAATTATAGGAGAGTATTATGAAAACCTATATACCAACAAATTAGACAACCTAAAAGAAATGGATAAATTCCCAGAAACATAATCTATTAAAACTAAAAAAGGAAGAAATAGAAAATTTGAACAGATCAACTACCAGCAATGAAATTGACTCAGTCATCAAAAAACTCCCAACAAACAAAAGTCCAGAACCAGATGGCTTCACAGATGAACTCTACCAAACATTTAAAGAAGAGTTAAGACCTATTCTTCTCAAATCATTCCAAAAAATAGAAGAGGAAAGAAAGCTTCCAAATTCATTGTATGAGGCCAGTATCACTCTAATTCCAAAACCAGATAAAGACACCACAAAAAAAGAGAACTACAGGCCAATATCTCTCATGAATATAGATGCAAAAATCCTCAACAAAATATCAGCAAACCAAATCCAACAATACATTAAAAAATATATATATTGCAATCAGGTGGGATTTATTCGTGGGATGCAAGTGTGGTTCAATATTCAGAAAACAATCAACATGACAAGTCACACCAGTAAGAGAAAGGATAAAGACCAGATGATCATTTCAATAGGTGCAGAAAAAGCATTCAACAAAGTACAACGCCATGATAAAAACCCTCTGCAAAGTTTATCTAGAGGGAACAAACTTCAACATATTAAAGGCCATATATGAAAAACACACAGCTGGGGCGCCTGGGTGGCTCAGTTGGTTGAGCTTCTGTCTTCGGCTCAGGTCATGATCTCATGGCTCCTGAGTTTGAGCCCTGCATCAGGCTCTGTGCTGACAGCTCAGAGCCTGGAGCCTGCTTCTGATTCTGTGTCTCCCTCTCTCTCTGCCCCTAACCCACTTGCATTCTGTCTCTGTCTCTCTCAAAAATAAATAAACATTAAAAAAAAGAAAAGAAGAAGAAGAAAGAAAAACAGCTAACATCATATTCAATGGGGAAAAACTAAGTGCTCTTCCCCTAAGGTGAGGAATAAGACAAGGATATTCACTCTCACCACTTTTATTCAACATAGCACTGGAAATCCTAGCCATAGCAATTAGAAAACATAAAGAAATAAAAGGCATCCAAACTGGTGAGAAAGAAGTGAAATTCTCAGTATTTGCACATGACATGATACTATATATAGGAAATGCTAACACTCCACCAAAAAACAAAACAAAACAAACAAACAAAAAAATTACTGGAATTGATAAATGAACTCAGTAATGTTTCAGGATACAAAATCAATGTATAGAAATGCGCTGCATTCCTATACACTAATAATGAAGCCACAGAAAGTGAAATTAAGAAAACAGTCCCATTTACAAATGCACCAAAACCAATAAAATATCTAGGAATAAACTTAACCAAAGAGGTGAAAGACTCTGAAAACTATAAAAAACTGCTGAAAACAATTCAAGATGATGCAAAGAAATAGAAAGACATCCCATGCTCATGGATTGGGACAGCAAATAGTCTTAAGATGTCTATAGCACCCAAAGAAATCTTCAGATTTAATGCAATCCCTATCAAAATACCAACAGCATTTTTCACAGAACTAGAATAAACAATTCTAAAATTTGTGTGGAACCACAAAAGACCTCACATGGGCAAAGCAATATTTAAAAAGAACAAAACTTAAGGTATCACAATTCCAGATTTCAAGTTATATTACAAGGCAGTAGTGGGGCACCTGAGTGGCTCAATTGGTGGCTTAATCATCCAACTTCAGCTCAGGTCATGATCTCACGATTTGTGAGTTTGAGCCCTGGATTGGGCTCTGTGCTGATAGCTCAGAATCTAGAGCCTGCTTCGGATTCTGTGTCTCCCTCTCCCTCTCCCTCTCCCTTGCTCGCACTCTGTCTCTGTCTCTCAAAAATAAATGAACATTAAAGAGGCGCTTAGGTGGCTAAGCCAGTTAAGCGTCCAATTTTGGCTCAGGTCATGATCTCATGGTCCATGAGTTTGAGCCCTGTGTCGGGTTCTGTGTTGACAGCCCAGAGCCTGGAGCCTGCTTCAAATTCTGTATCTTCCTCTCTCTCTCTGCCCCTCCCCTGCTCGCACTCTCTCTCTGTCTCTCTCTTTCAAAGATAATGAATTAAACATTAAAAAAATTTTAATAAAAAAATAAATGAACATTTAAAAAAAATTTAAAAAAACAAGGCAGTAGCAATTAAAACAGTATAGTGCTGGCATTAAAACAGACACATAGTTCAAAAGAATAGAATAGAAAAGAAATCCCAGAAATAAACCCACAAATATAGGGTCAATCAATCTTCAACAAAGGAGGAATGAATATATGATGGGAAAAAGTCTCCTCAACAATGCTTTTGGGAAAACTGGACAGTTACATGCAAAAGAATCCAATGACCACTTTTTTACACCATGTACACACACACACACAAAAAAAAAAAAAACCTCAAAATAGATTAAAGACATAAATGTGAGACCTGAAGCCATAAAAAATCCTAGAGGAGAGCACAGGCAGTAATTTCTCTGACATTAGCCATAGCAACATTTTTCTAGATATGTCTCCTGAGGCGAGAGAAATATAAGCAAAAATAAGCTATTAGGACAACATCAAAATAAAAAGCTTCTGCACAGGGGCACCTAGGTGGCTCATTTGAGCATCTGACTCTTGATTTCGGCTCAGGTCATGATCCTAGGGTCGTGGGATCGAGCCCTGTGTTGAGCTCTGCACTGAACATGGAGCCTGCTTATGATCCTCTCTCTCTCCCCCTATCTGCCCCTCTCTCCTGTTCACACACTCTCTCTCTAACAAAAAATAAAAATAAAAAAGCTCCTGCATAGCAGAAGAAACAATCAGCAAAACTGAAAGGCAACTTATTGAATGGGGGAAATATTTACAAATTTGACATATTTGATGAAAGGATAGTATCCAAAATATAGAAAGAACTGATATAGCTTAACACCCAAAACACAAACAATCCAATTAAAAATGGACAGGGGTGCCTGGGTGGCTCAAGTCAGTTAAGTGTCTGACTCTTGGTTTTGGCCCAGGTCAGATCTCACGGTTTGGGAGTTCAAGCCCCATGTTGGACTCTGTGCTGATAGTGTGGAGCCTGCTTAGGATTCTCTCTCTCTACCCCCCTCTCTCTGCCCCTCTCCTGCTCACACTGTCTCTGTCTCTCTCAAAAAGAAATAGACTAAAAAAAATAAAGAAAAAATGGGCAGAAGACATGAACATTTTTCTAAAGCAGATATACAGATGGCCAACAGATACATGAAGAGATGCTCAACATCACTCATCATCAGGGAAATGCAAATCAAAACCACAATGAGATATCACCTCAGACCCATAAGAATGGCTAAAATAAAAAACAGAAAAAAAAACAAGTGTTGACGAGGATACAGAGAAAAAAGAACCCTCTTGTACCATTGGTGGGAATGTAAATGGGTGCAACCACTGTGGAAACCAGTATGGAGGTTCCTCAAAAAGTAAAAATAGGGGCACCTGGGTGGCTCAGTCAATTAAGCATCCAACTCTTGATTTTGGCTCAGGTTATGGTCTTGCAGTTTTGTGAGTTGGAGCCCTGCATCCAACTCTGCACTGACAGCACAAAGCCTGCCTGTGATTCTCCGTCTCTTTCTGCCCCTCCTCTGCTTGCACTTTCTGCCAAATAAATAAATAAACTAAAAAAAGAAAAAAGAAATACAATTGATATTTTAAGTTAAAAACAGAACTACCCTATGATCTGGTAATCACACTACTGGGTATTTACCCCCAAAATACAAAAATACTAATTCAAAGGGATACATGCACTCCTATGTTTACTGCAGCATTATTTACAATAGCCAAACTATGGAAGCAGCCTACGTGTCCACTAACAGATGATGGATAAAGAAGCTGTGGTATATATATAAATACAATGTAATATTTATTAGTCAGCCATAAAAAAAGAATGGAATCTTGCCATTTGCAACAACATAGATGGAGCTAGAGAGTATAATCCTGAATGAAATAAATCTGTCAGAGAAAGACAAATACCATATGATCTTCTTTTGTGAAATTTAAGAAATAAAACAAATGCACTTAGGGAAGAAAAAGAGAGACAGAGAGAGAGAGACAGACTGACAGACAGACAGACAAACCAAGAACAGATTCTTAACTAAAGAGAACAAACTGATGCTAGCAGAGGGGAGGGGGATAGATAGGTGTTGGGGATTAGAGAGTACACTTATCATGACAAAAATAAATAAATAAATAAATAAATAAATAAATAAATAAATAAAGATAATAGAAAGAGAGAGAAATGAGTGTAGCATACTTTTAGAACATTTCAGGTGGCTGCAATAATCCTGTCAGAATGAGACATATTTTCTGTCCAGAAACAGTCACCATCAATCAAACTGCTTAGTTCTAGAGAGTGGAGAAAAAGACGTAGATCAGCACAAACCACTCTTTTTTAATAATCTAGATTAGAAAGATAATTCCTTAAAGATTAATGCAGGCATTTTCACATTTACATGCACCTTTTATTTTGCATTGCTGCCTTTATTGCGTAGCTCCTTAAACTCCAGTCTGAGATACTTAACTGAAACAGTCTTATTTTCCTCACCTCAAATTGAGAGTCCTTGTAGTGAAGAAAAATGAATTCTGCAAGTGAGAGGTGAGAGTAGAGAGAGGGATGTTTAAGACATATTAAAAGCAAATAGCAGAGTATTTCTATAAAACTGAAAACCCTGCATATGCACAAATCTGTTTGTGTACATTGGTATGAGGAAGGAGAAAGGTGTGGAACCACACAAGGCAATCTGTGGAGGAAGTGGGAGGAAGGAAGTGAGCAGGAAAACTAGGGGAGAGATGATTAACTTGTCTTCACGTATCCTCACAATGTTCACACTTACTACAATGACTGTAAAATGTCACACTCTTTCTTTTACTGAACAGAAAAAGAAATGGAATAGAAAAAACTTGAAAAGAAAAACAGATGCCATGAATCTAAAACACAAAATCTTTTAAAAGTTGATTCAATATGCATTCCCTGAGTAAAGTACATCTTATAGCAAAGAAACAGTCTCTGAAGGCCCAGGTTTCTGACAGTCTGCCGGCCAACTGTTGCCCAAATGATCCCCAAGGTGGGGTCTACCTGAAGATTTTTGGAGAAGTAATTCATCTAATATCTAGCTCCATAAATAAGCATACCAGGGGGATTCAACCACTGACCAAAACTGCCTTTGGGAACTGGCCAGGCTTCCTGCTAGCAAATTGAGAGCAATTATTAATTGTATTTGGAGCAGAAAATAACTCTGGCTTCAGATCTGTTTGAGCTTGGCAGACTAAACTGCTATCATGAAACTGACAGACACGAGGAAATGAAGTGTAAAGCAAGCTTTCGGGGATACGTCTCCAGTATTGGATAGTCTGTATAGGTACTGCAGGAGCAGGAGCAAGGCTTTGGCCTTGGACACATCCCTTGAGCCCTGTGAGCTTCTACAAAATGGGGAGAAGTATTCCTTTCTTGCAGGTTACACAGAGAAATGAGTAAGATCCTATGTCCGAGTCATTCAACAGCCACACTGGCAAGCAGTAGACATATCAGGAAGGGAGCTATTATTACTCAATTATTCCAACACCCATTGATTAAGAGTGGGTTCTCTCTGCTCACTCTTTTAAGAGGATACATTTGTAATGGTACCCCTTTGATTCACACATGAGGAGATTTAATCGTTTGACAAAGTTTGGATCTTGTTAATATGCAAGCCATGATTCAATAGGTCTGCATGGGGTCAAGACGCTGCATTTCTCACAAACTGCCAGTGAGGCAGACGCTGCTGCTCTGTGTCCACAATCAGATTAGGCAGGCTCTAGAGTAAAATAGAAAGTAAAATAAAATGAAAGAAGCTGAGGGACACAGAACGGACTCTGAGGCAGGGTTAGCTACTCCGGCCCCGTGCCTGTGCTCATCGAGCACGCTTCCTTGGTATTAGAATTCTTCTCTTGTGCCACTGGGCTGTGATCTTGAGGGCAAGAAGCTGATCCTTATGGCTTCAGGTGTCTGCTGCACTCAATTTAGACAGTTCAGGTATGAGTTAATACATGAATGAAGGAATGAATACAAGAATATGGTGAATGAATGAAATTCAGGAGAATTGCTATTGGTTGATGTATAAAAATCTAAACGGGTTTGAACTCCGTATTTCTTAGTTACTGGGCCAGCTTCATATATTATTAATGTGGCTGGTGATAAGTACTTTATGGAGCTTGATATTCCAGCAGAAGAACCATCAGGAAAGATTAATCTTGGACATTCACTCTAGAAATGTAAAATTTCAAGAGTTCCCTTTACTGTAAAGAAAGATGCAGAATTCTTTTCTGCATCTCATGGAAGTCTGCCCTCAGGGAACAGGAACTACAGGTCCCAGGACCTCAATGGGACAACATCTCTTACAAATCAATCATGTTGGCAACATACTATTATAATTAGCATAGATTTCTCTTATAAGGCATGTAACAGCTTTATCCTTCTACATTACTCCAATTTACAGATTTTCTAAGTAGAATCATTAAAAACAAACAAAAAAATTCATTGCTTTTATAACTATAAAATATAGTGAGTTTTCCAACTGGAGTTTCACGTTGGCATCAGGTTGTGTAATCAAGTCATGTAGTCTTTACATGGTTAGTCTACTGCATGGACAACAGGAGGTTACGTTTGCCAAGTAAGCAACTATAGCAAAATCCAGTTTTACCGCTGGGGGTTAGAAACCCCTTTAAACTCAAAAGGACCACTGAAAACTTTCATTAGACAATACTAGGAAGCACTTATCCATATTCGATCTATTTATAAAGCATTCTTTTGACCAGAGCCTGAAGTTCTAATTCAGTCGGTCAGTTCAGGGCTTGTGTTCCTATGGCCCTTTCGTTGTAAATTGTGATACTATGCATAGAGACAGTACAATATTCACTTCTAAACTTTTCCAGATATGTTTTAAAATTTTAGTTCTGTAGCCTACATGTTTAAAGATATGCGTGTGTTTAGCTGTGGTACACCTTCTCAATAGAATAAAAGGACTCCAGTAAATACGGTGCATTACATTTGTAAGAGGGGAAACTGTGGATGGGTTTAAAAATTTAGCTCCGACTTAAGCCACTCCAGGTAGTTACAACATATTAGTGTTTGTCAACAAAGGAATCTACCTATTCTGAACTGAATCCTTCTCCTGGGAAGCCTGCAGGACATACTCCACACTCTCCCTAGGCTTCTGGGGAACTTTAAAATCATTCTTTAATTAACATTTTCAGCACCCCTATGGCCTCATTATGCTGTCATTATTAAATATTTTATTTTCTTGGTCCCAAGAGTTCTCAAAGCAAATACATGTTCCCCAGCAGTCATTTATGTTTTCTTACAGAAGAGTTGGTCTTTCATTCATGATATAAAACAAATGTTGATTAGGATGATGGTCAAGATGGACTAGGCTTTTTCCAAACATTGTTCTGTAAGCCAAGAAACTTAAATGGTTAGCCTTCTTCATAGAGTAAAAATATCTATGTAAAAAAAAAATCTAGGTAAAAGTAGTCAAAGTATATTCAGAGCAGCTTCCCAAAAAGGCATTCTCAGAAAATTTCCCTATTTAGAGCTCTCATAAAATGCCACTAGGGGCTTCATTCAGTTCCTACAACCTTCCTGGGGGTTACTATAAAGCCTAGTCATACCTTTTGACCCACAAGTTACTTCTGGGAATTTTTCCAAAGGAAAAATCATAGATGTGCACAAAGTTTGGATGTGATAAACCTACCTTGCTAAAAATAGATCAATCACAGAGCATCCATATAATGCAATTCTATAGAGACATTTTTAAAGCTTTAATATAATATCTGAAGATATGGAAATATTTATGATTTAATTTTACACATACACAAGTAGATAATAAAATAGCACATCTAAAATTATCTTAATTTTCCTAAAAAATACACACACATGTTTGACTGAAAAGAAATAAACTCGAAAATTAACAATAATTAGGTGGTAAGATAGGGTAATTTCAAATGTCTTCTTTGCATCTCCTGAATTTTCGTAGTTTTACTTTCTACACTAAATACGTATTACTTGAGTAATTAGAATATAAAATGTTTTCCTCATTTTTTTCTCTATAACATGAATATGAATACAGCCTTCCTACATGTGGAACTAAATAACCACTGAATTAGTAAGAAATAAATGAAAATAAATAAAGATCAATGGACATAAAGTTAACTTACTATATAGATTTGGCATTAACTTGTCATGCTTAAATAAATTCCTCCCAGGAGATTCTCTACCAACCATCTCCAGTTTCTACTAGCTGATTCTTTTTCTGAAACAGTTCAATAATTCTTAGAAATCCAAATGAAAATCCCAGACAAGGAAATAAAATGTGCAAAGGAAGCTGGCCTTGGCCATGTGCAGAGAGGTGGAAACCATGAATATGAATGGATGGGGGTTTGAGACAAGGGGATAATGAAAGAGGAAAATACTATTCAGATGACAGCTGCGATCTCCCTCCCCTGTCACTCCCTTCCCTCCCCCTCATCCCCCTCAGCCTTTATTCCCAGCTCCTAGGAAAGCTGTGGTGCTTGTAGCTTTCATGGTGTTCTCACCCTCCAAAAGCACAGAGGATAAAAGGCCACTGTGTTGAAAGCTTGTGCCTCATAGAGTAACAACAGTGCTAAAAGTGCTTAAGAATACGTGGTTACTTTTCATATCAATCACAGCCTTTGCCAAGCTACTCTCCAATCTACTGGGAGGTACAGGGTGAGCATTGTTTAATTGGCTTTGGGAATCTTATGAGCTGTGCTAGACCATTAATTAGAGGAGTTGCTAGAATAAGCGTGTGATGTGTGATGTCTGTGTTGGGAGGGGAAGGCTCGTTATGCTACAGGTTTGATAAAACATTAGCAAATGCATCTTTGGATAAACAAGAGAAAGTAGAAAAAGGTTAGAACTCACATCTTGGGAAAGGACCATTCAAGGCAGCAGTACCATAAGTCATCTTTCAGGTACTTAATCTCTTGGAATACAAATACCACTTAATAATGCCTAAATCATCTACTCTCAATGCCAGAGTTTTCCCATCTAGGCCAACAGAGAACACTGGTCTGTAGACCCTGTAGAATCAGGGTCTCATACACAAATGTGTTGAGCTGTCAGGCAGAGGAAGAGACAAAATAGTACTGCGGCTCAGGTATTATTTAAAGGGGGCAGGTCCTCAGTGCTAGCAGCTGTTGCTGATGTGGGTATAAAACCTAGTACTGCTGGATTTTCTGATTTTTAAAGAGTAACTGGAAATCCTAATTTTTTTTTTAATTTTTTTTCAACGTTTTTATTTATTTTTGGGACAGAGAGAGACAGAGCATGAACGGGGGAGGGGCAGAGAGAGAGGGAGACACAGAATCGGAAACAGGCTCCAGGCTCCGAGCCATCAGCCCAGAGCCTGACGCTGGGCTCGAACTCACGGACTGCGAGATCGTGACCTGACTGAAGTCGGATGCTTAACCGACTGCGCCACCCAGGCGCCCCAGGAAATCCTAATTTTTATGTGAAATCTCTGTGTTTCTAGAGGTTGACAACTAAAAAGAAAAATCGGTGCTTTCCATGAACAAATAAAACATCTCTGAGGCCCCAAATAGACTGCCAGGATGTAACCTCTGATTCAAAGAACAAGATCTTAACACAGGACTTTCAAAGTGCATGTTACCAAATTTATCTGTATATGCATCAATTACTATCCAGGAAGTGGGCTAGAAAAGAATCATGAACTTAAATTCTAAACTGTCTGACCAATTTACCCTAATCCAAGTTCCTAAATTCATTAAGGGATATGTTTTCCTTCTCTTATTAAAATATGAATAGTGTAATAGAGTTTTATGTAATTTAAAGATTTTACTCAAGGACTTAAATAGGCAAATGCATTTATTTTTATACCTCAGAGCTAATGCTAATAATTTATTTCTTTTATGTATGAAAAGACTAAGGAACAAAGTGAAATCACATCTAAGCCAGAGGATGAGACTAGAACCCAAAAACCCTGTCTCCTTATGATTCAACAGTCCAATAAGAACCTTCTTTAAAGGATGACTAAGGAAGCAAGCCTATTAACATGTTAGGTTCACAAAGCAAGTAATCATGTAAACAAATCATTATTCTAATAGGCGCAGCAAGATGAACTCAGGATCCTTATTTAAAGCACATGGATAGGAAATGTGTCAGGTTAGGACATCTTCATCAGTCTAATAACTGGAATATTAATCATATCTAATCCAACGTACATTTTCAGTTGAGTCACTGCATCATTCACTGTCCAATTTAACAGTTTCCTAGGACAGACACTTTAATATTTATTAATTTGCTTTCCACCCATGCCATTTCTCGTCAGAATGGCAACATCCGGTTTGTGAGGGAAATGAGTCATATTATGCCAGTATCCCACCTTCCAAGGGACAAGTTAAAGCAGGAAATGAATGGCTTTGTGTGTTTGTTTGTCAGTACAGGAAAACAGTGTATGCTAACACTGAAGGATCTTGAGGGCATAATTTTATTTTAGATATTGTTTACAACATTCAGAGCTGTCTTACATTGGATAGAATTATAATTTTGCCATTTTTACCTTGAACTGGTTCATAATTTACAGATATCTCGAAATATTTGTGAATTTTTCATCTGGAAATCAGCTTTTTAAGTAGTCTTATACAGACAGGTTCAACTTCGATTTCTGGCGTTTACACCTACCTTAACTGTGTCCTGTTCTTAAATATTGTGGCATACTTGACTAGACCTCAGAACTATTGAAAACTTCCAAATAACAATTGAAAAAAATCCCCCATTAACCAGAAATCCAGAACTGAGGTGCCAAAAAAGCCACTTTAATTGAGTCTGTTTGACCTTTAGTTTCTTTCTATGTCTCAAGTTCCCTCTACTGGGAAAATGGTGACTTTCTACCTGTAAGGTATCTTAGGGAAATGCAAAGTTGCTTTACCAAGCTGCCTTATTATGAAATTTATTGTTTCTGTTTTTTATTTTTATTTGAGAGAGAGAGAGAGAGAGAGAGAGAGAGAGAGAGAGAGAGAGAGAGAGAGAGAGCTGGGAGGTGCAGAGAGAGAGGGGGACAAGGGATCCGAAATGGGCTCCATGCTGACAACACAGAGTCTGATGTGGGGCTCGAACTCATGAACTCTGAGATCATGACCAGAGCAGAAGTCAGACACTCAATTGACTGAGCCACCCAGGGGCCCCTATTATGCAATTTAAATTAGAGAAAGCACGAACAGGTGTCCTTACCAAACAGATGAAGAGTCCTTGTTTAAAACTCTTTAGCAATATGATGTAAAAAAAATTTTTTTTAATGCTATTTATGAGATGAGGACTCCATGTTGAGCAAAGTAATATACTTCCAACAAGGGAAAATGTCAGAGAACTGACATTTTTGCTTTTTGCTTGACAAACACAGATGTTGCTGGACAAAAGGACATTTAAAAAATCCTTGACGCTCTTTCAGGAATCTAACCCTGTTTGTCCTTCACTCTTCTGCCACCAAGTTCAGCTCTCCTTATTTCTTCCAAATACATGCAATCCCTCTCCCTACTGATTAGGTAGGTCTTTGGTTTCTAGTCATCATTTGCTAAGCATAGTGCCATCAGCTCTATTGTCATACTTCATTACCTGCTATCAGAGCAAATTTGAAACCAAAGCAACCTTCATATCAACTGGTCCAGCCACATAGGACCTAGAACCGTGTTCATGGAGCCCCTGATCTGTGTCCCCTACGTACTAACAATACCAAAGAATATTTACACATTCCAATACCACTCTCTCTTCCTCATCCCAAACCCTCATTTTGGGATTTAATTTTCCTTCACTTTTTCCCTAAAGTCTAGAGACTAGACAATTACCTCTTTCGCTTATCATCCTACATTCAACATGTTACCTCTAAATAACTCAAAAACTATAGCATGTCCCACAATGGGTTAAAGGTAAGAATTGGATATCATTTAAAGAAACAAACAAAAACTCCCTTCAGCCACCTGAGGACTACTGGTAGACACTCCAGTCCTGAGATGGCCAAATACACATCAGCCTCCCCACATATCCACTCCTCCCCAGGTGCATGTCAGGGCAACCATCAGCCAGTCAGCCAGCGGCTCCTTCTGTCCTCAGCATCTTTCCTAATTCTGCCTCCCCAGGTGGCCACTCTGGATGGGTCAGACTTGGTTCTCCAGATGAGGAGGCCATGTCAGGTAGCCTCCAAACACTCAGTCCATCAGGATGTCAAATCTAAATGGTTACAGGCAGCGGAATCTTCAGTCTTTCTAAAGAGACTACCACATGAAGTGTGCACTAATCTTTTTTTCCCTGGCATCTAGCCTGAGCATTGGTATCAGCAATTCTAAAACATGCTGCCAGCCCTTCGTGACAAAGTTCTCTCTTGCCCTGGTCATCTCCCTACTGACTTCAGAGATCTGCCAACCCTCCCTTTCTTTGGAGGGAGGGGCAGTCCTCAAAACCTGAAGCGTGAGCTGATCAGTCACTTCAGTGAATGAGAAGTACTGACCCCACTGTTTCCCAATTCAGGGACTAAGGAGCTTGGGTAACTAACCTGCAGTAAAGCTGATGCATGTGTGGGGTCTAAGAACCAAAAGGAAAAAGGAGGACAGGGAAGGAGGGGCCGGGAGTGAAAAAAACTTCATC
This sequence comes from Felis catus, assembly GCF_018350175.1. NCBI lineage: Eukaryota > Metazoa > Chordata > Mammalia > Carnivora > Felidae > Felis > Felis catus. The sequence goes on from NC_058380.1 coordinate 50,709,041, forward strand.
TCTTCTTTACAAGATATCTATATTTTACTACAGGAAAAATTGACTATGAATGTCAATCTCAGCAACTTTCAACTTCAAGTTTTTGTCATTTCCTTCCTCTGCTCCAATTCAGAGTCCAAGTGCCCTAAGAAGCCAAGACAAGACCAAGGCACAAGGCCTTCAACTCCTTTCACGTTAACAAGTTGTCTTAAGTGAAAATGCAAGCAGAGGCCAATGAGGCCCAGGGGGCCTTCACTCCGTTCTTTACCCTGGAAGAGGGTAATTCTGGGCTAAAAGGTGGTGGCCCTGCCTTCCTCCTTCAACCGTCTGTCAGCTCTCCAGTCTCTTCTTCTCACTTTGCCCCAGATTCTGAGTTGAGTGAGCCTTGCGAGAAATAGTGTTCAGGCCCCTGTAAAGTTTGGCTGTCTGATGGCACCAGAATCATAGGTGTGGTGGACCCTGTAATGTGCTGTGGCTCCCTTCAGGACTGAAGCATTCATTGCTGAGAGTGTTGGAGGCTGCCAGAGCCTCTGAGCTGAGTGTGTCCCCAGGAATTACACTTACAGACAGCTACCTCTCTGAGGGAACTTCTCTGCTGTGGTTTGGGCAGCCCACATCCAGTGACTGGCTGACGGACACAAAGACCCGACCTCCTTGCCTTAGTGTCATTCCAGCTTCAGAGCTGCCCCCATCAACCCCTCCTGCCTCAGAGTCTACCTCTCCCTCTGCCCAATTCTGCTGCCCTCATTTCCCTGCCAGGCGTTACCATAAGTAGTCTCCAGTAAGCCTCCTACGTGCAAATCTCAGCGTCTCAGAATCCGTTTCCCAGAGAACTAAACTGTGATCATCGGAAACGAGGCACAAATAGTGCTGCACTACCCTCTGCTCAACTTCAAATTCATACAGGGTTTGCTAACATCCCTAACTCTCACAGCAGCCACATGCAGACTTTGGTATGCAGTGGATGCATGAGGGCATGGCTGCCCACCAGTCCAGTTATAACAAGTATACTGCAGGATTTGTGCTGTAACTTAAATACATGCAGCCCTCAGTTGTGCACAGTTCTGACAGGCATGCATTTCCATGACCGTGGTTTGGTTAAATAATATCAGTCCCACAACAACCAGGTTCAGATTTCAGTTACCACAGAATATCATATTAGTAAGTGCGTGAAGTACAAGCCGGGCAGGTGACTCTTCAGTCCACAAATCAGTATGCAAATAGCAGGTGCACATCACTCACCAGTGACCAGTTGCATCGCTTCTTTCAAAGTCCATTGATGACTGATCACTGCATATCTAAGCAGGGCAGCAAGAGCTGGAGTGATGTTTGGCCACTGCAGGGATGGGAAGGTGGAGGAAGGACAACCAGAAAGCAGGATCCACTTGGCCAGATAGTGGTAAGTGGCAGGCTTCCTGTCCAGTGTCAGGGTCTTAGAAGGGTACTGGGGTATATTAACCATCCTTCTTCAAACACAGGAAAGGTGAGACCATTATCAAACCCTATATATTAGTTTCCTGTGGCTGCTGTCACAAATTACCTAAGCATAAACTTAGTGGCTTACGACAACAAAAATGTATTAGTTTACAGCTTGTAGGTCAGAAGCCTAAAATGGGTGGCAGGGCTGTCTTCCTTCTGGAGGCTCTATGGGAGAATCCATTTCTTTGCCTTTTCCAGTTTCCGGAGGCTACCTACATTCCCTGACTCATGGGCCCACCTTCCTCCAACCTCTACTTCAGCCCTTGCATCTTCTCAGACCCTCACCTGCCTCCTCCCTCTGATTACATTGGGCCCACCCTGATCCTCCAGGATAACAGCCCTATCTCAGTGTCTTTACGGTAACCACCCATGCAAAGTCCCTTTTGTCATGTAAGGTAAAATATTCACAGGTTCTAGAGATTTGAATGTGGACATTTGGGGGGGGGCATTATTTTCCCTACCATCCCCCATCAGGCATTTCCATATGGTTGTGCCCTCCTGGATAGTGACCCCCATTTGTCCACTGGACAGGCAAAGCTGCCTGCAAACATCTGTGTCTATATCTGGATCCCCTGAGAAAGGGCAAGAACAAAGAAATGATGTAGCCTGGTGTTCCTGATCCTAAATCAGCTTTGCCCAAAGGCTGCTCAAGCCTCTAGGTATATATTCTACATCAAACAGTATCACTTTCCAGTACCTTTGGGGAATACAGAATTCATACTCTCCTCCTTGGACACTCATAGATTCATGCTGGCATTTCAAAGGTCTTGAGGAGTCCTCCAGTAAAGAAACATACTTAGCTTGTTTAATCCTGAATTTTCTCAACTTACTTTTCACATCACATTTCATGGAACACTTCAGGAATGATGCACTAGATTGTCCTCAGACTCAGGCCAACACAATGGAGGCAGCAGTCTGCATGCCACTCCAGCTCGTCTTCAGAGCCAAACGCTGGAGGCCCTCCTGCCTTGCGGGAGTGGTTCTTGTCCTGCACCAGCCTTCAGGTGCACTTTGGCAAACTCAGGACCTACTTACTGACCCAAACACAAAGTATGTGAAGTGACATATTGTTCGGATGTCTCATTTCTGCCTGGAGATTCATTTCCTGGAGAGTTAAGTTTTGTTTTGTTTTTATTTCTTCTTCTCTTTTCCCTCTCTTTGACTCTGGCTCTCAAAACTGAATGGGAAAAAAATGAGCAGGAAATGGCATGTCACCAAATACTCTTTGGGAGGGTTTCGTTTCCCTCCCTTACCTGTAAAGTCAAGTACTTGGGCAGATTGCCACATGAAAACTAAAACATTCTCTTCTCTCAGCAAATGGTTTCTATTGTCAAAACAGAAAAGACAGAGCATGTTCATCGCCTTATTGCTGGTGTGTTCTGGGCTATAACACTGGAACTCTACTGCACGGATCTTTGATTCACTGTGGTCTTTCTCAGGAATCACCAGAAGTTTGGGAGATACCACAGAATCTCAGAGTCAGAAGGAAACTCAGGGATCATGCATTTGATTTTCTTCTGGAATCCTGGAATCTTCCTTCAACATCTCTATTAAGAGGCTCTTCATTTATGTTTCACACATTTTACAACTGTCACCTACCTTTCAGCTACTACTCATCTGAACAAATGCACTGTAGTAGAGGGTTCCAGCCCACACCAGACTACGTGTCCCCTCTGCATGTCCAAGATGACCTCTCTCATCTATCTACATCTTCCATAGTAATAATAATAAAATTTACTGAATGCTAACCACAGGGTAGGCACTATGCCAGCCCTTTTAATTAGGTCATATGACCACAGTCTTATGATGTAATATTGCTACTTGATAGACAAACAAAACACAAAACTATTTACTGAGGCTTTTGCTGCATTAACTGATATTATTTACTGAGTGTTTTCCACATTTCAGACGCTTAAAGAGCTAAGCACTTTACATTTGTATCATCCTGTCTATGAATCGGCGTTAAGGTTTATCTTTTGCAGATAAAGAAACTGAGGCTTCCACCAGGTAAGACATTCACCCATGGTCACACAGCCAGTGAGAGGCAGAACTGGGATCCAAACCTACAAGTATCTTCTGCTTATCCTTCGCTGCCTACTTCTCCCTCTTGTCTTTCCAGCCAGAGGGGTTCTCTGTAAGTCTGTGAATTCACGGAGTACTTACTCAGCATCCCAGTCTTGTCACTTGCATATTCTGCATGGTGCTTAGTTTCTCCTCACTGGGCATGTCTTCTACTACTTGGCATTCTTTAGCATGCTGCTCATAACACAGGCTCTATAAACATAAACTGCTTTAGAATAAGTCAGCTTACAGCAACCAGGACTGGAAAAACAAATAAACAGTTTTTTGATGAAGAGTTTCCAGGTCTCAGTTGATTCCTTCGTTGTTTTAGGAAGCAGCTATGCAGAGGGGTTCAGTATGAGGGATTAAAGTAAATACTTTGTCCCGTGGCTCTTGTTTTGACAGCGACCATGGAAGCAGATGATCGTTAGGCTGAGTCCCCCCAGATCTACTGGTGAGGTTGAAAGCATCTGTGAGTCAGAGTTGAATCTCCAGTTTCTAGAAAGCATCTGACACATAGTAGGCACTCAACAAATATCTTTTGAATAACAACCAGTTACAAAGTCATGTGCTACAGATTCAGCATTTAGAAATGATAATCTCCTTGGGAATGTAAGCTGGTGCAGCCACTCTGGAAAACACTATGGAGGTTCCTTAAAAAACTAAAAATAGAACTACCCTACAACCCAGAAATTGCACCACTAGGTATTTATACAAGGGATACAGGTGTGCTGTTTCGAAGGGACACATGCACCCCCATATTTATAGCAGCACTATCAACAATAGCCAAAGTATGGAAAGAGCCTAAATGTCCATTGATGGATGAATGAATGGATAAGAAGATGTGGTGTATATATACAATGGAGTATTTCTCGGCAATCAAAAAGAATGAAATCTTGCCATTTGCAACTACATGGATGGAACTGGAGGGTATTATGCTAAGTGAAATTAGTCAGTCAGAGAAAGACAAATATCATATGACTTCACTCATATAAGGACTTTAAGAGAAAAAACAGATGAACATAAGGGAAGGGAAACAAAAATAATATAAAACAGGGAGGGGGACAAAACAGAAGAGAATCATAAATATGGAGAACAAACAGAGGGTTACTGGAGGGGTGTGGGAGGGGGGATGGGCTAAATGGGTAAGGGGCACTAAGGAATCTATTCCTGAAATCATTGTTGCACTATATGCTAACTAATTTGGATGTAAATTAAAAAAAATAAAATAAAAAATAAAATAAAATGAGCTTTAAAAAAAAGGAATGATAATCTCCTTTCACCTCTGAAGTGATTCTTAGAAATCATTCATCCAGAACATGATAATACTCAAGACATTTATTTTCACTTAAATAATAGTATAACTTCAATAATAAAAATAAAAAAATAAGTTTAAGAAAAACTGTAAAATGAAATCTTACAGAGTCTCTTGGTGATAAAGTAAAATGCTGTTTGCAAACTTAGTATGCTTGATGTACGATTAGTGCCCAGTGTAGTATTAGCTGTGAATGATACTGAAGGACCTTCCACATGTTGGTCCCCATGGGAAATAAGTGCTATGGGTTCTGAGTTTTAAAGAAGGCTAATGACAGTATCTTTCTACAAAAATATATTTCTTGTATGGAAAGCATGCTTTTTTTTTAAAGCCATCAAATTAATAATGTCTCTTATTTGCATAACCTTAAAAAAAAAAAGGCCAAAACTCTTATTTCGACAGTACTTCTTCTGCTCTTCAGTAAAAAAGAAAATAACCCTATTAGAAAGCTGTTTATGGCTTTGAGAACTCCAGTTCTGTTCAAATGGATTGCAGAAAATCTTTACTGAGTATCTACAATGTGTGTCACTCATCCTGCCAGCCCAACTCCTCCTCCCGTTCATACCACTGCCAACACACTTTGACTGCTGGTCTATTTCTCCAATTGTATCAGCAGCATGGCAGAGACGGGCTAGCTGTTGATCACTATAGTCCCTCCTCTTCCTGGGCACACAGCTGGGCTAAATTTCCTGGCGTCCCTTGCACTCAGCTGGGACTATGACTATGTGACTAAGTTCCCACCGACAGGATGTGGCTGGAAGTAATATGTGCCCCTCCAAGACTGGCTCATACAATGCCCCATGCACACCCCTCTGGCTCTTGCCATTTTGTCCCAGCTTGATGAAGATAAGCTGTGAAACCTTGAAAGCTACATCGAAGATAGCAAAGTCACAGGATAAGGGTTTCTGTGTCCCCGACCACTGCTTGGAAAAAAGCCAACCATTGCTCAAGTACCTCTGTTCTAAGCTTTACGTGAGAAAAAATGCTTCCGCCATGTTTGATCCATTCTTCTTTCTTTGGACGTGTTTGTTAAAGTAGGTAGCATCTGGAAGGCCTGAGATTTTTGCAAAACTATGAAATACTGATAGATTATTTATAAGATAGTGAATACACTCATTGTATGCCAAATCAGACACTGGCTCATAAAATAACTAAATAATATAGAACTAAGGTATCATTGCAGACAAGGTTCTACTGTAGATAAACCATCACAGGTGCCAAAAGTTTAAGAAAGATGTTGCTGAAAACCTTGAAATATAGAATTTTCATTTTTCAATTTTTCTGTGACACGAGAAAAGTCTGCTATGGCTTGATTTCAGTGACAAGAACATCTTGATCTAGACTGTTAAGCACCAGTGTTTCGAAGGATAGCTTATGCCAGAGCATTCATGCACATAGACATTTCTGAGAATTAGATATTTCTGAGACCTTATTAAAAAACCAAACTGGTGAGAATTGTGGACAACTGGTGGAGTTGTGAGCTATAGGCTTTCATCTAGGTTTAGTAAATGACAGATTAGGACCGCTTTCTTACCTTCATTCAGAATTGTATGATTATATTCCGTTATGATTTGACCACAGATAGCAATCTACAGTTTAAACTGATCATAAAAACACATTACTTTATTTAAATGTCAAAATGCACAGGAATATATATTTGTTCTGTGTACACATAGGATATGTATCAGGAGACACTCTCAGACATTTTAGCCTAAAGTGAAACCTGAGAAACTGAAGCTTCAACCACAACCAAAGTCCAATTAACTAAATTATTTATTTTGTTGTTCTAAGTGTAAGGGACCTAACCTGGTTTAAGGCCATCAAGTTAAAGATGTAATGCCAAAGAGGATTACTTACTGTTTATCAAAAAACTGTCCCACTAATTCAGTAAAGACCGTATAAACAATGGGTAATCAATGGCACTTTTGGAAAACTGCCTTTGGTGATCACAGATATTTGCCTGGGCCCCAGTGTATCCCAAGTAACTGACTAAAAACATCTCTCAAATCAGTCTGATTCCTCCATCTCCACTGCCCCTACTTTTATCTAGGCCACTACAGTTCTTACCTAACATGCCAGATGTCTACTCTCAACCTGGCTTCCTTGCTTCCGCTCTTGCCTATTCTCCAAATGGTACCCCCACCCCCCTGCCCACCAAGCGGTGCCCAAAGCAGTGTCTTTAAAGCACATATCACATTACACCACTCTCTGGCTTAAAATGATTTCATGGGTCTTCACTGGTCTTAGAATGGAATTGGAACTCCCACCTGGCCTGCCATGCCATATCCAATCCAAATCTATCATTGTACCAATCTCCCCCCTTCCCTTCACTCCAATCCAACTAATCTCCTTTGTGTTCCTTGAATATCCCACATTGTTTTCAGGGATTTTGAACTTCTAGTTTTCTCTGCCTGAAATGTTCTCCTTCTAGCTCTTTACATTGCTGACTTCAAGTCTCAGTTCAGCCATCACCTCCCCCAATCACCCTCTCTCTTGCCCTGCCAATTTCCTTCATAGCACTTAATAACACTCTATAATTTTATTCTCTATTGTCTGGAAATTTAGACACTCTATGAGGATGTGAACTTCACTTTTTTTATTTTTTATTACCTTGTTTCAGGTATCACACCCTTAGAGATGGAGGTTGAATGGATGAAATGCACAGGGAATGGATAATTTCAGCATTCTTTGTCCCAGTGACTGTCCATGGCAAATTGTAGTATCACATGTGTCAATAAGTGTTCCTGCCCTGTCCCGGCAGGGATAGCTATAAAGTAATCCCAATTTCTGCTCTCCTAGGAATATAAAGATGTTTTAGTTCTGGGGCCAACCCTTTCCACAGCCCTTTCCACACAGTGAGTCTTACTGTTAAATGAAAAATGCCCAAGTGTGCAAAACTGATCATTCCAAGAGGATATGTCTTAATATTTCATTATCTATGACATCGCACAAGGCTATCCTGGCTTTGAATTTTAAGCTATCTAACCTATGAAGAAGCTCTTTCAGGAGAAACAAGAGTCATTTCAACACAGAGTAAACTACCAGCCACTTCCTTGGATTCCCACATCTAGGGCCATCACCCTTAGAGTTTGTTGTATAGCAAATCAAACCCACATCTATGTGGAAATCCAGTGCATACTTCACTTTGGTTTATGGCACTGGGTCAATCTGACAGAATAGCTTGTTTTCCCAGTTCTGACTAACTGGAGGAGAGTCATGCCTACAAATCGGTTTTCCAGACGTTCCTCTTTACATATAATAGGAAATGCAGGATTGGATCCGGGCAGGAGCTCTGGAAATGTCAGGGCAGTCTCTTCACACTGAACAAACGTCCCCGAGAGTGCCAACATTCTCTAGTGAACACACTTTTCCCCATTTTGAGCCATGGTGAAGACATGCTATCCCAATCCAGCTGAACTAAAGAAATCCATTCTGTAACTCAACATGAGAAAACTCATTAAGCCCCTATGGAATGGCTGCCAAGAAACTTCACACTAGCAATGTGACATCTGCCTACACATAGGGAGGTTACAAGAATCACCCTTGCAATGCATGTGGTGGTAGTTACTCCTATAAGGAGGTTGCTGGGGTCTTTACCAAAGAAATTCCATAGCGGTCGCTTCTTGAAAGCCCATGGGAGAAATGCCCCCCAGGACTCAGTACCAAGAAAAGCTTTGTTTCTTCTGAGGATTTAGCTTTGCTGATGGTTTTATCTTTTGGTTTACTTTAACAGATAACATTTCCTCTTTGCTTCTAGAAAGCCCAAGGAAGGTTTGCAACCCTCTGCACTAATGACATTGGAGATCATGACATGCATTCTTATGTTCCTCTTGTTTTCTTACACATGTTTTCCCTCAACTTTGACTTCTTTAAATACTTTTTATTCTCTCGTATTATATATACATTTTTTATAAGCTGCTTCAAATCCTTTTGGGAAGGAAATAGGCTATTAATGCATAGATACACACAGTAGATTTTACACTAAACCTTTTTACAACCCTAGATCCTGTAAAAACACAATATGGCCTCAGACAGACCTGGGATTAAACCTGATTTTGTATATTTCTAGCTGTGTTAGCTTGGGTAGGCCACTTAGTATTTCCAAGCTTCCATTTCCTCCTCTTTAAATTAAGAATAATAACATCTACATTGTATTGTGGCTGTGAGAAATAATGATAATTTATATAAACAGCTGATACTTAGCAACTGCTAAATAGTTTCTCCTATTATCAATAATAACTATGTAGATTGTTACCAGAAAATACCTAAAGGCAATGTCTGGAAGACACAGGGACACAGACACATGGAGGATGTTATATAACTATGCCGGCAGAGACTGGAGCAATGCATCGGCAAGACAACGGACATAAAGAATTACCAGCAATCACCAGAAGCTGGAAGATGTAAGAAAAGATCCTTCCCTAGAAGCTCTGCGGGGAAAATGGCCATGATGACATTTTTGATTTTAGACTTCTAGACTCCCGAACTGTGAGAGAATAAATCTGTTATTTTAAACCATGCTATTTGGGAAATTTTGTTATGGTAGTCTTGGGAAACAAATACATCTCTCAGCTTCTATAGCCCCAAATGGTAGAAGTGAAATTAACCAAACCAACTTCCAATCCAGCTGACATCTCCCAAAGTCTCACAGACACATACCTGGCCACAGGATGTATTTCATGGAAGGCATATGCTAGAAGAGCATAAAGACTTTGACCTGAGGCTTAAATGAGTTAATTTCCCTCTCAAACCTTCAAATAGCTCATCTGTACAATGGGATTAGGTCTAGATCAATGATGGCAAATACATTATAATTGGGAATGGCTGCCTGAGAGCACTGTGTTGAGAAGGATTATAAGGAGTCATCTGGGCAAAGAGGCAGAGACACTTTAACAGTCAAAATACTCCATCTTCATGCTCCCCATGCCTCTGTGACCATCCTTGTCAGTTTCCTCTTCCAGTGCCTACTCTTTAAACAGAGGTGATTCTTAGGATTCAGATAATGGCTCATACTTCTTTTCCCACATGTTCTCTTTAGACAAACCAACTAATTCTTAAGGTCTTAAATGATCACTTATAGCTTCTGCTCATACTTTTAAATCTCTCTCTCCAGCCTGGATCAATCTCCTATCCTCATTTAGTCCCACACATCCAAATGCTAGATGGACATGTCCATGTAGCTATCTCACGGACAACTCAAAGCAACTCATTTATAATAAAACTCACCAGTTGCTCCCCTAAGCTTGCTCTTCCTCTCATATACTATCTCTTAGTCAGCAGTACAACCATATACCTAGTAAGAAAACTGGGCTCTTTCCTGGACTATTTCCTCTTTCTTACCCCTTGATTCCCAATCAATCATCAAGACATCCCAATCTTACCTCCTAGATAATTCCCTTCTGTATTTACTATCACTGTCCTAATTCAAAGTTCCACCAGTTCTTGCCTTTCAAGATTCCCCTCAGGTAGCACTGCCTCCAGATACCTCTGCATCTGTGTTTTCTGCCCTTGAATCTCTGGAATCTGGCATTGTGTCTAACATGTAGGCAACAGATGATGATAACGACAATGACAATGATGACGACAATGATGATAAGGATCATTTGTTTACCACTTGCTATGTACAAGGCACCATTCTCAGCAATTTTTATATCCACAGCCACTTTCTATGGTAGGTTCTCATCCCTATTTAGAGACAAAGTACAGAAAGTTTAAGTGACTTTCTCAGAGTTACACAGTTCTACCAAGAGGATAAACGGATCTGAAATTCAATTTAAATTAAAATACACTCATAAGGGAAAATAGTGAAACACATACCTATTCGTTCAATAAATTTTTATTGAACACACACTATGTGGTGAGCACTGGAGGCACAAATAAATGAATACATAAACACATTAACTACAGACATGGGGAAAATCTCTCAGGAAATTCATTCATTTCTCTAGACCAGAACTGACCCAGGATTCTGGGAAACGAGTTATTATCCATAGAATTCTAGGTAACTTTGAGAAATACTAGGGGTGGCAGACTGAACTCAGGGTTTCCTCCTCTAGTATCGCCTTCCCCACAGAGCTGAGAAGCCCTTGTGAAGTACCAGAAAAAGCTTCAGTTATGGCCTCCATTCCTGCCTCACAGCAGTGCCAGCCTCCAGCCTCCTCAATCCCCTCTTCTTTGACTGCAAGAGGGCTGCTCCTCTCAGTCGAGGCAGAGAGAAGCAAGTTCTCTGCAAGCTGGTAAAGGCTTATTACTTTGACAGCGTTGGGTCAGAGGACCTATGTCAATCTGACTTTGCCAAGTAGCACTGTGACCTTGGGCAAGTCACTTCACCCGTCTGACCCCAGAAGCCTATCTCTAAGTGTCCTTCCAACCCTACATTCTATGATTTAGAGTATATACTTCAGAGCCTACTAAGGGCAGGGATCTTGGCAATAAGAGACCCTTCCCCTATCCCCCTTGGCTACAACAGATTATTCCTGGACACTACCTGCAAAACCAAGCATTGCTCAGACACTAAAGAAATCCTAAAATTTGGGGTATGTGATTATTCTGTCAGTCTAAGAAAAGTCCACTTAAGTTTTCCCATAATAATGCCTTTCTTTGTTATTCATAAATGTCAGGAAACCTATGACCACATGCAACCTGACAGCAAGTAAAAGAAGACCTTCTCCTCATCTCTGCAATGGCAACTGCTTTTTAAAATATCTATCCAAGACAAGAGGACCTCTCTGTCCATCACATTACTCCACTCTTGCCATTTCTTCCCAGACTACAGGCAGTCTTGGATGTGGTCTGGGAAGAAATCCACATTTACCCAGTGAGTAAAGGGGAGGATTATTCTGGAAGGTGACAACTCTCATCTGAAATGTTTACTACCATCTTGGAAGTGAAAGCCCCATTAGGGTTTGAATGGACCAAGTGAAACAAGGATACAGGTGGAAACTGTTCTGGTAATCCCAAAACTGAGGGTAGGTTTTACTGATGGTGAATACTTATTTACTTACACATTTATTTCACATGGTAAATTTCTTTTTATCAGGGATCATTTTGTAAGGGCTAAAATTGTTTCTGTGCAGAAGTTACTACATGCATCATCTACAGCTGGACTATAAAAGAGATCCAAGGATAAGTCTTTCCAAAGAGCTTCTTTAAGGGTGATATGATAAAAACAAAAACAAACAAAAAGAAAACAAACAAACAAAAAAAGCTATGGGGAGCATCTAATACAAAGAAGTGGCAATACTGGAGGAAAGAGGGGGAAGGAATGATCTTGAGCCTCTCAGCAGTTTTGCTTACATGGCAAACGAGCAAATCATAAGAAATCACAAGGCAGTATTTTGTTCAACAAACATTTAGTGTCTTTACGCAAGAGATGCCATGAATACAAGACTGAATAACTGCCTGGAGGCTTAGATATGTGAGTCACCCAAACGACTTAAAACTATGTGATCCCACTAGACTAGAGGTATGGCTGTGCTCGTGACCTAACCAGCCACGGGGAATCCCAGAAAAAGAAGTGGAGGTTTGAGTCGCTACCCACCATTCTGTGGACTTCTCAATTTTCCCAACACCCGACATTGTCCTCCCAAATCCCTAACTGAACCACCAAATGATTTCCCTGTCATTGAGACATGGCTTCATTCTTTTACTCATCCAACAAATAATTACTGAGTACCTACTTTGAGCCTGGCACTGTGAAAGGCACCAGGATCTGTTTGATCCAGGTCTAGTGACCCATTTATCCCGGGCCTCATATTCATGAAGGGTTTATAAAGTACATTTGTTAGATTATACAAGTGATATCAAATATATAGTGACAGATACACTTACAGGATTAAACTTCAAAGCACATTATAATTTTTATAATCTTGTTTTGGCAATTTTCAAAAATATATACAAGTCTCCCCATGGTGACATATCATCCACAGAAGTTATCCAGGTCTCTCTCAGTCACCGTGGGTCCCACTGGACATTCAAGAGAGGACTGCAAACAAGCCAGCTGTTACACTGTGCTCATGGAACTTGGTGCTTAGTGGGGAAACAGTTATCAAATAAGAACACACATCCAATGAATAACGAGTTATCCAGGGGAGGAGAGTGGCATGGCGTGAGGCTGCACTGGCAAGCAGAGTTTTCACTTTTAGCTGAAGCATTTGAATTTTTACTATAAAGACATATATAAAGACACATGCCATGTGCTACTTGTAGAGTCATTATAAATTTCTACGTCAGGCACATCATGAAAAGAACAGCCAAGAAGGGGACTACAAGACCATGAGAGAGGCTGACCCCAATGTGGGAGGCAGTGAGAATGAGCAAAACGCCAAGTTGGAGCTTCAGACTTGGTCTAGAGCTCAAACAGCTGCACACAACTTTGTGGTGACCATGGGGGAGGTGCTGCCAGGCATGGGTGCAAGGCTCCCCATCTCAGAGCTCTCTCCTGGGCTCAAGCACCTTCTGACCCCACAAATAGAATGAGCTTTCAGCTATTGTGTAACATGGATGATTGATATGTTACTCTCACCTTGGTTTGAAACTTGCCTTCTCATGGAGAGCAATAAATCTTACCAGAAAATACTAAATGCCCCTGAGCTGAATCACAGCAATCCTGTCTAGACTGAAATGTCTCATCTTCATTTGTCAAGCAAATTGTGTCTTGACCATTACTGTGCACCTGGTAAGCCCCATTGGCTTTATACAGTTCCATCAGCAACAGGGCAGCCCCTGCTAAACAGCTTTCTCTCTGAGGAAAGCCTGGCCACATACAAATGATCTCAAGGCATGCTAGAGAAATAAGAGCAAATATCATGGAAACATCATTAGGTATATCAACACACTGACTGCTGATGGTAGATGGAACAGTCCAATTCTGTTCCAGACAAATTTGGGGAAAAAATGTTTCCTGACACTGTTCTTTTTTATTTTCCAGATGATATTTTGAGATATACTCACATGGCATGGCTCTTATAAAACAGACGCAAGACCAATGACTGATCATCCAATAATGCTTCTGATCAGAGCAATTGTGTGTGTGTGTGTGTGTGTGTGTGTACGCATGAATGCACACATGCAATACTTTCTTAGTGTGGCAGGTGCCTCTTTGGAGCATGCAGTTTTTAGGGCTGTGTATACAAGTAAAGTCAGCACAGAGTAATGCAACTGAATGTACCTCTGCACGAGGTAGACAGCTAGCTGAGGAAAAGTTTCCTAGAATGGGTTTCATGTCTTAGTTCTACTCTAAGACCTCACTGGGAATCTGTATGGTAGAGAGGGTTACTAGGTAAAATATGGGGCACCTAGTTAAATTTGAATTTGGGGTAAACAATGAGTGATTGTTTTTTAGTATAGGTACTTTCCAAATATTGCACAGGTGTTATTTTTATTTGCAAAATCAGGCGACCCTGACAGCTGAAGAGGGGAAGACATGCATGTCAATCACCTTTGTCATGAATATTGTCACCATCAGCATCAGTTAACATTTACAGCACACGGGGATGAGGTCCATGCTATAGGGAAGACCTATGAATTACTCCTGCTGCCTAAAAGACTCAGAATGTACCTACTTCTTCAATTGTGGCCTCCTTGAGATCATGGGCTATACCTTAGTGCTCCATCTTTAAGACCAGGCCTGGTGACTGGCATGTGGTACTAGCTAACAATAGAGTTTTGAATAAATGAGGATATGGTATGGAATGGTTATAAAAGAAAGAAATACGGGGTGAGCAGGATAAAATGACAAAACTGTACATGGCAGAAAATACAGGGAACCTCCAAATCTGCAGCCACCTCCATCACCAATGAGAAGAACCTCTTAGCAGAGCAATTCAATTGAACAGTCTTTAGCTTGGTCAGTAAGACTGAACTGTCTGGAATAAGTGCAAAATAGTCTAGGCATTCTGAGTGGGTAGGGGAGGGGGAGTATGCAAAGCTGGGAAATCAACACTTATACAATTATCCATTTTAAAACATTTTTTTAAATGCTTATTTTTGACAGAAAGAGCATGAGCAGGAGAAGGGGAGAGGGAGAGGGAGACACAGAATCTGAAGCAGGCTCCAGGCTCTGAGCTGCCAGCTCAGAGCTCGACTCGAGGCTCAAACCCATGGACACCTCATGACATGAGCCAAGGCAGACATTTAACCAACTGAGCCACCCAGGAGCCCCTACAATTATCCATTTTAAAAAGCCATAATGAAGGGGACAAAGCACAGAAAAAGCCCACAAGAGGGACAAGCAGTTCTGCCTGGGACAGTGTAACAGGTTTTAGGTAGAAGAAGTTATGTGAAATACTTAAGCAGGTATGATCCTCAGAAGTGCTTTGTACTTTATAGACTCTGTATGTATGTTTAATCACAAATATATGTAATATATAAGCATACATACTATTATTCAAAAGTTGCAAGAATAGTACATTGAACTCCCACATACTCTATATTATTCTACGTAACTGGAACTGAGTCTTCAGGCAAATTCATATTTCCTTTGGAAGTACCCTAGAATGGAGATGTTTAAATAAATAAAGTAGTACATACTGATCACATTGCAAATACATAACAATTTTTCTTTTTTAATGTATGTTGTTTTAAAATTTGTTTTACCTTATTAAATAAGAAATACTTGCTGACTACAGAAAACTAAAAAACAAAAAAAAACAAGGTCATTTAAAAAATGCAAAAAATAAAAATCACTAAAAATAAAAATTATTTTTCTAGTCATAGAAAACATTTGTAGCATATACACTTCTAGATTTTTTCTGCACATATATGCATATTAGGTATTTAACAAATATGCTATCAGATTCTATATACTACCATGTTAACTTGGTTTTAAGCTACAAAGTAAATTTATCCAAGTGACCAAATATTTAATGCTTGCACAGAAATTTTCTACTGATAAATTACTTAACCAACTACCTACTGCTGCACAAATTGTTTTCAGTTTTTTTCTGTGATAAACTTCCTGACAGCTAAGTCTTTAAAGATGCCCATCATTATTTCTTGGGGATGAATTCCCAGAGGGAGAACTTCTGAGTCAAACATTAGACACATTTTTAAGGCTTTTGATACATATCATCATTTTGCTCTCTAGGAAGGCTGTGTCAACTTATAATGTTCTAATTATAAAATATAAAAGGGCTCATTTTCCAAATTATTTTTCCAAGTTAGTCACCTCATAAAATCTGTGAAATCAGAATTTGGAGACAGTACATGTAGAGTAATATAAGTAGCAAGTTTTCTTCTCAGAGGAAACCTGTCCAAAAAGCCATGATTTAAAAAAAGCCCACTTGTCCACAGTTTGCCTTTAGTCCAAGCAACTGGTTTAGATAAGAACTTTTAAAGTTAAGTTTCTAAAGTCTGTCATATTTGTGGAACTGTGTCTGCTTACTATTCTAAAATGACTTTATCGGGGCGCCTGGGTGGCGCAGTCGGTTAAGCGTCCGACTTCAGCCAGGTCACGATCTCGCGGTCCGTGAGTTCGAGCCCCGCGTCGGGCTCTGGGCTGATGGCTCGGAGCCTGGAGCCTGTTTCTGATGCTGTGTCTCCCTCTCTCTCTGCCCCTCTCCCGTTCATGCTCTGTCTCTCTCTGTCCCAAAAATAAATAAATGTTGAAAAAAAAAAATTAAAAAAAAAAATAATAAAAAAAAAAATAAAATGACTTTATCAAAAACGAATACATTTCTTTTTTAAGGTGATAATTAAGCCAGCCTTGTTTAATGACATCCCATTCACTTTCCTGGACAAAGGAATGCATTTGCCTTCCTTTTTCCATAACCAGAAGAAGGTTATTTTTGGTCAAACAAAGTGAAAACCATAAATGGTGGATAGCTATCATTATCCCAGTAATAGTGGTCCAGGTGTGAAGTACCTCCGCAGGGAAAAGCAAACAGGAACAAACAAAAACCTTTCCAGCATCCAGAACCTCCAAATAAGAAGAAAAGATAGCCAAGCAGAAGTTTTAAAATGCTGCCTAAACCATACCTAAAAAAGGAAAATGCATGGCACTACAAGAGAAAAGCTAATGAAGCAGAAAAATACTTCCCACTATACAACTCCCTAGAGGACTATGACAGGTATCAGAGGTGTGTGAAATGTTTGACAGCCATGGGAAGCGGGGTTTGGGTTTAACTAAAGGAAAGGATAGTTGGAGAGTGCCAACATTTTCTACTGACAAACGAAAACCAAGCCAGCTTTCTCTTCTGTTAAGTTCCATGCTCAGTTGACCAACTCTGTTTTCATCTTTTCTGAGACCCACGAAAATAGAGTAAAAAGAGAAAATATCCAAATATAGAAGCTGAATTCAACAAGATTAGAAAAACCTAAACTATGTTATGTTCTGGTAGACTTGCAATCAAATAATTACAGTCATTTGGTCAATGTCTGATTAGTTCAATGAGAGAAGATGTTTGGCTATACGGCCAGATACCAAAAAACAAAACAAAACAAGACAAAACAAAACCATTTTTTTAAAGGATCACTCTCTCTACGTAATAATCAATCGTGTTATGACAATTTTGTAATACTGGGATGGGTCATCCAAGCAACTAAGGAAATGGTAATGCTTTGCTCACTTTAAAGAAAAAAAAAATCAGCATTTCCAAAGTTGGCATAGTCACACAAAGTCAAAACAAGCCTCAGAGGCAAAGGAAAGGGGCCGAAACCCTGAGAACCATAAAATGACGAATGAGAAAACTCCTCCCCACGGAAGATATTCAGGTATATAAAAGGCATGTGATGGAACACTTAAGACCTAAAACATCACTGTCAATCTTGAGTCTGGATGTTTAGCTTAGGAAGAAAAAAAAAAAAAATGAACACTAAGCCTGATGTGATTCAAAAGTGTTTGTGGCCTGCATGCCTTGTAGGTCTGTTCATCCCTGGCGCCCTCTCTCTGCACTGTAACTTGCTGCATCTTCACCTGAGGGAAGTCACCTGGCAAAATCTGAGACTTCTGAACAGCATGAGCAATTCATTTCCTGTAGAGTGCCTAAGAGAAAGCAGAGCTTTTGAGTTGCCCCAAGACATCCAATCACACACCCCACCTGGGAAAAGGTACCTCAAGGAGGCCTTCTATGAAATGTCCACACAGGCCTTCAACATCTTCAGAGAGTCCACCACCAAATCCACTTGGAAAAAGAAAAACCTGAAACAAATCCAAATCAGACTTGATTGGCAGATGCACCACTTGGAAAAATGCTTCGAGGAAGAGGAGAAAGGGAAGGAAGACTCGAAACAGAGGGAAGAGGATGGGATGGACTTCTCAGGAGCTATGGTCTCCCAGGTGAGCAGCCTAGAACTGAGGAGATATTTCTATAGGATGTACAACTTCCTGAAAGATAAGAAATACAGTCCCTGTGCCTGGGAGATCATCCGAGTGGAACTCAGAAGATGTTTCTACTACTTCTATAAATTAACACTACTACTCAGGAAGAAATAAGGTATATTCTTAGAATTAAAATTCCATTTCTCTCCAACAGCTCCTTCTCTTTCATCTTCTTTTTAAGAATTATTGGGCTATTCTCCATTGGAGTGGCGGTGATTTATGCAAGGTTTAGAGTCTCTAAAGTTGGCCTTGAGACATCAGCTACCTTTCCAAGAGAGGTGATGCCAACCATCCCCTGGGTACCCTGAATCTTGTTAGAAAGTTCCGAAGTCAGTTCTAAAGGAATGAGATTCTCTTCATGTTCTTCTACTGTTTTCTTCCCCATTCCTTGTGCCATTTTGTACTCACTTTGCTCTACTACCTTTGAACTTCACCCAGCCAATGGCTAGAGGATGTAGCCCAGAGAATGTTGCAGAATGTAACACCTCAATGACTTAATCCTCCTGCTGCCAAGGCTGTTTATTCTATGAAAATTTAGCTTGTTAAAGGAGCTTACACAAGCTATCATAAAGTTAAAACCCTCCCTGTCTCCCCCTGTCCTCAACAAAAAAATGAAAAAAAAAAAAAAAAAGTTGAAATTCCTGGCCTATTTGCTTCTCAGTTTGGTTTGTTTGAAATGATACAAAGACTTTATTATTTTAAGAGAATAAAGACCCCCAATGATATTAGATGGTTGCACTGGATGGCCATTAAGCTCTCTCATTCAACCTTTGAGAGCCAATGATTGACTCTTGCTGCGTATTATTTGATTTGGAAGGCACGGAAAATGCTGCAGAAAAGTACAGTATCTGCCTTTCATTGTTTTTCTGTTTTTTAATGCCTGAGATAAATTACCTACAGTCATACTTCGCATTGATTTTCACATTGAATTTTCCCAATTAGAACACCACTTTCTGCTTGTTAAGTAAACTAGTTATAATAACACATGACACTTTACTATAGTTTATTTTTTTAGAAGTTAATTTGTATCCAGATTACTTAGATTATTTACCCAAATTTTCTTGTGTGATCCTTCATCTGTATTAATTCATCATCTAGCTGAAATTAATTTTCTCTTCCTCTCTCTCCTCCACCCCATTTCAGAAACCTGCACCGTCAAGCAAGAATTAACATAGAGATTTATGGCTACACAAATGCACAAAATGTACCTGGTTCCACCCTTCGGAAACCTTCCTGCTATTGTTTCAAAAGCAAGCTACTAAACTGTTTAGTTTCAAGATTCATTCAAGTACAGGGCTCAAATGGTAAAGCCAAATAGAGAAAGTCTTTAAAAAAACTGAGGTAAATTTCAGCCAAAAATTAAAAGTTGTGGATTATGACATACTGGTTACCAGTGGAAGGAACACAAATAAAATGAGTTAGTAAAATCCATTTAGTAAAAACAACTCCTCAACAGAGTTGTTCTAAATGAAAAAAGGGGGGGGGGCATAAACTGAAGAAATTGGGGCATGCACACTACAAAGCAGTAAGTATACACCTGGCATCTTCCAAGAATTTCTCTAATAATGCTTTTGCACAGTCTCCCTAATAGCTCTACCGAGATCATGTCAATTATTTTAGTAATTTATGGCTGCAGTCTTGCCAAATGTCTGCCATGCTGGAGGGAAGAAAATTGGAACTTTGAGTTAATAAAGATTATCTGATTACATGGGCAGGGTCAGAAGTCAGAACAGTATGCTTTTATTAAAAGCACCTCTAAGGGACAACAGGAAAAATGCTTAATCTCATTTGTGATTAAAGAAATGCAAAAGACAAGAGCATACTTCCCTCCCATCGGTCTGGTCTGGCAGAAATGAAAAACAGCGATTATAATACAGAATGTGAGTGGGGTGCAGGATGCAAGGAAAAAAATCCTCTTGTATCTTGTTAGAGAGAAGGTAAAGCGGCACACCCTTCCTACAGGACGCTATGGCAATCTTAAATATCCTAAAAATTGCATTCAACCTAGATGTACTATCTCCAGAAATTTATCCAAGGAAATCACTGGATAAGATTGTCCACTGGAGCCTTGCTTATAATATCCCCCTTCCTTTTGTCTTCATTTTCACTTCTCTGTATTTTTTTTTTCCTACAGTGATTTGGGGGAGGGAGGGTATTAATTCTAAAATTAAAGAAACTGTACAAGATTATCTTCCACTACAATTATCCTGTTTTCCTTACTGGAGCAGACCAGGACAAACACTGCCCTTACACTTTGTTAATGATGCCTTTGGGCACTTCTTGGGCAACCCAGGTCTGCCTTGTTGCTCTTCTGCTGCTACTGTGCAAAATTTCAAAGGAATCCTTCCTTATGCATCATTTTCATAATGAAATGTTTGTAAAGAGCCTTCCAGTGCTTCAAAGATTTTGCTTTTTGTTGTTGTTGGTACCACTGGTAATATCCAGCACTTTCTGGAAGTGCTCTGTGTCCACCTTCCAGATTTAGCAGTCAACTTTGTATTTATTTGTTGAATGGAAGTCAAATTTCTATTAGGTCAGGTAAAGGATAGACTCTTAGAACTGTGGAGAGCCAAGTGCACAGCTCCCACTTAAAATGCTTGAGTGGGTACATAGGTCACAAGTGTTCGGAGAGGAGCTTCCTCCCTACCCCCTCTTGGGGGAAGGATCAAAAGTTAGAGTGTAATTGAGTCTCCTTGGAAAAAGGACGAGTGGACCTCCCTCAGAAAAAGCTGGCAACATCACTGTATGTAAAGCTATGAGCATATATAGGTTCTAACAGGTGCACAGGCTTGGCCTCCACTCACAGGCAAAACCACTCTCCCTTCACCCTTTCGGTGACTCCCCCTTCTCAAGAGTAGCTACTTTGCTTTGACCTACTTCTTTAATACTCCCCAGTAAGAAGAAACATGATGTGTAAGCATCTAACTTGTGAGGGAAGGGACAGAAATAGGGCCACCCATAATCTACCAGGCGCACCCTCAGGGGAACTCGGAGGCAGTCCCAAGCCACTGGTTCGCAAGGACTTGGAAGTCTGGGCGCTTTCCCGGTGGCATCTCTAAATGCTGAGAGGGGACCTGGGATTTAGACATGGGAAGCCCTACCCCAAGTCAAAACTCGACGTTTAATCTGGACGAAGCCACCTAACCACCATTTCTAGGCAAAGTCTCGAGGCTTCCCGGGTTATTTCCTTCTCCATCCTGGCCTGTCCTCCGGCCCTTGGAAACTCGCAGACCCCAGAACCTCGGCATTCTGCCCACCACAAGTGCCCCGACCCTGTGCCGCTGCCCTGGAAGCGGCCCAGCCACAGGCCTTTAGGCGATTTAAATCCACTGGAACTACCGAAGGACACCCTGGTCGGGGGCGGAAGGTCGCTTCCAGTCTCGGGAAAGCGGCACCTCTCCGTGACTGCGCCCTTCGCGGCGCGCCTGGGCTGAGATCTGAGAAATGCGCCCCGGGCCACAGGCAGCCGAGGAGGCGGGGAGGCTGCAACTTTCCCTCCGCCCTCTAACCGCAGGGCCTGGGTGCGGCGGCCTCGCGGGGGTCAGGCTCCTCTCCTTCCACGGTCGGGATCCCCAGCGGGAGGCGGCCGTGTGGGCTGGAGGGGGGGGGGGGTGGCGGGCGGGTGCAGGGAGGACACGGGGGGCGTCTTTCTCTCCGCGAGCCCCGCCAGATGTTGCAAAGGCAAACAATAGGGGAGACGCGGAGAAACAAAAGGCCATTCGTCACGATCTCCACGGGCTCTGTGGCGTGGTCCCTACGGGGAGGACGTCTGGGAGGCGGTCTGGAAGGTGGGTGTGAAGGGGGGAGCCAGAGGCGATTGGGGGTTCCCGGTACTCACTTGCCAGGCACCGGGGGTCGGCCCTTTCCATTCCGAGAGGGGTCCCGAGGCAAGGAGGATCATCAAAGGAAAGTTGAGGGCTTTTCACCTTCCTCGGCGCGGGGGAAGGGAGGGGCTGGATTCCAGTTGTTTGACAGTTGTTGGCCCAAGGGGTCGGCAGGGTTTCGTCCGTTCTTTCCCCACCCGCACCCTCCCCGGAGCTCGGACGGCGCCGGGGTCGAGAGGGCCGGCGGAGCGGGCTTCCTTTCCCCGCTCAGCCCGCGTGGAGCCTCCGCACACGCCCGAGCGCCGAGCTCCGGCCCAGGCGCACTTTCGCGAAAGTTTGTCTTCCCGCCCCCCCGCGGCCTGACACGCACGCTGCAGCCCCCCGCGCTTCGGGGTGGCTCCGGGACGCACTTGTGCCCCGCAGGGAGACCGAGGTTACAGAGTCTGCACAGTCAAGGCCCCGGAGCCCGGGCTGGGGACTGGACTCCCGTTCCCGCCCGGGAAGGGCGCGCGAGGGGCCCGCAGGGGCCTCGACGTGGGGCGGGGGTCTGACGCGGATCCCAGCCGCGGAGCCGCCCACCCCCCGGTCCCGCTGCGCCCGCCCCCAGGTGCGCCCCGCACCCCAGCTCGCCCGGGCGCCACCGGGGCGAGCAGCTGCCGGGCGGCGCCACCTTGCCCCTCCCAGCGCGGGCTCTCACTCACCGTGGGCTTTTACCTTCAGCCCTCGGCCGGGTCGGCTCCGTGCGCCGGGCGGGTCAGTAGCAGGCGGCGCCAGAGGAGGAGGGTGAGCCGGGGGCCAGACGGGCGACGCTGGCGGATCCACGCGGCGGGCAAGGGGCGAGCGGCGAGGGGCCAGCGCGCGCGGTCTCCAGGAGCGCGCGGGCGAGCGAGCTCGGGGCTCGAGCTCCAGCAGCTGCTCCCAAGTAGCCCCCACAGGCGCCCCGCGTGCGGCTGTGCGCGGGGACGCCGAGAGGGGACCCCTGGCGGCCGCCCGCGGAATGGCAGCTCCGTGGGGGAGAGCAGTCAGGTCGCCTGGAGGCTCAACTTGCCTCCTTCAGAGGTGGGGAGTGGTCGGGCTAAGCGGGCTCCCCACCTTGGGGAAAAGAGCGTGGTCTTCTCACCAGGGCGACAAGGGAGATACCGGATCAGAAAGGACGCGTTCAGGGTCCACAACGGCCAAAGCACCTATAAAGGGGGCATCACCTTCTCCAACATTCTCTGACTTGTTGAAAAATACTGACAGAGGGGAGCGTTAATCGTTGGAAAATACTCTGAGATTGTGGCAGATTTACTAGAACAAACTGGGAGTAGTGGGATGAGCATAGACTTTGAAGCCCAGTCACCCCTGAGACTTTCTACTGTGTGATCTTGATCTGTGACCTCTGTAAATTGGGAAAGCAATATCTACCTTGCAGGGTGGTCTTAAGGGTAAAGTAAACATAGAAAGTATTCTTAATAGTAGGAGTCATTAAAGATAAGCTTCCTAGAGAAAATAATGTCTCATGGGGCGCCTGGGTGGCTTAGTTGGTTGGGCGTCAGACTTCAGCTCAGGTCAAGATCTTGAAGTTTATGAGTTCAAGCCCCGCGCAGCGGCCCTGTGCTGACAGCTCAGAGCCTGGAACCTGCTTCAGATTGTCTCACTCTCTTTCTACCCCTCCCCCACTTGTGCTCTTTCTGTCTCTGAAAAATAAATAAATGTAAAAAGAAAATAATGTCTTCCACATCTTTTATACCTGTTATATAGCACCTTAATACATATTGATTAAGGAGTACCAAGTGTTGAGAAGTACCAAATTTTACAATTCTGATTATACACTTTAAAGACGTATGGAACTATATTAATTAGAAATTAGGATACGTGAAGAAAACATCTTTCCCCCCAAAGTGGTTTCCATGATCACTAAATGAGAACCTCGAAAATCACACACATCTTCTGCAATATCCAGTCATTTCTGTAAAATTGTAAATATTGTAAGAAATATTCAATAGTCAAATTGTGATGGTCTAACGATATCAGGATTAAATGATTCCATTTAATTCTGTGTCACTTGGGCAGTGCAAAGATGTTGGAGATTGTAAACATAAAACTCAAACATGGTGGGGGGGGAGGGAAATGGTTAGATACAAATATACAGCCACTAAGCAATGATTCTGTTCATCATTGAGTAATGCAATTTCATTTCCAAACTGCCTCAAACCCTAGTCACTGTTTTTAAAGCTCCTTTTGTCCTTTTGGCCTCATGGCAATCGGAAAGCTCTTCATCATCCAGATCAGGATGATGATGTAATCTTAATTACCCCAGTTTACCTTTAATTTTCCTTCCCTTTCATTCACTAGTCCCTAATTGGGAAGTCTGTTGCCTGCCTAACAGTTCCCATTGCAGGATCTTTTCTGTCCTGCCAGCAGAGGAAAAATGAGGTTTCTTGGCTCAGAAACTAAAGCAGAACATTGAGATCCAACTTCTGCCCTTGGAGATAGGGCTCGTGCTCCAGGACACAGATGAGCTGGGCATGCACAGGGCGCAGAGGGTATTCGATTCTAATCAATAAACATTAATGGAACTGGCTCTGCCTCTCTCTTTGGCCATAGGGAAGAGAGGCCTTTCATCTCAGTTCCGTCTCCTTAGTGGCTTCTTCCCTGGGGAGGAATGGTAAATCTTGTGATTGGGAGAGAGCCTTCAATACTTCCTGGCCAACTTTCATCAGTGAGTGGGGTCAGTGTGATGAATGGTGCCCCAGCTCTCGCCCCGTCGCTGGCCCAGCTTCTCTGCCTGTGACCTAGTGGGCTGGAGAAGGATGGCTCAACCTTCAGAATCTTCTCTAAATGACCAGCATTTGGATTCCAGTCTTCTTTGGTCCTCTTGTGTCTTTGTCTGTTCAGGCTACTACAACAAAGCTTGGGGCTTCCAAACAACAGAAATGTATTTCTCACAGTTCTGGAAGCTGAGAAGTCCAAGATCAAGTTGCCAGCCAATTAAGGGTTTGGTGAGGACCTGTTTTCTCATAGACAACTTATCACTATGTCCTCACAGGGCAGAAGGGGGCAGGGAGCTTTCTTAGGCTTCTTTTATAAGGACACTAATCCCATTCATAAGGCATCCACCCTCATGACTGATCATCTCCCAAAAGCTCCATCTCTCAATACCATCACACTGGGGGATAGGATTCAACAGATGAATTTGGGGAGGACATAAACATTCACTCTGTAACATCCTGGGCTACACCTCATTCTCCAATCCAGCTTTTATCAGAGCTCTGCATAGGTGTTATATAGCAAACTGGCTCCATCATGAATTGAACAAGATACCATTTCCCAATGGCTATTATTCTTTATGTGTATAGTTCTTTGCTTGAGGGACAGCAATCTGAAGGGAAATATTGGATGAAGGGAAGGATTCAGGTACCAAAAGTCCATCCTAACTATACCCATCCTCTCCCTCAAACTTGCTCCCATGGTTGTTTTCCCCATCTTGGTGAATGGACTCCAACCTTTCATTGACTTAAAACCCTAAGCCATGGAATCATTTTTGACTCCCCCTTTTGTAAATTTTGTCTATCAGCAAATTTCATTGGCTTTACCTTCAAAATATTTCCATAAGCTGACAGACCTCTTTCCACCACCTTGTTCCAAGCCACAAAAACCTATAGCTTGGATTACTGCAATAACCTAACTGCCCCCCCCCGCCTCCACCTTGCCCCCCATATGTGCTATTCTCAATAGAGCAGCCAATGTGATTCCAGTAAAAGTTATGTCATATATTGTCACCCTGCTACTTCAAATCCTCCTTGGGCTTCCTGTCTTACTCAGAGTAAAACTAACACAAATAGGCACCCCTTTATCTCTGATCTTGTTTCCTCCTAATTTCTCCATCACAAATTCTGCTTCATGCACACTACCTCTTTCGGTTCCCAGGAATGCCAGGTAAGTTAAAACAGAGCCTTTAAACTTCCTGTGACTTCTGCCAGGGACATTCTTTGCTCAGATTCTTCATAACTTACTGCCTCCCCTCCTTCAGCTCCTGTTCAAAAGTTACCAGAGGCCCCGTCTTTCAACTCCACTGACAATTATAATCACCTTCCCCTTCTAACACTCCCTATCCTTCTTCCCTGCTCTGATTTTCTCCACAGAATTTATTGCCATCTGACGTACAATATATATGTTGCCTGTATTAGTTTTCTGTTTTCTGCCTGTGTTGGTTTTCTATGGCTGCTGTAGCAATGGACCACCAACTTAACGATGCACAACAACACAAACTTATCTTATAGTTCTAGAGGTTAGACAGTTCTCATTAGGCTAAACTCCAGGGGTCAGCAGGGCATCATCCCTTTTTGAAGTCTATAGGGGAGAGAGAATCAATTTCCCTGTTTTTACTGGTGTCTAGAGGCTGCCCACATACCTCAGCCTGTGGCTCCCTTCCTCCTTCTTAAAAACTGGCCACGGCAGTCAGGCCCTCATTTTCATCACTATGGCCTTTCTGCTTCCTTTCCTCTTCAATTTATAGAGGCCCTTGGGATTACACCAAGCCCATCCAAATAATCCAGGATTATCTCCCTATGTTAAAGTCAGCTGATTATCAACCTTAATTCCATCTGCAAAACCCAATTCCTTACAGGTTATGGAAATAAAGATGTGGACATTTTGGCGGGGGGGGGGGGCATTATTCTGTCTACCACACTGTCTCACTCTTTCCACGAGAATGGAAATTCCACATTTCATGGATTTTTATCTGTTTTATGTATTACTCTATCCCTTGACTAGCTCAGTAAATGTATAGACACTTGCTATGGGCTAACATATCTCACCTCCTTCTGCCTCTCAAATGCATGGGTTTAAGCCTTACCCCTCAATGTGAGTATGTGGGTATTTGGAGATGAAGTCTTTAGGAGGTAATTAGAGTTACATGAAGTGATAAGGGTAGGACCCTCATGATGATATTAGTGGCTTCATAAGAAGAAACAAGAAAAGAGAGATTGTTCTCTCTGCCATGTGAGGACACGGGGAGAAGGCAGCCATCTGTAAGCCAACAAGATTCTCATCAGGAACAGAATTGGCCAGCATCATGATCTTAGACTTCCCAGTCCCCAAAACTGTGAGAAATAAATGTCTATTGTTTAAGCCAGCCAATCTATGGTATTTTGTTATCCCAGCCTGAACACACTAATATGGCACTCAAATATTTGTTGAATTAATTAATGACGAGAACTCATTCTAGGTATTGCAAATACTTAACATCCTCCCAAGCACTGAAATAATGGCAATTTAAGCAAAGCAGGTGTGTGTGTGTGCGTGTGTGTGTGTAAAAGATATGTATGTACCTACAATATGTCAGGTACTTGCTGAGTACTTTATGTAGAATATCTCATTTAATTGTCACAAGGTCCCTAAATAGTAAACACAGGTGAAGAAATTATAGGCCAGAAAGGAGAAGGAATTTACCCAAAGCCATGCAGCTAGTACATCATGTATGCAGGTTTTAGACTTGGCAGTGTGACTTAAACCCATAGCAGAAACTCTACACTCCTCTGCCACTGTCATGCTGCAAGAGGATCCACCCTGGATCTTGCTCTTGATGTGCTTACAATCTAATAAGATTGACAAGAGAATGACAAGAGAAATATACCTAGCAATAATACAAAGAAGACTATGGGGGGATAGTATAAAAGAGGCCAATATGTTGCTGTAGAGAATAGAGACAAGAAAGATTAATTTGAGATGGTGTTGACTGTGGGGAGTTTCAGGGAGGAATGTGGCATTTGAGCTGGATTTGATGGTGAACACTGTTGGGAGTTAGAAAAGTCACTTCAGGTGCATAGAACCTAGAAAGATACAGGAAGGGAGAAAGGTCCTAGATGTGTCCTGGAAACTAAGGTTAATCTGGTTGGTATGGGCACTACCTGTGCAGTTAGATGATAAGGGCTGGGATCCCAAATGCTGGGCTAGAGATCAAAGGAAATGTAACGATTTTTGTTGTGTTATTAATGGAGAAAGTTTACCTGAAGGAGCTGCCAGAACAATGCCTGAAGCTGTAACTCAAAAGGCAAGAAGAAGGCAAAAATGAACTCTTGCTGGATAAAATGTTTTGAGAGGCTTCTGACTCTGTTTGCCACATTATAAAAGGGCAATTGTGGATCTCTCACTCTAGGTCCAGAGCACAGCCTCATACATCTTAGACCCAAAATGTTCTAAAGTGAACAAAAATAGATAATGAAAGAAACTGGGTTATTCCCTGGCCTTTGGACAGTTTTTGCCATTTTGATTTCATAGGTGAAGTAACTAAGCCTGGAAGAATTGACTTGCCCTGGATTACACAACCAAAAGATTGGGACATTGATTTTAGGTCTCGTGACCATTGCTGCTATGTCCTGATACAGCAGTGGAGAAGGCTCTAAGGATGTGTTTGTCCAAGATGGAGTTGTCAGATTTTAAGCTGTTTCAGATAAATCTCTCCAGGTAGCTGTGAAGTAAGTCTAAGGATTTTGGATGGAGGCTCCCATGATTCTCACTTCCAAGTTCTTCCAGGGAAAAGAGAAAAGCCAAGACCACCTGAACTTTCCAGCACATAGTTCTCACATCACCCTCACACAGCCCCTCTCTCATGAGGGTAAGAGACCCTAGCCCTCAGCACGTGTTACATTCCACACTAAATCTAGAAGCCTCACTATCCCTTGGGATGTCATCTCCTAGAACCGGGAACAAGAAGAGAATATTTCTGGGTACTTTGATGTAGAATTAGTAACATTAACTTTCTTTGCCTAAGTCAGTGCAAATTACTTTCTATCATTTTCAGTTCATGCTTTATGCATTTCCTGTAAGAGGAAAGCCATGCTGGTCTTCAATGGTGTAAGAGAAAAATCCCAAAAAGATTCTGTTGCCAAACCACCTCATTAGAGCTTCCACTGAGAGGGCACCAAAAGAGCGGAGGGATATCCTAAGAGTGTCACCATAGTAACATCATAACACATTGCAACAGAGTAAAGTGGGGGCAATGACTTGCATAGTCATCGACAGACATAGACTCACAGTCATATTGTTCTAGAGAGCAGTGCTCACTCAAATAAGATTTGTGGGAGGGTCTTCCTATTAATTTCAGTAGTCTGATTACCCAGTGTCATTGTGTGCTAACCATGATTATTACAGGCAGGTTACTAACAAATAGCAGACATTCTCAGAGTCCTTCTTTTCATACAAAGCAATGAGAGATAACACAACTGTCTACTTAACAAATCTTCAAAAGTAGGGCACACTTCCTCCTCATCTATTTTGATTTTACTTTCAAAAGCTTGACTAGTCATGATCCTGGATATATTGTCTCCATGTTTTATGAGGCATCTCTGGGTCCTGAAAATGAATGCGCGTGGCTCATCCTAAGCACCAAAGTAATGGCAATTTAAACAAAGCAGATGTGTGCATATGTGTGTGTGTACAAAAGATATGTATAATATAGAAATATATATGGTATATATAAAGATATTTATATAAATTTTTATATATATCTGATATATATATATGTAACTTTTTAAGCAATTTTGAACCATGACAGGAGTCCATGTGTCCAGCATGTTTCCCGCTAGCATAATTCTTACCATTTATGATGACACTGGATGGCTATAATCATTTCCTCTAAAATCCACATTACATCAATCCCATTTTGGAGAAGTGGAACTGAGGCATGAAAAGGTCACAGGGTTTGAGGTCTGGGGAAGACCTGTGACACTGTTCAAAGTTGTATCAGTGCAGTGAAACAAGAGGGTGCAATTTGGAATCATTATGGACAATGGCCTGCCTTCAGTTCTATAAGAGTAAAGTGAATGTGCTTTCTTAAATTATTTTTTTAATTAATTTTATTTAAATAAATTGTGATCTCTCCTCCTGCTCTTTGGATCTGTTTGTATTTTTCACAGTGATCCAACGTCCTTTCAGATCTCCTTACCAGAATGTGTTTTGGGGAGGTTGTTTGCTTTTTAAACCACTTGAAAAATGACTCTTCTCAGGAGAGAAGCATTATGTTTTTGTTTTAGCTTGACACAAGCCACATGTATAGTACACTTGTGGTCTGCCTCAGTGCTGTGAAAAACGGACAAAAATTCTTTTCTAGGAATTGTCCTAAAACAGGTCATTAGATGTGATCCAAGGAGAGTTAGTTGCTGGGAGAATCAGAGTCTAAGGTAGTCTTGTGTAAAGACACCATGGCCTGGCTCCCCCAAACCAATTTGAGAGAGACTTCAACATCTTCCTAAAATGGGGAAATCAGACTGTGTGCTCAATGGGTTTGAGAAGTGAAAATCAAAGTGATCCATACAGAAGGGGATAGGAAGACAGAGAAGAGGCTTCCAGCTTATACACACCCCTTTCTCCTCCAAGTAGGAAAATAAGGGGGGTCTCATATGGACTTTCTTTTGAAAGGAAAAAAAAAAACACAGCTTTACTGTCTTTGTGATCAATGCCCACGACCATGCCCAATAAGTCACTCATTAACTCCCAACTGCCATGTATGGAAAACCAAGAAAAGTCTTTGGGCCTCCTCAACTCTCCTTGAATATCTGTGGAAAGAAATGAAAGAAATAAACTGTTCCACTGTCCGACTGAAGGTGACTGTTAATGAACAAGGAGGCTTTCCAAACCACCCCTGCCTTCCTGGCCTAAAAAAGAAACAAGATTATCCTTTTCACATCCTAATTAAGGCAAGACACAGAAATGAGGGGATCACTTGTCCTGCCCTACTTTAGCTTCCAGCTGTTTTACCTACTCAAGACCCCATTTCCTCAAGATTCCAATTAGATTTGATACACTGCTCAATACTAATTTCCTCCTAAGATGCTACTTCACCATTTGGAAGGCCCCTTGGGCTAAATAATTATTGACTTCTAAATGGCCTCCAGCCAGTTTCAGATATGATAGTGTTTCATGTCTAGTGATATGAAAGACTTGCCTTGGGTATTGAACAGCTTCGATGATGCTTTTCCGGGGGAAAAACATCTTTCTGAAAGGTCTTTAGAAAAGTTTTAGTTAAACTTTTTCCCAAGTCTTACTAATGCTCAGGTAGAGTCTCTATAGAGATGAATGGATAATTTCCTTCCTTTTATTTATTCTTTTTCTTCCCCTCCCCATATCCCTCCCTCTTCTTCCTTTCTTTCTCTTCCCTCCTTTGTTAGTTTGTACCGAAGAGGACTTATAACAGCTGGGTAACTCAAGGATTTCTACCCAATGTCCTAGAAGAACAATTCTCCTTTTCTCTAAAATGGCATTACACTTTCATCCCTTTTCCTTGTCTTGTTGCGTTCCTGTGTTCTGTTGATCTCAGCAGATGCTAAACTAGTTTTCCATAGGTTTCCATTTGAAGTTGCTCCTCCTGGCTGCTCAACTTGTAGGCAGAGTCAACATCAAAAAACAAAATGAAAGCACAAGTGAAGAGTTGGAAGGACCCCCAAGACCTTTGTCTCAGTGGCTTGCATAGCCCTACATCATTTACTGGAGATGGACGGCAGGGAACTCATATTTATCAAGCACTTGGAATGTGCTAGGAATGATGCTGGGACCAAATACTTACAATGACCAAATATTTACAATGACTTTGGTATGATTACCACCACCACCACCACCACCGCCCTCCCCCCCCCCCCATTTTAGACATTGGGAAACTTGTGCAGGGCTCATACAGGCTGCCTATCTTATTCTCAGTCCCCATTTGTCATCACCCTGCATCCATCAGCTCTCTGTAAGAACTGAGATTAGTGTTTAAGGATGGAGTTTGGTATAGAAAGCATCCCTGGTTCCCTCGGTTCCAGTGCATTTATAGTGGCTGGTTTCCCATATCTTAAGCACACATTAGGTGTAATTTCACTGTCTGCCTCAAGACTTCCCACAGCTGTGGGAGCTTGCTCAGCCCAGGAGTGATGCCAGTGTCTGTGCTGCAGGGAGGCTACTTAAGGCCCCTAGGGACAACGAACAGTGAATGAGAGCCAGTGAATAGATGCTCCGTCCTCTTATCCTTGAGATGGACAATGACGGAAGGCATTCTTTACATGACAGAGATCCAAGTCCCAAGTGGCCAGTTGATATTTCATCCTTATATTGGCTTTTCCTCCTTCTTCTCCCACTCATCCTTTTCTCATTCCTGCTTCCTGGGCTAGATAAACTAACTGCATCAAGTCTTTGCCTCAGGCTCTGATGTGGGGGGGGGGGGGGAGTCAAAAGCAATATTTGGGGTCCTGGTAAGTGGCAATAAGGCCCACAGCGAGTACCATAGAATAAAGGAGAAAGTTACTGTTATGAGTCCTATAGGAAAATAAGCCGGACTAAACTAGAGAGAGGTTCTGAAGCAGAGAACACAGTTCCAAGCCCGGAACTCTAAAAAATGTTCCCTTAAGTAGAACTCTTTGAGAAAATATATGCAAAGTGTCATTAAACTGCCCAGAAGGAAATAACATCAAAACATTAACTGGTTTTCTCTTCTGAGTAAATCTTCAATGGAAGTTCCTCTGATCTTCCTCACTTGTATTTATTTATGTCTTGACTTCCCCCCTGGGGAATTTCGATCCCTGTCACTGGAGTTAATGACCATTTTTTCCCGCTCCTCAAACTAGGTAGAATAATACACTTAGCCATCATTCTCTACCTAGAAGGCAGCACAGCTTGTTAGTTCAGAATAAGCTGTGGGTAATAGGTCAAGCTCCAGTCAGCTGGGTGACTTAGTATTGTCAAGTTTTGCTACATAAACAATGGTGCCAATTCAGTGGCTTAAAACCGCAAAGGTTAATGTCATGCTTGTGCAACATGCTTATCTTGGGTTGATGGGGGTGGTAAGGGGACTCTGCTCCTGTATCTCCCACTGAAGGACCCAGGCCGTGGAGCTGCCATGTTCCAGAATGTTAATAGTCACTGTGGTAGAGTTAAAGAGGGCAAAGCTCTCCAGCCTTCTGTCTGAAAACAACATTTGCTTGTTTTGTTCATGGCTGAAGAGAGTTGTGTGGTCATGCCTGGGTTCCACCGAAAGAGAAAGTACAACTGAACTTCCAGGTGAGAAAAGAGAGAGAAAAGCAGGATATTTGTGAAAAATATCTATCATGTCTGGACAATCATTTAACCTAGGCATCAGTGTCCTCCTCATGTACATGGGGAAGTTTACTTTATGAGGTTGTTGTGAGGGTTGCCTGAGAAATTGCTCAAGCACGGGGCACGTAGTCATTACTCAATAAACTCTGCTAATCTGACCATGATCCTTTGTACAGATGAAATATAATGTTCAGATTTATCCTAATATTTCCCAAATCTCTGCAATTAAATAACAGCAATATTTAGAAAATGCCTTTCCATACATTTTATTTTCCAGCCTTTAAAAATGATCCTGGTGCCTCTTCTCTGAATTTCTCCAAGTTCTAAGATATGGATTCTAGCACAGTGCTCCCCACATAGAAAGGACTAGACTACAACCACGCAATGAGAAAATACTTTGTTTTGAAGGAGAGCTACACATATATAAAATGATAATCACTGTATTTATTGTTTATAACAAGTGCTATTCTTGTGCAGATAGATTCAGCTTAAGTTCATTAGAACAGTATGGGTCTCATTAGAAAGAACATATTATTATGCTCGAAAAACTATGGCTGGACATGAAGTTATTATAAGGGTCTGGGCTCCTTCAGCTAAGTATGTTATTACAATTTCAATGGAACCATTATCTTGTCAACAGAACACATGGTAAAACTCTCAGGGGCTGCCTCTGACTTCATGAGAGTTGGTAGACTCTGGTTTTCCCTAGGGAAGGCAGGGGCCTGGTAGGATCTGAGCAGGGGCCTGAGTCATGAGCTGTAGTCCCCTGTCCCTCATCACTTCAGGTTTGGTCTTGGAAAGCCAGCATTTTGAGGATCTAATCATAAGACTTTCTCACTGTCCTTGGGCTGGGTCATCCCCCCACCCCCTCATGTTGTTCTCACATGATGGTCATGGACTCCTAGTTTTATAAGGTGTTCTTTATTTTGACAGAATTTGGGCCAGGAACTTTGTTCAGTGAGTGTCTTAGCTCATGTGGACCCCGGGGTTGTTTATGTTTTCAGGACCTGCTATTGAGAAACTCTAAAGAAGTTTATTTTACAGAGCGAGTTTGCTTTTGCCAGAATGAATTCATTTGCTCAAGTTATTTTTAAAATGTGCTTTTTCTTAGCTTCTTAGAGAAGCTCTCGTCTTCTTTGTGTGCGTCTGCGTCAGAAAACACTGCCAATCTCTTGATGGAAGCTCGAGAAAATGTCTAGTCAAAGAGGGTCAAAGATGGTTCTCGGCTTTGAACAGAACAGCCTCTATACACTGAACACTGGGTTAAAACACTGTGCTGCTGGGCCCAAGAGCTGAAATGCTTGATGCTTCTAGAACCACGGAGGCCATGCAAATGAGTGTCAAACTGCTTCTACAGGTGTGTGTAGGAGGAGACACCATAGATGGATATGCATCCAGGAGAACACCCGCTGCAGTCAATTGGAACCACCACACGGTCCAGCAGCAGAGATTGCTGGAGGCAGTGTGTCGGGGCACAACCCTCTACCTCATCTGAGTTAAATGGGCTGACTCATCAAACTACCTTGCAAACTTTGTATTTCACAGCTGGTTTTTAAAAACAACTCTTAAAGACATGTGTTCTTTACATAAATCTTTCTTTTTCAACTGTTTATTTTTGAGAGAGAGATAGAGTGCATGAGAACAGGGGAGGGACATAGAGGGAGACAGAGGATCCGAAGGGGGCTCCGCGCTCACAGCAGAGAGCCTGATGTGGGGCCCAAATTCACAAACCCTGAGATCGCAACGTGAGCTGAAGTCAGACACTTAACTGACTCAGCCACCCAGGTGCCCCAAGGGCATATATTCTTAACTTTTAGGGGGATCAGAAACCCCATTGAGAATCTGATTGAGGCTATGGACCCACTACCCAGAAAAATGCACAAATGTGCAAACTTTTGCTTAAAATGTCAGTAGTATTATCAGGATAATATCCAAGAATGGCCAAGAAGGTCCACACATTCCCTCGCTTCAGAATTGGAATGAACTTTAAACCTGAGATTAATGGTCTATGAATACTATTCATTCTTTTAGAAATTTCTAAGTTTCTGCTTCATGGAAGGCACTATGCTGGAAGCTGGGGATGCAAGAATGTATAAGATAAGGACCAGCCTTGTGAAGTTCAGTATGATGGAAGACAAATCCATAAGAATGATGCATAATAATGACTTAAGTGCCATGCTAGAACTCTAAGCAGAGAGACTTAAAGGAGTCCTGAAGGGAAGGTAATTAGTTCAACACATATACTATGTGCCAGGTGATTGGGAATGAGCTAGTGCACAGACATGATCTCAACCATAGGCGAATCCAGATTGGCAAGTAAAGTTCATCAGGGGGAAGACATGTGTATGCCTGGCAGCGGGGGCAGCACGTGCACCAGTCAACAATGGGAGTGATGAGAGTTGGGGAACTACCAACAGCTCCTCAAAGGAAGGAGAGAGCAGGAGTGGTGACAGCAAAGGGTGGAGGGGCTCTCTGGGTCAGATCCCAAAGGTCCTTGTGCTTCACCATGGAGTGCAGGCTTTATGTTGTGTCCAAGGTTGTCGCTGAGGGTTTTTTTTAAAGCAAGTGAATAAGAACAAGGAGGAGATTCTATTAGAAAGATCACTTTTGGCCTTCTGTGGAGAAAATGGATTGATCGAGGCGGGTGGGGTCTGTGTGAAAAGACCAGAAGGGAGGAAGCTGTTGAGTTAATGTGAATGGGAAATGAGAGGTCCTGATAGTGGCAGTGGCAATGGTGGGGACAGAGTTGAAAAACAGGATGAGGCTTCTGGATAGTACCTCACACACACTCTTTCATGCCCTAGACTGACTTTGTCCTCAGGCAATGCTCTCTGTTCTATGCAGTGAGGTAGTGCTGTGTTCTATGCAATGAGGTAGTGAATATTAACAGTGTTAATGTTTATTATTTAACATTAATAAAATGATGTTGCTACTGAAGTTATATCTCCTGGAATCACGCTGTAAGTTGCAGTTGAATAATCAGATATGGGCATTCTACATTCAGTTCCTTAATGATGAGGATAATGATGGTAATAGCTGCAACTCAATTTTATTGATTACTCTGTGCCCACTGCCCTTCCAAGCATCCTGCATGTATTAACCCACTTATTCGTCAAACAACTGAGAGCGAATGTCTGTTCCTGTTTGCATCTTAGGACACCCCCCCCCACCAGTCCCATGCTGGAAGCTGGGGATACAAGGATATATAAGACAAGTACTTGCTATAGAATTCCATTCACGTGAAACTCTACAACAGGCAAACCTAATCTATTGTGACAGCATTATCTGTGGCTGTCCTGGACCTACTCTATTCTCATGCCTATTGAATAGACGAGAATGTTGAAGCAGGACAGAGGGGTTAAATAGCTTGTCCAAGGTCACACAGCCATGAAGTAGAAAAACAGAGATTTGAGTTTTAGATGTCTCAGCTCCAGGACCCACACTCCTATCAACTCTACTCTGCCTATGACAGAATCTAGTCTTTCTCCATAGAATACAGTATGAGCATTAAATGGACTTTTTCAATTTGTCCTGAACATTCTAAATAATCACACGATAAAAAGGTTTCCACATCACTAACGTCTCCAGAAACAGATTTGGAGACGTACATGAAGCAAAATTCTGGGCGTGAATGTTTTCGCAGATTCAGGCTCCAAAGAACAGAAAAGCAGAAAAAACAAACAATGGTGTTTTTAAACAATGAATGTTGTTTTCCTCTAACCATAAGGGAGTTTTAAAACTTGACAAATCCATTCAGCTTTCAAAGCATTCCATATTCCCCACCCACAAGCAAATGCCAGAAGGTGCCATTTTGAGCCAACTCTGAGCTCAGGAGTGATTTTCTAAATAATGGATCAGATTTCTTAAATATCCATACTCCACAGATAAATACTTACCACTGTCCTAATTGGCCTGATGAAAACTGCTTAGCCATTTATCAAGCTATTAATTCAAAAAGAACATTTCAGCAAGAGAGGAGATAGCGAGGCACAAATGCAGCAACAGCAAATGATAGGATATTACTTCTTTGAAAAGATTGAACATCCTTAAGGTCTTTGAAATTTTAGAGCTACATTGTGCATGGGCTCAATTTTAATGTTTTTTTTTTTTTAACATTTATTTTTGAGAGAGAGAGAGAGAGAGAGAGAGAGAAAGAGAGTGTGAGCGGGGGGAGGAGCAGAGAGAGAGGGAGACACAGAATCCAAAGCAGGTTACAGGCTCTGAGCCGTCAACACAGAGCCCCAACACTGGGCTCGAACTCATGAACCGTGAGATCATGACCTGAGCCAAAGTCGGGTGCTTAATTGACTGAGCCACCCAGGTGCGCCAGCATAGGTTCAATTTTAATGAAGGTCTTTCTCGGGGTGAAAAATGTTTCTGATTATATAAAGAGCAGTTTCCTTAATTTGCAGGGACAGATTCTTTTGGAGAAGACAAAGAAAATCATATTTAATATACTCATTATTTTTATTTAGCTAATGTTTTTTGGGAAGCATGCCCTGTGCCTGATACCATGCTATGCATTGAGATACAAAAATGAAAAGATAGGTTTTGTTCTCTAGCCTAGCCATGGAAACAGAGAAGCAAAGGAATAGTGTAATAGATCCAACAAAAGAGAATACATTAGCAAGTGAGAAGTGAGGTTAGAGTTGAATAGAAAGTGTGCGGCAAAGATTTTGGATTGATTTTGTAAATGATGCAGAGTTATTAAACAGAAATGACCATGAGATTGTACAAGGATCATGCTGTTGTCAGTGTGAAGAATGGGTTGAGATGGGGAGACATTCAAGGCAGGATGAGTTCCACTTTTTTCTAGTTTACTAGATTTTGATAAATGTTTACACCTATGTAACCATCACCCCAATCAAGATACTGAACATTTTCATCACTCCCAAGAGATCCCTTGGGCCCTTTGCAGTAAATACCATCCATTCTTGGCCCACGTCACAACAGATTAGTTTTGCCTGTTGAGGTTTACAGTTATACAATAAGTACTCTCAGGCTGGGACTAGGGAGGTCCTAAGACGCAAACTGGAACAGACATTCACTCTCAGTTTCATGGTAGCATAGCCCCTACAACGCACCCTGTACCATGCTCTTTTGTATGTTTATGCTCAGTGTACTGTTTTTGAGATTTTGTTACGTATTTCAGCAGTTCATTCCTTTTTATTCCAGTGTATTTATTCCATGTTATAAATATATTATAATTTGTTTATCCATTTCTACATTGATGGTCATCTGGGCTGTTTCCATTTTGGTATTTTTATGAATATAGCTTCTATGAACAGTTGTGTGCAAATATTTCTGTGGACGTTTTTTTCATTTCTCTTGGGGAAATATTTAGGAGTGAAATTGCTGGCCTATATGGCAATATGTATTGAACTTCACAAGACTGCTCAAAGATAGTCAAAAGTGGCTTTAATACTTTGTATGAGAATTTCAGTTGCTCCACAGCCTAATAATTATCAACCTTTAACTATGTTAGTTTTAATTTTCATTCCGTGACAATATTTGGCATGATTTTAGGTAATGATTGGCCATTTATGTATTAGTGTGAAATATATGCTTGAATCTTTTGGGCATTAAAAACATTGGGTTGTCTTCTTAATATTGACAAGTAGTTTTATTATATATGAAAAGTAGTTTTCATAATTTCAGAATTATGTTCTGGCTACAAGATCTATGTCAAATATGTGCATTGTATAGATCTTCTCCAGTATAGCTTGTCTGAGTTCCACTATTCATAAAAATCATTCCACAACATTCTGATACCTCCCTTTTTGCTTTCCAATCCATTTCCCCTCGTCCCCCAAACACACACAATTTAGAGATCATCTAATCTTGTATTACAAGTGCTAGTTTCCAAGTAGTAATTCCGTTGTGGTCAAAGAACAAACTTTGTATGACTTGAATCCTTTTAACTTATTGAGATTTGTTTAATGGCCCAGAATATGGTCTATCTTGGTGTTCCATGTGCTCCTGAAAATAACGTATAATCTACTGTTGTTAAGTACAGCTGTGTTCTATAAATGTCACATCAAGTTGTTGATAGTCTTATTCAAGTCTTTATATCCTGATTTGGATATAGATTTCCTTCTTTAAAGTCTTTCATTAAAATGGAGTCTATGCACAATCTAGTTC
The DNA here is from genome assembly GCF_018350175.1 of Felis catus. Lineage (NCBI taxonomy): Eukaryota > Metazoa > Chordata > Mammalia > Carnivora > Felidae > Felis > Felis catus. The sequence continues at coordinate 50,748,210 of NC_058380.1, forward strand.
TAAAATTTGTCTTCTTGTTCCATCAAACATTGATAGTCTTTAAATCTCTAGCTATAATTATAGATTTGTTTACTTCTCCTTACAGTTCTTGCTTTGTGTATTTTGAAGCTGTTACTAGGTAAACAAGCACTAAGGGTTGTTATGTCCTCTTGCTGAACTGACTCCTTTAGTATTACAAAATATTCTTTCTGGTAATATTCTTTGCTCTAAAATATGCTTTTGTGATACTAATTACAGTCACTCCTGCTTTCTTTTTATTAGTATTGGTATGGTGTATCTTTTTAAATCTTTTTATTTTTAATCTGTCCTTTATTTTTAAGATGTGTCTTGTTGGGGGGCACTGGGGTGGCTCAGTCAGTTGAGTGCCTGACTTCGGCTCAGGTCATGATCTTGGTCTGTGGGTTCAAGCCCCACATCAGGTTCTGTGCTGACAGCTTGGAGCCTGGAGCCTGCTGCAGGTTCTGTCCCCCTCTCTTTCTGACCCTCCCCCACTCATGCTGTCTCTTTCTTTCTCAGAAATTAATAAACATTAAAAAAAACCATGGGTCTTGTTAGCATACAGTTGGATTTTGTTTTTTTTTAATCCAATTTGACACTACCTTTTAACTTAGAATATTTACACTTAAATCTCTTTAAAAGATAATTAAGTAAAAATATTAACAATAAAGCATTGAGCTTATAGCATATGTAGAACTAAAATCTGAGGCCACAATAGCACCAAAGGTGGGAAGGGAGAAATGGAATTATACTACTGAAAAGTTCTTAAACTATATGTTGGGTAGTACATTACTTGAATATAGACTGAGAAGTTAAAAATGTATGGAGGGAGGAGCCAAGATGGCAGAACAGCATGGAAGTTTTTTTGTGTGTCTCGTGTCCATGAAATAAAACCAGACGAACACTAAATCATCCTGTACATCTAGAAAACTGGTTGGAGGATTAACACAACGATCTGCACAACCTGAACCACAGAATTCATCAGGTACGTGGCACAGAGAGGTGAACTCAGGGAGCAAGAAGGCGCGGGAAGGGAGGTGTTTTTGCGAGCGGAGAGAGGATGGAGACTGGGGGTGGGGGGAGAATATGGGAAAAGCACCCCTCCCCAAAAGCAGCTGCAGAGAAAGTGGAAAATTGGAAACAGCCGCAGGGACTGAACTAAAAAGGGAGAAAGGAGAAAGGAGAAGGTTTAAATTCCATTAAGACTATAAACAGGGGGAGCGCAGAGTCTCAAACTCTGCAGCCCAATACCTGGAGGTGCTCTGGTGGGAAGGGCGAATCCCCAGGAGCAGAGTGGGGTCCAAGAGGTTCTTGGTCCACACCAGGATAAGTGGTTCTACTGCTGGAAGGACATTTGGTAGAGGCTGTGAGGCCACGTGGTCCCAGCAGACCCCAGAGAACAACAACATTCGCTGGTGCTGGAACAAGGTCGTTAAGGGTGAAACCTGGTGCCAGATGTGTGTTGTGATTTTCCATAATCCCTGAAATGCTGCTCCTACACTACCTTGCGAACTTTTTCTGGGGAGGGCTGGCAGCTGGCCGGTCTCTGGGCATCGGCAGCAGCATGGTCCCGCAAACGTTCCTGGATGTGGCCAGCACTCAGCCATTGCTTGGTGAGATCCTCCACAAAGGGGCGGAACGGGTCAAGGCCGCAGTCCCTCAGAAGTAACGTACCGGGAAAAACAGCCGCATCTGAGACAAAACTCAGGAGGGAGGTGCTGCATGGGGCTTGGTCACGGACTGTGTAAAAGTGGGGAGTGGATGGAAGCTGAAGACAAAGGACAGGTGTGCGTTTGCTGACTGGGAAGAACAGAGTTCTGATACTAGAGACTGGGTAGCTGGGTGACACCATTTTCACCACTTCCACTTATGTGTATACCCACCTACAAGTGCCACAAAAATCCACCCCAGTAAGCGCCATTCAGTGGAGAACGGAGTCATTACACTAAGCCCTGCCCAAATGGGCCAGCCTCACTCTTCAAGAATACAAGTCTCACAGCCTGCTTAGTTTCTGGACTATAAAGTGCTTCATAGTTTGACTTCTAGGGGAAAACGAAGTAATTTCAGTCGTATTTCAGTCTGTTAGCCAGTCCATCTATTCAATTTTCTTTCTTTTTTCTCTTTTTTGTTTTGTTTTCTTCTTGAATACAGAAAGAGGAAAAAGTCATTTTTATCTTCAATTTTTATTAAGACTTTTTTTCTTTAATTTTTTTGTACTATATTTTTTACTTTTGTGTAAATTTTTTCAAATTCTATTTTACTTCCATAATTTCATTTTAGTCTACTTCAGTGTATTCATTTTTTCAAAATTTTAAACGATTTCTTTTTTTCTTTTCCCTTTTCTCTCATCTATCAAGCCACTTTCAACACCCAGACCAAAACACACCTAGGATATAGCATCATTTATTCGATTATCTTTTGTGTGTGTGTTTTTAAGTTTTTAATTTTAATATTTTAAAAATTTAATTTTATTTCATTTTAATTTTTTTATCTCATTAATTCCTTTTCTCCCTTCAAAATGACAAAACAAAGGAATTCACCTGAAAGGAAAGAGCAGGAAGAAACAATAGCCAGGGACTTAACCAACACAGATAGAAGCATGATGTCTGAACCAGAATTTAGAATTATGATAATAAGAATACTAGGTAGAGTTGAAAATAGGTTAGAATCCCTTTCTGCAGAGATAAAAGAAGTAAAAAATAGAAAAATTAAAAATGTAACTGAGCTGCAATCTTGGATGGATGCAGCAGCGGCAAGGGTGGATGAGGCAGAACAGCGAATCAGTGATACAGAGGACAAACTTATAGAGAATAATGAAGCAGAAAAAAAGAGGGAGATTAAGGCAAAAGAGCATGATTTAAGAATTAAAGAAATCAGTGACTCATTAAAAAGGAACAACATCAGAATCACAGGGGTCCCAGAAGAGGAAGAGAGAGAAATAGGGATAGAAGGGTTATGTGAGCAAATCAAAGCAGAAAACTTTCCTAACCTGGGGAGAGACACAGACATCAAAATCCAGGAAGCACAGTGGACTCCCATTAGATTCAAGAAAAACCGAGCATAACAAGGCATATTATAGCCAAATTCACAAAATACACAGGCAAGGAGAGAATCATGAAAGCAGCAAGGGAAAAAAAAGTCCTTAACCTACACGGGACGACAGATAGGTTTGCAGCAGACCTATTCACAGAAACTTGGCAGGTCAGAAAGGAGTGGCCGGATATATTCAATGTGCTGAATCAGAAAAATATGCAGCCAAGAATTTTTATCCAGCAAGGCTGTCATTCAAAATAGGAAAAATAAAAAGTTTCCCAGACAAACAAAAATTAAAGGAGTCTGTGACCATGAAACCAGCCCTGCAAGAAATTTTAAGGGGGACTTTCTGAGGGGAGAAAAGATGAAAATATATGGATAAAAATAAATAAATACCAAAAGCAACAAAGATTAGAAAGGATCAGAGAACACCACCCAAAACTCCAACTCTATAAGCATCATAATGGCATTAAATTCATATCTTTCAGTACTCACTCTAAACGTCAATGGACTCAATGCTCCAATCAAAAGACATAGGGTAGGAGAATGGATAAGAAAACAAGATCCATCTATATGCTGTTTACAAGAGACCCACTTTAGACCTAAAGACACTTTCAGATTGAAAATAAGGGGGTGGAGAACATCTATCATGCTAATGGTCAACAAAAGAAAGCGGGAGTAGCCATACTTATATCAGACAATCTAGACTTTAAAATAAAGACTGTATCAAGGGATGCAGACAGGCATTATATCATAATCAAGGGATCTATCTACCAAGAAGACCTAACAGTTATAAACATTTATGCGCCAAATGTGGTAGCACCCAAATACATAAATCAATTAATCACAAACATAAAGAAACTCATCGATAGTAATACCATAATAGTAGGAGACTTCAACACCCCACTCACAACAATGGACAGATCATCTAATCAAAAAATCAACAAGGAAACAATGGCTTTGAATGACACACTGGACCTGATGGACTTAACAGATGTATTCAGAAAATTTCATCGTAAAGTAGCAGATTACACATTCTTCTCCAGTACACATGGAACGTTCTCCAGAATAGACCATATACCGGGACACAAATTAATCCTAAGTAAGTACAAAAAGATCGAGATCATACCGTGTATATTTTCAGACCACAACACTATGAAACTCAAAATCAACCACAAGAAAAAATTTGGAAAGGTAACAAATACTTGGAGACTGAAGAACATCCTACTAAAGAATGAATGGGCTAACCAAGCAGTTAAAGAGGAAATTAAAAAGTATAGGGAAGTCAATGAAAATGATAACACCACAACCCAAAACCTCTGGGACGCAGCAAAGGCAATCATAAGAGGAAAGTATATAGCAATCCAGGTCTTCCTAAAGAAGGAAGAAAGATCTCAGCTACACAACCTAACCTTATGCCTTAGGGAGCTGGGAAACAACAGCAAATAAAACCCAAAACCAGCAAAAGACAGGAAATAATAAAGATTAGAGCAGAAATTAAGGCTGTCAAAACCAAAAAACAGTAGAACAGATCAATGAAACCAGGAGCTGGTTCTTTGAAAGAATTAACAAAATTGATAAACCAGTAGCCAGTTTGATCAAAAAGAAAAAGGAAAGGACCCAAATAAATAAAATCAAGAATGAAAGAGGAGAGATCACAACCAACACAGCAGAAAGAGAATATTATGAGCAATTATATGCCAATAAAATGAGCAATCTGGAAGAAATGGACAAATTCCTAGAAACATATATACTACCAAAACTGAAACAGGAAGAAATAGAAAACTTGAACAGACCCATAACCAGTAAGGAAATTGAATTAGTAATCAAAAATCTTCCAAAAAACAAGACTCAGGGCCAGATGGCTTTCCAGGGGAATTCTACCAAACATTTAAGGAAAAGTTAACACCTCTTCTCTTGAAGGTGTTCCAAAAAATAGAAATGGAAGGAAAACTTCCAAACTCTTTCTATGAAGTCAGCATTACCTTAATTCCAAAACCAGACAGAGAACCCACTAAGAAGGAGAACTATAGACCAATTTCCCTGATGAACATGGATGCAAAAATCCTCAACAGGGTATTAGCCAACAGGATCCAACAATACATTAAAAAAATCATTCACCACGACGAAATGGGATTTATACCTGGGATGCAGGGATGGTTCAATATCCACAAAACAATTAACGTGATTCATCTCATCAATAAAAGAAAGGACAAGAACCATATGGTCCTTTCAATAGATGTAGAAAAAGCATTTGACAAAATATAACATCCTTTCTTGATAAAAACCCTCAAGAAAGTAGGGATAGAAGGAGCATACTTAGAGATCATAAAAGCCATATATGAATGACCCAACTCTAATATCATCCTCAATGGGGAAAAACTGAGAGCTTTCCCCCAATGTCAGGAACAACACAGGGATGTCTACTCTTGCCACTGTTATTCAACATAGTATTGGACGTCTTAGCCTCTGCAATCAGACAACACAAAGAAACAAAAGGCATCCAAATCGGCCAGGAGAAGGTCAAAATTTCACTCTTTGCAGATGACATGATACTCTCTATCTAAAACCCAAAAGATTCCACCAAAAAACTGCTAGAATTGATTCATGAATTCAGCAAAGTTGCAGGATATAAAATCAATGCACAGAAATCAGTTGCATTCCTATACGCTAACAATGAAGTGACAGAAAGAGAAATCAAGGATTCAATCCCATTTACAGTTGCACAAAAAAAACCCCATAAAATACCTAGGAATAAATCTAACCAAAGAGGTGAAAAATCTATACACTGAAAACTATAGAAAGCTTATGAAAGAAATTGAAGAAGACACAAAGAAATGGAAAAAGATTCCATGCTCCTGGATAGGAAGAACAAATATTGTTAAAATGTCGATACTACCCAAAGCAATCTACATACTCAATGCAATCCCTATCAAAATAACACTAGCATTCTTCATAGAGCTAGAACAAATAATCCTAAAGTTTGTATGGAACCAGAAAAGACCCCGAATAGCCAAAGCGATCTTGAAAAAGAAAACCAAAGCAGGAGGCATCACAATCACAGACTTCAAGCTACACTACAAAGCTGTAATCATCAAGACAGTATGGTACTGGCACAAGTACAGACACTCAGATCAATGGAACAGAATAGAGAACCCAGAATTGGACCCACAAATGTATGGCCAACTAATCTTTGGCAAAGCAGGAAAGAATATCCAATGGAATAAAGACAGTCTCCTCAGCAAGTGGTGCTGGGAAAACTGGACAGCGACATGCAGAAGAATGAACTTGGACCACTTTCTTACACCATACACAAAAATAAACTCAAAATGGTTGGAAGACCTCAATGTAAGACAGGAAGCCATCAAAATCCTCGAGGAGAAGGCAGGCAAAAACGTCTCTGATCTTGGCTGCAGCAATTTCTTATTCAACACGTCTCCGGAGGCAAGGGAAACAAAAGCAAAAATGAACTACTGGGACCTCATCAAAATAAAAAGCTTTTGCACAGAAAAGGTAACAATCAGCAAAACTAAAAGGCAACCAACAGAATGGGAGACGATATTTGTAAATGACATTATCAGATAAAGGGTTAGTATCCAAAATCTATAAAGAACTTATCAAACTCAACACCCAAAAAACAAATAATCCACTGAAGAAATGGGCAAAAGACATGAGTAGACACTTCTCCAAAGACATCCAGATGGTCAACTGACACATGAGAAAATGCTCAACATCACTCATCAGGGAAATACAAATCAAAACCACAATGAGATACCACCTTACACCTGTCAGAATGGCTAACATCAACAACTCAGGCAACACAAGAGGCTGGCAAGGATGTGGAAAAAGAGGATCTCTTTTGCATTGATGTGGGAATGCAAGCTGGTGCAGCCACTCTGGAAAACAGTATGGAGCTTCCTCAAAAAACTAAAAATAGAGAACTACCCTATGACCCAGCAATTGCACTACTAAGTATTTATCCAAGGGATATTGGTGTGCTGTTTCGAAGGGACACATGCACCCCCATGTTTATAGCAGCACTATCAACAATAGCCAAAGTATGGAAAGAGCCCAAATGTCCATCTATGGATGAATGCACAAAGAAGATATGGTATGACATCTTGCCATTTGCAACTATGTGGATGGAACTGGAGGGTATTATGCTAAGTGAAATTAGTCAGTCAGAGAAAGAGAAAAATCCTATGACTTCACTCATATGAGGAGTTTAAGAGACAAAACAGATGAACATAAGGGAAGGGAAACAAAAATAATATAAAAACAGGGAGGGGACAAAACATAAGAGACTCATAAATACAAACTGAGGGTTACTAGAGGGGTTGTGGGAGGGGGATGGGCTAAATGGGTAAAGGGCACTAAGGAATCTACTCCTGAAATCATTGTTGTACTATATGCTAATTTGGATGTAAATTTTAAATAATAAAAAATAAAAAAAAGAAGTTAAAAATGTATGTATAGTATAGACCTTTATATACATCCATATATATGTGTATATATAGGTTATTATACTACACTAGCAATCACTTAAAAGCAGAGTTACAATAAGCCAAGAAGAGATAAAAAGGAATCATAAAAAATAACACAAAACAGAAAAAAAAAGACAAAGAACAAATGGATCAAAATTAAAAAAATAAACAAAGATGATAGATTTAACCTAAACCATATCAAAATCATGTTAAATGTTCTAAAACATGATTAATTAGGTAATTAAAAGGTAGAGATTTTCAGATCAGATAAGAAAGCACTGGAGCTCTGGTCAGGTAGTGACCTAAGCACCTTAGATAATCTCATTAAATCCTCTTGCAACAATCATGAGGTATCAATCATGCCTTCAATTTCAAATATTTTTAAAAAATGATCCTCAGAGAGGTTATGTAACTTCGCCAAGCAACCCAGCAGGTAATCACTGTTGGGCACTGCGGAGGGCTGGGACGCCCATAGTACTTGCTTCCTTCCCTTCCCTTCAATGCAGAGGAACTGCATTAGGTGCTGTGCTGCATGGCAATATGTACTGTTTAGGATGAAATCCAACTTAACTAGCTGATGACCATGGGCTGCATATATTTCTTTAAGATATGTTTCCTCATTTGCAAAGTAGAGATAATAATAGCCACCTTAGAGTGTTGTGACGATACACTGAGAAAGTCCAGTGGGCAGTGTGTATTAACTGGGGGTGGTCCTGGTACTTTAGGCCATCCTCTGCAGATCACAGGAGAAACATCAATTGTACAATTCTACTTCAAAACCAAAACAGTGCTTGCTAAGAGTAACCATCACTACCCTCCTGCTCAACCTGCAGCATTACAGAAATAGAGCATAGGAGTTACTGTCTCATTTTTACTTTACAGCATTATATGAACTTGATGATTTTTCTTTGAGAATCTTAGCGTGCAATGAATCAGCCTTCTTTTAAAGGAAACTTCCAACTCAACTATTATGTTTATCAAATCCTTTTTTTCTCCCCCCCACCCCCCCCCCCCCCCGGAGTAGAACTGTCAATCTCACTTTTTATCCAGATTACAAAATTTAGATTCCTTGTGTTTTCATTTTGGACACCTAGAAGAAATAACTTCATCTTAGAAAAGGATTAGAAAAATTACTCAAGCATTACCTTACATTTGAAATATTAATACATGACTTTAAAAATCAAAATGCAATCCTGGGAGTTAAGCAGAAAGGTAAAAAAGTAATAAAAACAACATAAGATTCCAGCATTATATAGAACCTTCAAATTCATTTTCTTTCAAAAGAGACAACAATTAAAAAAACAATTTAGATACAACACAGACTGTCAGCTAAACAGGAAACCAATCAGTTTTCATTGTCATAATACTGCTTTTCTGAACAAATAAATGTTGGACACAAAATTTCAAAGACAGTTTATTCAAAATTCTCCACCTAGGAGAAAAGATATATAACAATGTTTACACATGCTTTAATAACTTACTTCACTGTACAACTTGCATTCCATGTAACAGTACAATAAACCAGCAAAAGAAAATAATCGGTCAGCACTCTTTAATAATCAATCACATAAGAAGCACTGAGTAAGGGGTACAATAAGGTGGTATCTGTAAATTCTTTCATGAGTGCACCACAGAGCACCAGTCATCTCATTCGGTTTGTGTCTAAAAATCAAGATGTCTACACCCTTCTTATTAGTGATGTGAAAGGTAATTAGGACCTTTCAGAACATAACATGTTAGTTTTGGTTCCATTTGGTGAGCAATGGCAGAGGGGCTCTGTCACTTTTATCCCTTTCTTATAAATACTTTTCCCTTTTGTGTAACTTCCACAGTTTTAAATAAAAATAATTTTTATGCTTGTATATACTATTATGTCAAAACGGTTCTAGCAAAGAATTTTATTAATCAGTTTACAGCTAGCACAATGGTCCAAAGACATCAAGGAAACAAAAGAAATTGACCACTTAGTTCTGCCAAAGTAGCACCTAGTAAAATAGCACATCAATAAAGTTTCTCCTGTTTTCCTCACATGATGCAGAGGCAAATAGACCTGGCAATAACCTCAAAAGTAAGGGCAGAAATTTGAGAAGGAAAAGGACAAGATATTGTTCTCTGTTCCTGTAAAAGGATCTTACTAGTTAGTATATTCTCCATTGCATTTCATAATCTTGGAGTCACAACTGTCAAATGAGGGTAAGACTATGCAGGAGGAAAACAAGATAAAAATGACTGACTAGTGTAATCTGAACTTCTTCCAAGTAATTATATTTTCCAAGAAAAAAAAAGGCACAGGAGGTACACATTTCAATTTGGCTCAAAAATAATAAAAATTAATTTAAATAGTTTGCAATAACTACTAAAACATAAAATCCAATTTCCTCTATTGTCTTTGACAGAGCTCCACACACACACACACACACACACACACACACACACACACACACACACACACACACAGAAACACACAAATACCCTGACTGGTTTGCCATAATCCGGACTACACATACTGCGTGATGTTTCTACACAGACTGAACCCTAAGGACTACCCAGTCTACAAAGGAGGATCTAATAATTAATTTGAATTAAACATCTGCTTGATCAGTACATTCTTTCTAATACTTAACCTATGTTCCAACTAAGTTCCCTTTGTGGAACTGAAATGATTCAGATGCTCTAATTTTCAGCTGATTATAAAAGTATTACAGTAATCTTACATACCAAGGAATACCAAGAGATGAAAAGTCAACTAGTATTATATCTGTGAAAAGTAACTCAGATTTCACTTTGATACATGTAAACCATGAATTGTAAGTTTCAAAAACAGTAGTTGTGGTCAAGTTCATATCTTATTATTATATCTTCAAAAGATAGCAGGAACATTTACTCTAACTGTAAACATAAGTCTGTATCTCAAGACAGCACACCTAGGAAAAGATGCATCCATTGTAACAATGCACCGGACGTCCCCTGACAGACTTGTGACAAGTGTAGTGTAACTAACTTTAACTGCGTTGCCAAGTAGGAGTCTGGGACATGACCCAAGGGAATGATGTTTCCCACACCACTGAGCCACTTCAGCAGCAATCATCATGGTGACAAAATATATTTAATAAGTTACACATTTAAAAAGTCATTAGAACATCTCGTTCTTGTACACTAGTATAGAAAGGTCTTCCAAAGATAAATGAGTGGAGGCCTGGTTTAATTTTCTCAGCTAGAGCCATTATTATGTTAAGGTCGCCCTCTGCTGTTAAATCAAGGTCTATCTTCAGGTTCCGAAGAGACTTAAAGGGCTTTTTCCCCTTCTGCCTATAAATAATGAAGAAAAATCATTTTTACATATAAATACATAAATACATAAAAATATATAGAAAACATCCAAAAGGAACAAAACAAAGCACAATGCACAAAGGTTTTTATTCCATATAGCTTTACTTACGTATCATCTTCTATATACTTTATTAGCGTCAAGGCTTTTCTGTGAAGGACGAGTAGAAACTGTGCCAGGAAAGTACTCCTGAGAGATAAACCAGGCTTCAAATGAAAGACCTACAGGAAAATCAAACATTTTAATAAATAATTTGCTCCAAATCTTCTTAGACAGCATATTTCTATCACAGTGTTGACAATGTCTGGCAGCTAACACACATTAGAGCAGTTTTCCACAACAATTCCTACTGATGCCCCTAACAGACAGGAAGTACTGAATTTAGAGGCGATCATGTTTTTCTGAAGTTTTCTATTTTATCTTTGAAAATGGACTCTAATTTTGCATTCTACCTCAAATATATATCCCTATTTACTTTATTAAGAATCATGATGTAATTTGCATCCTGATGTGTACTTAACTTTTTCTGCCCGTATCTCCAAATAAAATCCAAGCTCTCAGAAGTTGAGCCACGCTTATAGGCTAGGGTTTTGAGGTCTTCTTCTCTCTCTCTACTCTTGGGCTGTTGAGGGTACACGTGTAATGATAGAATGATTTTATTCAGCTTGAGAAGCATGGAATTCATTGCATGGTTGTGAATTATCTCTGAACTTTGCAGTATGTCACAGACCACACAGATCTGGTTCCAAAATTTTGAGTTAACTTAAGGACCTCATTATTTCAAAGCTACTTCTATGACCCTGTTCCTGGCCTGATCCCCAGAATGATATTATGACACAGCTCTGTTATATTAAGAAATAAGTCCCATGTAATCTATAATTTTCTTCAAATGTTAATTAAGCAGATTATTTTTGAAAAGAATAAGACAATAAAGATGTTATTATTTCAGTAGAAGTATACAAGTTTTAAAGATATTTTGGCCCAATTAAGGCAAATAAAAACCTTTCTCCCCTCCCCAAAAGAAAACACCTGGAGTTATGTGTTAGTGGTTGGAATTAAAACATTTATTATTTTAACTGGGGAATACTGCATCTTTAATTGTTAATATACAGCCCATGGCCATTAACAATTCAAAAGAAAAATCATGTAGACACTTGGGAAAGACATGAGACACTACGAAAAGATAGTAACTTAATTCTATGATGATATATATATAGAGAGAGAGAGCGAGAGAGAGCACATGCGCACAGGCAATGTAGTATATATTAAAAAAGATAATATGTCATACTATTCATTTTGACAATCTTAGGTTTAACATTTACCTGATCCAGGAAGGCTTTTACTAGAGTGTCTCTGTGTAAGACATCTTGAAAAATATTCCTACAAAGAAAACAGTCCAAATGTTGAAATCTCTATACAACGCTACTTTCCCAAATCCCTCACTCCAGTCAAATTAATTCTTAAGAATGGAATATTACATATAAACATATTTATAAAAATTAGATGTATATATTTGGAGATATAAAATACATATTCATTTTAACTCAAGGATACACTTGCATATTACTGGAGTTTGTCAAGACAGTATGTAATTATTTTTCTCTTAAAGATATAAGCAGTCCCAAGGGCATGTAAGTACCTATCAATCTATTTTTGTACCCTCACCTTATAAAAAAATTTGAGAGCCTCAGAGAATTAATAAATATGATTACCAATTCCTGCCATGTCAAAAAAATAAAAGCAACAAAAATAAACACATATTACTACCATCAAAACCCAAAATAAAATAAAAGGTTAACCTTATAATAACTTGTAATAAGCTGTTCAGGAAGAAAAAGGTAAAAGGGTGAACACTAAGAAACATTCAAATGGGATTAATGAACATCTTGACCACTGAGTTGCATCAACAAACCTATCATCAGGCAAGTAACAAGAACCAATTACTTAGGAAAGTATAAGCTACTTGGTAATGATCGGAGTAAGAAACTAAGACGTTAACTCACTTGAGATAATGTGCACACTTGAGATAGTGTATATCTAACATACCATAAGGTAAGCAATTTTTAACTGAAAATAGTAGGGATCATCATCGAACTGACAAGACTGGCAAAGAGGTGTGTATGCATAAATAAATAGGAAAGTACCTAAAATTTCCTAGTTAAGGAGATGGGTATACCAAATTACAGAAGAAGGAAATTCAGAAGGAAAAAAAAAATCAGCCTTTCGTGATCACTGGCTGTCCAACTGGTGTCCAATTTGGTAGTAACAGTACCCCTTTTCTGGCTTTGGAGAGAGAATAAGGCTAAATTATTTAAGTCTAGTGTTCTGAATATACTGTTTCACTGATTGTCTTAGTAATAAGTAAATCAGATGAAGCAAGTGTTAAAAAAGAATATTTCTAGTGACTGATTTTTCATGTAGTGGCAGTGAGTGTAACTATTTTTTTTTTAATTTTTTTTTTTAACGTTTATTTATTTTTGAGACAGAGAGAGACAGAGCATGAACGGGGGAGGGTCAGAGAGAGGGAGACACAGAATCTGAAACAGGCTCCAGGCTCTGAGCTGTCAGCACAGAGCCCGACGCGGGGCTCAAACTCACGGACCGCGAGATCATGACCCGAGCCGAAGTCGGCCGCTTAACCGACTGAGCCACCCAGGCGCCCCAAGAGTGTAACTATTTTTAATAGGGGCGCCTGGGTGGCTCAGTTGGTTGAGCTCCAACTTCGGCTCAGGTCATGATCTCATGGTCTGAGTTTGAGACCCGTGTCGGGCTTGTGCTGACAGCTCGGAGCTTGTCTCAAAAAAATAAATAAACGTTGAAAAAAAAAAAAAAGAGTTAAAATTAAAAATATCTTAAAATTAAATAATATTGTTTAAAGGAAACTAAAAAATACAGTATATGTAACATATAAAAGTTAATACACAATCTAATGGTAGAAAATATCATTTTGGGCCCATTTGATGCTCAGAAAATTTACTTAAGAGTTGTAAACAAATTTTAAAAATTCATGACATTATGGTTTTTTATTTTATCACCAACAAAAATAAGACTAGATGGCTAATCAACATCTGTCAAATCAGTGAAGCATTCAAACATAACTGGCTAAAATGAGTAAGAAATGTTAAAAGCATACATATACTTTCTCTAAAAAAATAAAAATAAAAATATAGGTGGTAAATCCATCCTAAAGTTCACTAAATTCCCCAAAAAGGGTATCTGAAGTAACAAAAAAACAAAACAAAAAAACAAAACAAAGCAGAAAAAATACTAAACACTTTAGTTAAAAAGAAAATGCTTGAAAGCACAGATTAATTTTGAGAATTACTACACATGTACCAAAATTACCAATACTTGAAAACATAGTCATCACCTGGAATTCTGATTTTGACCAATTCATTTTCTTTCTTTTTTCTTTTGAAAGTTTATTTTATTTATTTTGAAAGAGACAGAGTGAATGAGCAGGGCTGGGGCACAAAGAGAGGGAGAGAGAGAATCCCAAGCAGGCTCTGTGCTGTCAGTGCAGAGCCGGATGTGGGGTTCCATCTAACAAACCGTGAGATCATGACCCGGGTCAAAACCAAAAGTTGGACACTTGACGATGGAGTCACCCACGTGCCCCTTGGCCAATTCATTTTCTAAACCAATTCTCTTAAAACTTTCTAAGGAACCAACAAGATCGGTGCACGCACAGCTGAGAAAAGATGGGTCCTAATGATGCCATCTTTTAGAGACACGTGAGGCTGGGGATCCCTTGGACATGGGTGTTCCTTTTCTCTGCTTTTGGTCACCATCTTCTGTGTCACTACTGGTGCTCCACATGTCCCCATCTCAGCTCAAAATCTTTCTTAGAAACACAGGACAGAGTTGCATGCTCCAATTTTACTGCTGCTTTGTACACTCAGAACTGGATTATCACAGTTAACATATATTGAGCACATTATATATGCCAGGTACTTTACACTGATTAAAGAGAACCATTATACTATACTCCATTTCTTTTCCTGATGTAGAACTTAAGTATTTTCTTGGGTTTATAATACAAATTTATAATTTTTTCTCCTCTCATTAGGTCCACTTTCAACATTTTATCACTACTTTTCCTCTTTTTTTATTTAGTGATCACACTTTATGGTAAAAAATGAGTAACACAATATGAAATGCAAATAAAAGAATGCTCTGTAAATGTATTTTTGTAGTTCTACTGTATTTTATATTCACATAGCAAGAAAAAAAGACTCAGAATTATTTATTTAGTTAAGTTAAAATGCCTTCTAATGAGTCTTATACACTAGACTAATAAGCAATGCCAAGGGTTGGGGCTATCTGGTTGGTCACTATTTTTTTTAAATATTTATTTTGAGAGAGAAAGAGTGGAGGATGAAGCAGAGAGAGAGAATCCCAAGCAGGCTCTGTGCTGTCAGTGCATAATGCAACAGGGCTCAATCCCATGAACTGTGAGATCATGACCTGAGCCAAAATCAAGAATTGGATGCTTAACTGACTGAGCCACAAAGGTGCCCCCAGTTGGTCACTACCAGCCTTAGCACCTATTACGGTGCCTAGGGCCTCAATATATATTTGTTAAATAAATACTTAAATATTTACTTAAAAATTTTTTTTGTTTATTTTTGAGAGAGACAGACTATGAGAGGGGGAGGGGCAGAGAGAGAGGGAGGCACAGAATCTGAAGCAGGCTCCAGGCTCCGAGCTGTCAGCACAGATCATGACCTGAGCCGAAGTTGGACGCTTAACCCACTGAGCCACCCAGGTGCCCCTTAAATATTTACTTTTAAAGACTAATCTAATCTCTCTATGCAAACATAATTACATTAAGAAAAACAGACATTTAAGAAAAAAAGGCATAACTAACCAAATTTTTCTTCAAGCAAAATTCTCTTAGTAATAGTTCATTCCTTTCAAATACACACTTGATTTTACTCATAAAAGATACAACTGCACAATACCGTTTAACAATAACATTATTACGTACAAATCAGGAGTGAAGCTTTCATCTGTATAGATGATTGTATCCTGAGCCATGT
Source organism: Felis catus (assembly GCF_018350175.1). Classification (NCBI taxonomy): domain Eukaryota; kingdom Metazoa; phylum Chordata; class Mammalia; order Carnivora; family Felidae; genus Felis; species Felis catus. The sequence goes on from NC_058380.1 coordinate 50,764,094, forward strand.
CTTCTTCTGAAGTGGCTCTCCAGAATGCTGTCAGCTCAGATCTCATGTACCTGCGCTGATTGTAAATATGCTCGTGACATGGTGGCATCTGCTTGACAGTGTTGACGTCCACATCTATGTGTGTGGTGGGATAGGGAGCGTACATGACTTGCCGGAATGGGAGCACAAAGCTTCCGGTTGAATCCTGTCATAATGAAAAGAAAATTCATTGTCTTATATGTCAAAAGACACAAAGAATTATTTATTTATTTTTTTTTAATTTTTTTTTTCAACGTTTATTTATTTTTTTTGGGACAGAGAGAGACAGAGCATGAACGGGGGAGGGGCAGAGAGAGAGGGAGACACAGAGTTGGAAACAGGCTCCAGGCTCCGAGCCATCAGCCCAGAGCCCGACGCGGGGCTCAAACTCACGGACCGCGAGATCGTGACCTGGCTGAAGTCGGACGCTTAACCGACTGCGCCACCCAGGCGCCCCACAAAGAATTATTTTTTAACCAGAAAAACTGGTTTTAACAGATCCATTGTATACAGTTTTAGTGATGTGTGCACTAAAGCACTGGCTGAAATAGTGAACACTAGAAGACAAGTAAGCATCCAAAAAGAGAACTGATTAAACAAAAAATGGCTTATTATTTAGCTACTAAAAATGAATTTGCAGAACAACTGAAGTTATCAATTTGTGTTGATACAGAAAGATAATCATAACGTATTATGGAAAGAGGAGGTTAAAATATGCAGGGATAGGGACAGGGAACTATGTAAAAGATACATACAGAGGAAAAAAAGACCAGAAAGATAGATGCCAAATATTAATGGTGGTTATACATTGGATTATGAGAGTATGGGTAACTTTTTATTTTCTTCTTGATTATTCCTTATGTTCTTTTAAATCTCAATGAATCTATAATTTTTGTAAATAAAAAAATGTACTTCTTTCCAAGTACTGTCAGTTGGGTAGTCAACTGCCATGTAACAAATATCTGTGTATGAAACACTGGTATATGTTATGAATACAATATAGAGGCTACTTTCAATTTTTCACTCTTATAATGCTATAATAAACACTTTCATAAGTAAATCTTTCTTCTTATATAACTGCTTCCCTAAGATTTTCAGAAATATAGATAGTAAGCTAAGTCTTTGAACATTTTTATCTTTCACTTTAGAGAGCAAGAGAGAGGGAGAGTGCCTGCACACGTGCATGCACTTGAGTAGGGGAGGGGGGAGAGGGGAGAGAGAGAGAGAGAGAGAGAGAGAGAGAGAGAGAGAGAGAATATCTTAAGCAGGATCCATGCTCAGTGTGGAACTGGATGCAGGGCTTAATCCCACAACCCTCAGATCATGATCTGAGCTGAAATCAAGAGTCAGACACTCAACTGACTAAGCCATCCAGGCACCCCAATTTTTGAACATCTTTAAGACTCTTGACAAAGAATGTTAAAATATTTCTGAAAGGCTTAACAATTTATACTTATATGGAAACTCTTAACAAATATTTTTCATTAGATTATAGTTTCAAGTTTTCCTCTATGCATCTGGTATAGGTCCCTTTTAGGGATAAAATTACATAACTAAATGAGAGGGTACTGAGAAAATAAAAGTACTAAGTACCTTATGCTTTTGATAAAAAGAAGTTCTAATTTTCAGACTTGTAAAATTCAAATCGGAAATAGTTACATCCCTTAAGTAGTTTCTGTATTATTCTGAGCTCAAAGCATGCACACTGTTAAAAATGCAAAAGCTGAATATAATTTTTATTTGCCACAACTTTTAATATGTTTTGTTTCATTTTGCTATGCATAGATCCTCAAGAAAGCATTCGCTATGAGAATCACATAACCATTAGGAAATCTACCTTCTCCCATCTTTTGACTGTAATTGAAACATCAATGATAGTTTCAATAAAATGAATAAACTGTCTTCCCTGTAATTATTGAAAACAATTTCTAATTTACATTTATCTGCCTTGCTCCTTGAAAAGCAGATTCAAGCAGTCAGAGAAAGACAAGTACCATATGATTTCACCCGTCTGAGGAATTTAAGAAACAAAACAAATGAATAAAAACTCTAGAGAACAAACTTATGGTTATTAGAAGGGGATGGGAGGATGGGTAAAATAGGTGATGGGGATTAAGAGTACACCTATCACGATGAACACTGAATGTACAGAATTACTGGAACACTGTATTATACACCTGAAACGAATATAATGCTGTATGTTAACCATACTGGAATTAAAAAGAAAAAGAAAATAAATAAAAGAAAAATGTAAAATAATTTAAAGCTACCTACATGTGAAAATATATATGCATTGTTCAAATCCTATACACAATTTTGAAGACAGGAAGCAGCTTTAAATTTTTTTTCAATAAATGAATACAGTACATAAAAAATGCTAACACAAAAATTCAAATCCTTTTCAGAAAAAAAAGTAACTATTTTAGATGTGCAATCTGATTCAACCACATATATATTTTTTAATGTTTTATTTATTTTTGAGAGAGAGACAGAGTGCAAGCGGGGAAGGAGCAGAGAGAGAGGGAGACACAGAATCCGAAGCAGACTCCAGGCTCTGAGCTGTCAGCACAGAGCCCGACGCGCGGGGCTCGAACGCACGAACCACGCGAACAGGACCTGAGCTGAAGTCAGATGCTTATCCGACTGAGCCACCCAGGAGCCCCAGATTCAACCACATATTAAAAAACAAATAATCCTGGAGCCAGACAGGCAGCTATAGGAAACCAAACAGACACACACACAAAAAGATACTCTAAGCTGTTTCACTCATACTAATTGTAAATCTGTAAGATATATACTCTGTGTTCAGACTTGTGCATAACAGTCAGCTCCTTGGCATACAAACATGAGATGGACCACATGCTAATATTCACAGTGTATTTATACAGAATGTCAAAAATTATTTTAAAAAATTGCTTTCACATGTGACAAATGGAAACTATACCTTTAGCAGGCCTTGTACAAAGAGCCCTGACTCGTATTTAAATGATGATTCTGCTTCACATAATCTGGAACATTTTCTCTCTGCTGGAGTCAGAAAAAGGCATAATGTTCTCACTATCTGTAAAAGAAAATATTTTAGCATTAAAACAGGAAATTAAAAGGCCACTGGTCTGCTTACGAAAGAAATCTGAAAAGAAACTTCAACCATACTGTCGATAAAATACATCCTGAGAAAAAAGTTTTCCTTAGCCACCTGGAGTAGTCCATGGGACATAACAGTTGTTGCCTAAAATAGGAATTCTGTGGTCAAGTGAGTTTGGCAAATGGTGGTAAATGTATGGTATCTCAAAACCTTTAGCATTGGAATATATATTGACTTTCCAGGTGATTGATATAATATGCATACTTTATCCAACTCTTTGACCATGGAACTTTTATATTTCAGTAAGAACTAATGACTTAATATAATTATTAATTCTATTTCCACCCAGCAGCAAGTATTTTTCAAATGAAAATAAACAATTTTGGATAAGAAAACTAAATGCAGTTGAATTAGGCAGAATTATGGCTTCGGTTGAACAGTTCGACATATGAAATCTCATTATAATGAATATCAGGAGTGTCCAAATCCTTCAACAGAATGAGAATTAATTCTATCAAATTTGATTTAAAATAAGCAAGCCTTTGGTTGGGGTTTAGAAATCTAGGATTCTAACAGGATTTGATCTATAGCTCTATTAGGAAAAGTAAAAAGCCATGTAAGTATGTTGGAATTCAGACTATATTCAGAGTTTTTAGATTCAAGTACTAGCTTTCAATATAGAGTGATGGCATCCGTTTTCTCAAATTAAAAAGATAAAAGAGAAGTGATCATGCCAGAAGAGGATGTGGAATGAAAAAAATGTTTTAAAATACACAGGGCCCCAACCACAGAGCCTCTCTCCTTCCAGAAAGCTACTGGGAAGTCCTTCTGTGACCCTGAAGGGCCTGGGTGACACAGAGGGAAAGTTACCTTCTTGGGGTAACAGATGTAATAATAAATCACTAGACCAGCATAACAACAGAGATGCATTAACCTTTCACAAATGGATGTATGGAAATATATAATTTTGGTAAATTAAGGGTCATGCAAGCATACAGGGTAGGTAACTTGAGAAAAAAATTACAAATATATTTGTCAAGGAAATAATTATTGCTAACATATTTCCTATATAAAACATAAAAAGAGAAGTCAGGTTTGCTTAAACTGATAGATATGTGCAATTTCTCTCTTTCTAGTTAATAGTCAGTGAAGTAAAGTACAAAATCCCTTAGTTTAGTGCCTAACACTTGGAAAAGTAAGTTAACTTCATTAATTCTTTAGTAACTCATAGAGCACTGAAGGAAGTGGTCACAGACGTTGCTGAGTAAAACATAACTTCCACTGACCACTGAACAGTGATAGGTCCCTAAAAGAAACAGATTTAGGAGGAAAATAATATAAGAAATCAAAATGAATAATTAGATAACATTTCTTTGGAATTAGTATCACAAGTACATTGTTATCTTCATACTTATTAAGTGACATCAGAAAATAGAAGACAAATATTTTTAAAAAATACCTTATTTTAATGAAATTCTCAAAATCATTTATATAATACTGTGAACTGTATCATATTTATGAATATTATTAATGAATTATCAACATGAAACTGATAAATGATTTCCTATTTAAGCAGTTTACTTCAACTTACTTCTGCACAGGGTGTCACAGTAATTTTGCTTGACTACAACCTAACTTTTAAATCACAATCCATGATACGTTAGCAGTATTAAGAAGTGAGATTATTTGCTGGATTATAAGATAAATTACCTTATTTACTTTTTCTGCACTGCTACCTACTACGACTGAACAGCCACAGGTCTGCAGGTGTGAGCTAATGGCACTGCAAGGTGGAGAAAAAAGATGAAAAACACTGGCTGTAAAGCAATTTCACAAACTAAACAAAAAAAGGGCATGCGAACTTCAAGTAACAGACTAGCTTTACATGATGAATGACAAACTGTAAGTAAAATGCCACCTTTTATTTCCACAGTACTTTACCTTTTTTCCACAGGCCTTTCACACAGATCCTCCCATTTGAACTTAAAACCCAGTTAGTAAAATATCAGCATTTTATAATGAAAGAAACTGAGGTGTTGAGAGGTTAAGTGATTTACTTAAAGTCAAATGGGATTAAAAACAAGGATATGAACGGCTGACAGTGAGTGGAAGGGGGACTAAAGTCCTTCCGATTCATACTACGTAAAGCTTCCGGGTTCAAAACACTCACACCTCTGAGTTTCCATCATGAACCTAAAGGAAAAGACTATGGACTTAAAAGCAAATACTTTATCCTGTCACTTCTCATCAAAAATAAAATAAAACTTCACGATAATCTGCAATCATAAAGAATCACTGAGGTAGAAGATGAGATTCTAAGTGCAGAGAGCGCACTTATTAGAGGGATAAATGTTGGCTGATATTACTGTCATTAACAGTCATTAACATTTTCCTTAGAAGAGACCGAAGTAGAAAATGTTAGCTATTAGCTGTTACGTGCTTATACGTTCCGGGTGCTGTTTTAAGGGCTTGGTATGATTTATCTCACTCAATTCTTACAACAATCCTATTAAGTAGGTACTACTATTATTCCCATTTTACAGATGAGGAGATGGGGGCACAGAGGCTTCAGGTATCTTGCCCCAGTTTACACACAGCAATAACCCAGGAAGTCTGGTTTTAGAGCCCACACTCTTAAGTACTAAAATCTACTATAAGATGGAAAGGATAAGTAAAAATAACAAATCATTTTCTTTTCTAGGCCTAAATAACTTAAGTGCATCCACAATGCAATTCAATTTGTAAGGGTTCTGTGATACTGTGATTTTAAGAAATACGCATTTGTTTTTTATCCACATTTCCTGGCTCACAGCTCCCATAACACTTAGAATTTCCTAAGTGCAGGAAAAGATAAAGATGCCTTTTGTTATGTTAATGGAGGGACTTTTGGAAAACATCTAAGGATGGGGGCTGATTGCCAATGGAGCCAACCACTAAAGATTAGAACTTTCAGTCCCTCCCGCTGACTTCTGGGTAGGGGAGAGGGGATGGAAGTTATCACCAACGGCCAATGATTTGATCAACCATGCCTATGTAACGAAGCCTCCATGAAAACCCAAAAGGAAGGGATTTGGAGAGCTTCTGGGTTGGTGAACACGTGGAGATCTGGGGAGAGATGTGTGCTCAGAGATGGTATGGAAGCTCTTCACCCTTTCCCCAAACCTTATCCTATGCATCTCTTCCATATAGATGTTCATCTGTATGTTATATTCTATCCTTTACAATAAACCAGTAATCCAGTAAATAAAATGTTTCTCTGAGTTCTGTGAGCTGCTCCAGTAAATTAATGGAACACAAGGAGGGAGTCATATGATCTATAGCCAGTTGGTGAGAAGAACAGGTAACATCCTGGACTTGTTACTGATGTCTGAAGTCCAAGGATGGGTGGTTGGGATCTCTAATATCTAGCCAGTCAGAAGCACAGGTGAAAACTTGGGCTTGTGACTAGTGTCTGGAGGGTAGGTGGGACACAGTCTTGTGGGATTGAACTCTTAATCTGGGGAATCTGACATTATCTCTAGGCAGAAAGTGCCAGAAATGAATTAAATCGTAGGACCCACTTGGTATCTAAAGCATTGTTTGTTGGTGTGAGGAACCCCACCAACATTAGAAATGGGTCTAAGAGCCCCTTTTGTTCTTAGTTTCAGATTTAATGAGAAGTAAAACAAGAAACCAGAACCAACAAGATTTTCTGTCTGGGCACTATGGAAACTCGGCTTCTTTCAGTATTAAAAAGAGTAACATCAAATATATCACAGACATGTAACAAATGAAAAAATAACACAAAGCTAAGTAATAGTTCAAATATGAAACAATGTTCCTAGAATAGTTTGGGTAGCTATTCTATTACTTTCTTCCTTCCAAATCATGTCATTGGTGAGCATAAGATTTCTATGTGCTTTATCCACCTTTTATGAAGGAAACAAAATTCTTACTTGAGAAGGAAGCCTTCATGACAACTGTCACCAATGTCATCATCATTGAGAACTGTATCAGCTATCTAAAATGTACCACAAAAAAAGAAGTTATTCTGGTTATAATACGGCAGTGAAATAACACTCTCAAGTCTCGGTTCAACAGAACACATTGCCCTCATTTCTAAGCATCAAGAATCCTAATAAAGCCATCTCTGTGCTTCTATAAACTTTCAGGAGAACAAATGTGAAAACTTGTCAGGCAGGTTAAACAACAATTTTTATGAGAACAACTTCCTATTCTTTGCTGTCAGAATCAGGAGACAAATCTTAATGACACAGTCAGAAAGAAACCGGAAAAGTTTCCTAAAGATTTCTCTATGCACTCTTACCGTGTGATTCAAAATGTCAACATGTGATTAAGAAACTAGATTATGGAATATAAGTAAACTTGTGTTTATCACCACTGACTTGTACACTGCTTTGTTACCAAAAGTACTGCATTAAACACTGACTGCTTCTTTAAGGTCTGGAATTCTCCTACTTCTAAACTAAATAGGTGTAATTCTGTCACAACTGTCACTGACCAAAAAAGCCTCTTTTTGGCCATAAAACTCAGTATTTTATGTGTATGTTATTAAAGTGGTTAACACTTCATAGGAATAGCATGTATGACAAAAAATGCACACTAGTAAAATTAGAATGCTACTAATATACATAATAGTAATAGAACTCAAGGGAATTGATAAGAGGTGGTACCATTGTTCTTATTTAATAATACAAGTCATGGCTTACATCTATTTCTTCAGGAACACTGTGTGATTTCATAGATGAAAGCAGCTCCATTACAGGAATTACTTCTCCAGTAAGCATTGGAATAATACTCTGACCCTGTACAAAAAAAGCAAAATGAAGCAGAAAAAAAAAAAAAAATTACACAATGAAGGTATCCCCTGCTTTTCCAAAGTTCGAGTTACACCACTTTGCTTTTATCAAAGACCTACATTAGTACCTGTTTTCAGTAACCAAAAGGAATCCAAAGAGGATTTCTGCTTTCACCAAAAAAAAAAGGTGAAAAGCTAAAAGGGGTTGAGCACCTGTTTTGCGATGAACCCCTCTAAGAGGCAGCACGTAGCCTGAGCACAGAAGAGGCCCTGCCAAGCTCCTTCCCCAGGAACTATCCCAGGCATCTCAGCATCAAGCCGCCTTAGCTGTGGATGGTGGTGAGCATCTGTGCTTTGTCTCGATTTATTTTGTGCACTCCTTAGCAGGGTGTGTTCTAAGGTATCTGAGATGTGTAAGACGGGTTATGTTTTGGGTCTGGGAATGCTCAAGAACTTTTCCATGTAAATTAATGGTAATTGCTTCCTCACTTTATGGCCATTTCAGTGTATGAAATGTTCTATAGGAACACTCTACTTTTGGATAGCGGGGAAAACCTGTATAGGACCAACAGGACAATAAAATATTAAGAACCGAAACCAAGAATGACACCCTTTGATAGAAACACTCAATAGCTTGTTGGAACACAGCCCCAAACATGTCTACTATTTCAAAGCATTTCTAAAAGATGTACGTACTATTTTAAAACTGATTTTCATCACTCACCATCGGGAAAATGCAAATCACAATTACTGAGATATCACCTCATACCTGTTAGGATGGCCAATATAAAACAAAAACAAAAAGAAAACCCAGAAAATAACAAGTGTTGGTGACGATATGGAGAAATTGGATCCCTGTGCACTGTTGGGAGAAATATAAAATGGTGCAGCGACTATCCAAAACACTCTGGCGGTTCTTCAAAAAATTAAAAATAGAACTAGCATATAATCCAGAAATCCTACTTCTGTATATTTATCCAAAAGAATTGGAGACAGGCTCTCAAAGAGATATTTGTACTTCCGTGTTCAATGCAGCATTATTCATAATACCCAAGGTATGGAAACAACCTAAATGTCCATCTATGGGAGCACGCATGAAGAAAATTTGGTGTATACATACAACGGACCTTAAAAAGAAGGAAATGCTGTCATACGCAACATGGATAAATCTTGAGGACACTATGCTAAATGAAATATGCCAGTCACAGAAGGACAAATAGTGCATTATTCCATTTATATGAGGTATCTAAGTAGTCAAACCCACAGAAATCAAAAGAAGAACGGTGGTTGCTAGAGGCTGGAGGGAAGGAAAAATGGGAGGTTACTGTTCAATGGGTATATGGTTTCAGTCATACACGATGAAGAAGCTGTAGAGATCTGCTGTATGATAATGTACATGTAGTTAGCAATATTACACAATACACTTCAAGTTTTGTAGAGGATAGATTTCATGTTAAGTGTCCTTTTCCACAATTTATTTGTTTAAACTTTTTTTAATGTTTATTTATTTTTGAGAGAGAGACAGAGACAGAGACAGAACATGAGCAGGGGAAGGTCAGAGAGAGAGGAAGACAGAGAATCCAAAGCAGGCTCCAGGCTCTGAGCTGTCGGCACAGAGCCCAACGTGGGGCTCAAATGCACAGACCAAGAAATCATGACCTGAGCCAAAGTCGGATGCTTAACTGACTGAGTCACCCAGGCACCCCCCCCCCACTTTTTTTTTAAACTTTTTTTTTTAAGGTTTATTTATTTTTGAGAGAGAGACAGAGCATTAGCAGGGGAGGGTCCTTTACCACAATTTAAAAAATAAAAGTAAAGTAGTTTATAAGAAATTGATAAATTAATAAAAGATTTGCTTGATAGGAAAAAATAAATAAACTCATTTTCATTCTTCTGGGAATGGCTTTCTTTAGTCAGAGTGGAATCATTGGCTTATCATTTACTGTTATATGCTATAATTAAATTGCCATGCCAAATTTAGAAAGGATTTCCTTTGATATTTATTTGAGATATAAAAATTCTTGTTAATTAAAGGTCATTGATGCATTTTATATTTAAAAATGAGGAAAAACGTGGAGCCTGGGTGGCTCAGTTGGTTAAGCATCTGACTTCGGCTCAGGTCATGATCTCACAGTTTGTGGATTTGAGCCCTGCGTCGGGCTCTGTGCTGACATCTCAGAGCCTGGAGCCTGTTTCAGATTCTGTGTCTCCCTCTCTATCTCTGCCCCTCCCCTGCTCATGCTCTGTCTCTGTCTCAAAAATAAATAAACATTAAAAAAATGAGGAAAAACAAGCACAAAAAGGCTTAGAAATAGTCAGCAAATAACTCAACACTCAACGTCTACATTCACAATAAGGTTTAGTACTCAAATGCAAACTGAAATCATCACATATATGTTAACAATCAATAAAACAGACGAGTTTCCTTTAGAATTCAAGATAAAATTTGAATTATGTATCAAAAATGTAATTTTGAAATCTGTAGTTTCTAGAGTGAAATTCCAAGTTCAATATAGAACATCACAAACGCAGAGTGTCTCAAATGGATGATCTCTCATTTATTCATTACCATCACCCCTGCCCCCAAATTTCTGGACCATCCTGAATATGTAAACTTTTAGAGAGGTAGATAAATTGTCACATGTCCGTTAAATTTTAGCTAAATATGTTTTCAAAACACATAAATAAGATCAATCTAACAGCTTTTTCCTCACTCACATCTCATGAAACTATCTTACTCAAACTTTTCAAATGTGTCTTTAAATCTCAGTCATTCCAAGAGTCATTTTTTGAGTGACTATACCCAGTTTTTCAGAAACTTGGGGTTTAAATGTGATGCTGTCTGTGGGAATTTTATGCTAAGTCCTAAGCCTCCTTGCAAGATACAGGTTTTATTTAAAAAAAAAAAAAAAAGAATTCATCCTGTAGTAGCCTCCAAACATAACCACTCACTGTTTCTGTTTTTTAAAAGAATTTTTAAAATTCTTGTTTACAATTATAATCAACACAGGCAATTCAACAAGAATAATGACAAGCTATAAAGGGATTTCCTCATAAAGTGATTTTTATCAGATGATAGCTATAAGTATCCAAAACTTGCACTGAATGAAGTCAGTGATTGATTCCAGACTCATGTGTCATCCCCAAATAGTATTTATTTGTTCAAAATAAAGTCATTTTAAGCACATGATGGGAGATTCACAGGGATTCAGTTATCAAGCAGCTTCTTTTCAGAAAGGAAAACTGTAGTGCCATAAACCGTATCTCAGATATTTATCCTAAGTGAATGGATATCTTCATCAAAGCTTAACAAAAAAAATTCTACGAGCCTGAACACAGAAGAGACTCTAAAGTAAATCCCTCAAGTTTCTTTTCCTCCTTTGACTTCTCTAACTTGAACTTCTCAGCAGAAGAATGTTTCCCCTTTAAAAACCTTCTGTTGGTCCAAATACACAGAAGGGACACAATAACATTTTCAAAAAGAGCCCTTAAGAGAGAAATAAAACTGGGGCACCTGGGTGACTCGGTTGACTTCAACTCAGATCCGACTTGGATCTCAGCTCAGGTCATGATCTTGGTGCATGGGATCAAGCCCCCCATAGGGCTCTGTTCTGACACTGTGGAGCCTGCTTGGGATTCTTTCTCTCTCCATCTCTGCCCCTCCCCTACTTGCGTTTGCATGTAACAAAAGTGCAAATAAATAAACAAATTTATAAACAAATAAACTTAAAAAAAAAAAGAAACAAAACTTAAAAATTAACAGTGGTAAATTTCTTAAGTATAGGTTTCTAGTTTGAAAAAAAAAATCCCAGGAAAAGTAGAATTTTACTGGGTCCTAAATATCTTTATCTTGAGGAAACCCTACTAACTACTCCATAACTAGCAGGTACATCTACAGGTTGGTAAAAGTCCCCCCAGTACTTGGCACCCTGCTCATTACCAGTAAGTAAAGGCCAGGCTTTTCTGGGTAAACGGAAACATCTTCTAAGTGTCAGATCTTTCCCCAGGATTACCTCTCCTCTGGCCTGGGAAGCTATTTACAAAAGTACAGACATAACAATTTTGTAAAGTAGGTCATTCTACAGGGTTTTGTATTTTCCTGGTTTAAGTCCCTACACATTCAAATTTTTAGAAAAGTTACTGTTCAAAGTACTATTATGTCTTAGGTATGCTAAGGAAAACCACAGTAAGGACAACCCAGCCACAGACTGGAGTTCAAACAGAAGGAACACTGAGGGTGTCCAGCCACCAGCAAAGGGAGTAAAAGCAAAGAACCTTTTCTCCATTAGAGATTCCCCTTCAGAACATCTCTGCCCTGCACTAAAATGGTTTGCATTTAATTTCCATAAGGGAAAGCGTACCCTCGCAATCAAATATCTCAAATACTGGTGCCTGTGCCCTAAGGACATTAAAAGCCATGGGATAAACATGGCATGCTTCCCTAGAGACTTATTACCAGAAGAAGGTGAGGAATATCTCTGGCAGACTGTAATATTAAATAGATATAAAATATAAACTGCATGACTTTTAAAAATACAATGTGAGACTTCAAATAAATATTATGCTTAGAACTGTGCCTGTACCCCCAGATATCTTAGGAGTATACTCACTTCCCTCCTGTTATAACTTCTGTGGAAATGTCTGAGAAGCAACGCCTTAAAGAAAATCTCATATAAAACTTAAAATTTTTAGTATGAACAAGTTATTCAAAACTTACTCTATACAAACAGAAAAAAGGTAGCAAAATTGCTATTATTCTCCACTTATTTAACTCTTCAGATCTAAGATATGGAAATTTTCATTTAGTTTATTCCATATATTTCCACAAAGGCTCTGTTCATTTTCAGATTCACTCTGTCAAAATAGTATGGCTTCAAGGCCTTAAGAAAAGTAGCCCTCAGGGGTGCCTGGGTGGCTCCGTCAGTTAAGTGTCTGACTTCAGCTTAGGTCATGATCCTGTGGTTCATGAGTTCAAGCCTGCATCTATGCTGACAGCTCAAAGCCTGGAGCCTGCTTCGGATTCTGGGTCTCCCACTCTCTCTGCCCCTCCTCTGCTCACATTCTCTCTCTTTCTCAAAAATTTATAAACATTGAAAAAAAAATTAAAAAAAAAATTAAAAAAAAAGAAAAAAGAAAAGTAGCCCTCAGTCTTATATAGATACATGTCATGAGGTTGTACTTTTTGATAGCAAGCATTCTGTATCTTACCTGATCTTCCATTCTTTCTGTGCCTTCTAAGACTATTTTCTGGACATTTTCTTGCCTTTCCTAAGCAAGAGAAAATTTATTAAAGTTAAAATTAAAAAAAACATCTTGATACTTGTTTAGTTTTCACTATACAGTTAAATGGTAGACATGCTGTTGTGTAATTTAGTTCATGGGAAAAATACTTTCCACATTAGGGCAGGAAAAAAGGGAGGGGGCAGGAAATTAATCCAACAAATTCCTTCTCTTATAAACAATACAAAATAAAATAAAAACACCCTTTTTTCTGCAGTTAAAAAAAGATAAGTTGTCAAAAAACAGTCAATGTAACATCTGCATAGTTTCACAAAGGAAACTAATGATTTGTACTTTTCAAATTAAATAAGATCAAGTTGAATCTGGGGCTTCCTGATTTTAAATAATTTTCATAAACATTTAAAATAAGAAAACATGTATGCAAACATAGTAAAACACTATTCTTTTGAAAGACGCTATTTCTCTTCACTATTTAGTAAAAGCCTTGGAAGATTAATAATGCTTTAACAGACTTCCACATTAGTATCAAAACCATAGAGCAGAAGAGAGTTAAACTTGTTCTTCAGATCTGCCAAAAATATATGAAAATATAAATACCACTAAATATTAAACTGCAGGATTTAGGGGATGACAGTAATTTCCTCTGGCTCAATCTGCAAAATTAAAAGGAGCATCTCCTAGAAACCATTTCGTCCAATCTCATTTTACAAATTTCAGAACTTGGTAAAGTTAAAGAGACCAAAGGCTACATGGCGGGTTGCTTATGAAACACTTGTTTTGAACTGCTTGTACCTACACACAGTACTAAGTGAAAAACAGGGTCATGCAACGCAAAAAGAAAAAAAGGTTTTATGGTTAAAGGTTCCCAAGACAAACCCATACTCTAAAACTTATTACAATATTCTTAATTTCTCTGTTTTAGCTTTTTACTTATAACAGAGAGCTATCATCCCCTGCCTTTAAGGGTTATTATGAAGATCACTGACATCAGACTACTAGACCTATCTATCTAATAGGGCAGATGCAGGGGCACCCGGGTGGCTCAGTGGGTTAAGCATCGGACTTCAGCTCATGTCATGATCTCATGGCTTGTGGGTTCAAGCCCCGCGTCGAGCTCTGTGCTGATGGCTCAGAGCCTTGAGCCTGCTTTAGATTCTGTATCTCCATCTCTCTCTGCCCCTCCTCTGTTCATGCTCTGTCTCTTTCTCTCTCTCAAAAATAAATAAACATTAAAAAAAAATTTTAATAGGGCTGATGCAAATAATAGCTACTGCTTGAAATTAATTGCATAGAATTTCTAAAAATTAGATATAAATGTATCAGAAGATAAACATTCAATGGCTAGATTAGCATGATTAATACACTCAAAAATCACTCACCTTGTGCATCCATATCCTTCCTTTTCTGATAATATGTGTTAGTCTATCAACACACACTCTGTGAAGCGGGAGGTAGAAGCTAAGTTCGGTCTGTGGAAGTATAATTGATAGACCATATGTGCTCCTATCTCCATTCCAGTTTCCATCAAAGATCAATGAAACAATAATGACTCCTTTTTCAGAAAGGACAAAAAACTTCACGTCTATAGCCCCACTCTCTGCGTTTCGGAGGATTTCTCCATTTAAGGTGTGGTTGGCAAGAAAAGTTATTTCTCCATCGCTGAGAAGTAGCTGCTCTGTCTTAGGAGCCCAAATGTGTCTTACTCTAGGACCAAGAATATTGTCCCAGTAAGCAAAGGTAGCTGCTAATAGAGGTGATTCACCACTTAGAGCAATCTCTGTCTTGGCAACAGCTGGAGATGGTGGTGGACAGAGATTCGACATCACTGCATCCCAACTATCACATTATCCAAATGCTCCAGGGATATCTAAACAATGACATACAAAATCAATAATTAGGTTCAGCAATTTTAAAGTCATAGCTCAGAAACTCAAATGATAAAGGCCTATGTGGTTTTCTCCTCTTCAGTCAAAAAGGATTTGAAAACATGTCCCACCAGCTAGCATGGCAAGTGCACATTAAATGTTTGTGAATATGATAACCTTGATACATAGTAAATTGTCACCTATATTCAGAGAATATACTTAGATATCCAAAATAATAATGACCTAAAAAAAAGGGCCTTTGAACATTAATATGAAATACTATACACTACAGCTCATGGAATAGACTTTCACTGTTCCCAAATATCTAGTCTATGTGCAATTCTATTATCACTGGATATTTGCTCCTTAAACCACAGCAACTAAAGAGGAGCAAATTGGGCAGGGGAGGGTTCTGCTACAGACCACCACACTTGTTGTGGGTTGGACCATGTCTGCCACAAAATATATGTTCAAGTCCTACCCCTCTGTATTTGTGAGTGTGACCTTATTTGAAAATAAATGTAATCAAATTAAGATGGGGTCATATTGGATGAGGGTGGATCCTAATCCAATGATTGGTGTCCTTAGAGAGAAAGATTTAGAGACACACAGACAAAGAGGAAATGGGGTTGTGTAAAGACAGATGTAGGAATTGGAGTGATATGGCTACAAGCCAAGGAAAGCCAAACATGGCTGGTAACTGCTATGAGCTAAGGGGCAAGGAAGGATACTTCCCTACAGCCTTCAGAGGAGCATGTCCCTACAGACACCTTATTTTGGGCTTCCAGCTTCCAAAACTGTGAGAATAAACTGTTGTTGTTTTATATTACCCAGTTTGTGGTACTTTGTTATGGCAGTCTTAGAAACAAGTAAAGACACCTGTCAATAAAAACATCCTAAAGCTGTTGGAGGTGGGGGGGGGGGGGCAGGGAAGAAGGGAGGAAGGAAAGCAAACAAGAAACAAAAACACAACAATCTGGGACCATAACAAAAATGAGCAAAAAGTCCTGTTATTCTCAAAAGTTCTCAGGGTACTAAAGCCCAATTCAGTGTTTAACATGACACTGAAACATCAAGAGGATAAATACATTTAATATGCTACTTAAATTCAACGAAGCAGCATAGCATTGCACTGAGTTCATTACAAAGAGAGTTCTATGCTAAATGGCTAAAATAAAAAAAAAAAAAAACTTTAGTTATTTAGAACATGTAAAGAGCACAGTGACTGGATGGGATACTGGCCAAGCCTTTCAAACCACTGAGATAATACACACAGAGACAAAAGCAAACTGCCCAAGGTCACAGAGTCAGGCAAGAATCGAGGTCTCATACATCTTAACCCACTGAAATATAACACTCTTAAGGTATATACTCTATGTGATATTAGTGTAAAATGAATAATTCTTTGCCTAATATTAAAACTGAGGGGCACCTGGCTGGCTCAGTTGGTGGAGCATGTGACTTTTGATCTTGAGGTTGTGGGTCTGAATCCCAGGTAAAGAAATTACTTAAAAACAAAATTTTTTTTTTTTTTAACATTTATTATTGAGAGACAGAGAGACACAGAGCGTGAGCAGGGGAGCGGTAGAGAGAGGGGGAGGCACAGAATGCGAAGTAGGCTCCAGGCTCTGAGCTGTCAGCACAGAGCCCGATGTGGGGCTCGAACTCACGATCTGTGAGATCATAACCTGAGCCGACGTCAGTTGCCCAACCAACTGAGCCACCCAGGCGCCCCTAAAAACAAAATCTTTAAAAACAATTGAATGCATATATTTAAAGACCCAAAATGAAAAGAACCATAAGAAACCATTTAAACCAAAAGAACCATTTAAGCAAGTCTAAAATTGTGGAATGTGTTCATCATAATGATAAAGGACAGCAATTAATAGGTTAGTTATGATATACCTATCTTTGATTGCAGGACTGCTTTGGGAGGTACATTTGATCTGTAACTACAATTCATTTACTTAAAGAATTTTATCTGCATCTTGTCAAGAGTTCAGACACTGTTGAAAAGCAGTAGCTTCTATTTTTAGAGTATTAGACGAGCATTTTTATCATGCATGTCAAGGATAGGTATACGGATCTTTGCAAAAACACTTTATTGTATGCATGTGTAGAAATGATTTAACAAATAGGCAGTTTATGTATGTATCTTTTAGTTCCGTAATTCATTTAGGCAATGTTTACTTTTTAATGTGTCATATCAACTTAATAGTCTCAAAAGACTATACTGGACATACACTGTCTAGTTTATTTACAATATCTACTGTTTTGGATACAATTTCAACAGTTTACAATGACAGAATACAGGAATGTAATTTGAATTAAAACTGTAATGATGTTATTTGTCATCATTAGTAACAACAAACTGGAGGCCAAGGAGATGGATTAACACATAGCCACAAAATTGTATTGTAACATTTTTCTTTTGTTCTTCTGTTTTGAATAAAAAAGGTGAATATTTGGGGCATGTGAACCCCGGGCTCAGTCCGTTAAGCATCTGACTTCGGTGCAGGTCATGATCCCACGTTCATGGGTTCAAGACCCTGTCTGTGCTGACAGCTCAGAGCCTGGAGCCTGCTTCAGATTCTGTGTCTTCCCCCCTCCTCTCTCTGCTCCTCCCCCTCTCACACTCTCCCCAAAATAAATAAACCTTAAAAAAAATTTTTTTTAAAAAGATGAATTATCATAAGAACAAACCTTTACCTCAAACATTTCATCATTACGTTGAAAATAGAAGCATTTCCTAAAACCGAACTGAGCCCTAGAGCAAAATCTGGTTGGATTATGGGGATGGGGAGATTTTTACCAGACTGTGAAAATTCAACTATCACAGACCATTAATTACATTTAGTCTCATTGCTAATCTCATTAGAAAGAAAAGAAAGGACAGGTCCATGCTGAATTGTTTAGGTTAAAATCCTGTCAAAATTAATAATTTTGAGAAATGAAATGTTACAGAGAAGAAAAGTTAGGAGAGCTGTAAAAATACTTTTACTAACACTTAAAGTCATCATCCTTGGTAAGGAAAATCCAAATATATAAAGGTGGCTGCAAAAAATCAGGCCAAAACCAATAGTCTTTTATCTATGTATCTATATGTAGTTGGCTACTCCAGAAGGTAATCAAGCAATAGCCATAAGAGTCTTTTGAGGGAAGCCAGGATCCAAATTGGGTGACACGGTGGCTTGCCACTCCTGTAAACAAAGAATAGGGTTCATGAGGATGTACCAATATACTTACTGAAAATCATCCAACATATGCAGGCATAAAGATTATATTAATTACCATCTGTAAAACTTCTGGCAGAGTAGTAGGTTTGAAGCTTTGCTTTTTCTTAAACTTTTGCTAAAAATCAGCCGTCTCTTCTCTCACCGGTATTTACAAAGTTGGCTGGCCCACTGCTGTTGTAAATCAGAACTGTGCCATTATAAGGCTCACATTTCTTGTGACCATGCTTTCAGTTTATTTTCTCCCAGCCCGAAAAGAAGCAGGATCCTTAACCAGCCCACTTCCTAAAACAGATGATGCTCAGGCCAGCTTTAATGACAGAGAATTGTTTGTTAACACCAGACTGTGGGCAACACTTTCTAAATTTTTATCGGGCGAGACTCGGAAATGAAGTTTAGGATATCACTATCAGGCTATCTCTGACAGATCCAAGTTTCTCACATAATAGGAAGCCTAACCCACACAGCTCCTTAGAACTACTTAATTACCATAGGGCCCTCGGGCAGGCTTGAAAGACAGGAGTCTTCATTGTTTTTTGTGGGTTTTTTTTTTGTTTTTTTAACTTCTTTCCCTCCCAAAGCAAATTTTGGACTGCTAACAGAGCCAAATAAAGAGACTATTTTATCAACTTTATAAAGAGGGGAAAAAAAAAATCTTTAGCTCCAATGCACTGTTTCCTGGAGCAGGTTAGTGCTGGCTTAGTGCACCATCAGCAACGTTGTCTAGAATTTCTCTCATTTTTGTTTTGGATGTATAAAAAGCAGACATCACCAGGTGATTTTCCAACTAATTGAGGGCTTTCGCAAAGCAGCAGGGTTTGGGGAAGGTGCTGGCCAAAGGTATCTGCATCACATAACACCATCGTATTCCAAGTATTCTGACTCTGTATTATTACACTTTCATATAATATACTCTAGCTTCTGTGAGATTTCTTCCCATTATGTTAAAAGTTTCCTTAAGCCTGAGAAAGATGGTATCAGTATTTTTCAAGTTAAAAGTACAAATGAAAAGTAATGCCATACGTGTTGTGTCCCCTTGCTTTGCATCACAGGTGAGGGATGGGAACAGTCGGAATCGAAAATTATCCACTGGCCACAACCAGGCTGTTACTTTGCTAGAGCCCAGCTAGCAATCTCCAGTGTTTCTCAAAGGGCCATCTCTCTTGGGCAAGTTCATGACCTCCCTCTGCTGAATACAGAAGACTGGTGAGTTCACGGGGTGACTCAGACCCCGTGTGGGCACAATAGTCATGTAATCAGGGCACTTCTTTCTGCAAAAGATACCATCAGCCAAGTGATGCTCAAGTCAAAGGTCACTTCCTTTAAGTAAGTCTGTGTAACCTCGGAGCTGTGAAGCAAGTCATGACCCATACAGTGGGAGCACAGCCCAGTCTAGAATCGCTCCCCAAATTTACAAGGCATCAGCAATCTCTAGAAACTTCGATTCGAATTGGGTAGCTATGTGGTATAACCCGGGCCACGATCCCACCCCGCAGTTATCTCCTCTCGAACCCCGACTCGGGGTTCACCGCGCACCACCCGCCCCTGGCCTTCCCCAGGACCAGGCCTCTCAGTGCCAGAGGCGCCTTTCCCTCGAACCTGCGGTGCAGGTGGTGCGGCGGGCCCCTCTGGGTCTCACATAGGATTCCTGAAAGGGGACGGCTCGGGAGCTGCGGGCTGGAAAGCCGGCTAGAGGCCCGGTCTGCAGCCCTGGTCTCCCTGCCGCCGCTGCCGGGAAGGCGGGGGCCCGGATGGAGGCAACTCCACTAGTCACCAGCTGGAAAACCTGATGTCGGGTTTCGGTCAGGGAGGACCAACCAAGCCCGGAGGATAGGTGCCGCCGCGACCGCCCCCGCACGGTCCCAGGACCCCGACCCCAAACAATCGCCGGCCCGCCGGCTTCTCACTCACCCACTCGCCCCCACCAGCAACTCAGCCGCCGCGGGCGCAGGGACCGCAACCGCAGCCCGGCCTCCGCCCCGCCCCGCCCCCGGCCCCGCCCCAGGGCCCCGCCCCAGGGCCCGGCTCCTCGCTCGCGTTCCGGCCCCGAAAACCCCTTCACGCCGCACTTGTTTCCCGCCTGGTGCTCCTCTGAGTAGAGTTTACCCAATCTTTCGCTCGTCATCTTCAGCGAATATTGTGAAAGTAAGCGGAGGGGAGAAAGGATGAGGAAAACAAAAGCACACACCTCCGAAGCACACACCTCCTGATCTCTCTGGACCCCGCCCCCGAAGGGAAGAAACCGGGCAGCGGGGACGGTTGACGCTTCAAACGCCATCTTTTACGTGGGCGGAAGAAGTCGCTGCTTAATTTCGTTTTCCTCGTGGGACACCGTAGGTGCGTCTTGAAGTTTTCGATTTGCATTTACGTGAAGGCGGGAGGCATGTGGAAGAGGGCGGGCTCCATTTGTTCCATCCCTTTGTTCGATGACGCGTTCGGTGAAAATGGGGGGTAAGGTGTTAGCCGAGATAGTGGTGTCATTAGTGAGGAAAGCTGCTTAGATCCGAGAAAGCAGAGTTGGTAGTTGTGAATGGTTTGTGCTTTGACAGGTAGTGGGCGCTCAATAAGTGTGCTGAATTAATGGATTTATTTTCTTCTTATGACACTATTAAGTGTGCTGTAACTTCACTTCAAGTCTGATTAGGTAATTTCCTTTTCCCGCAAAACCTAGTCACCACAGTTTTGTCTTCCTTACGTACAAGCATTTTCTTAAGCTTGATTTTCACACTTTTAAACGTCATTTTTGCTAGCTACGCAACGTGGAGAAGTTGGGGTTTTTTAGCCTTCGATAATATACTTCACCATTCTATTTGATGTGCCCGTATGATTTGTTTCTAAACCTCGAGTTGATTAGCCTTTGGTATGCAGGTGTATATATCCATGGTACAGAGGAACAGCACTTAACATTTTTCATCTTTAAAAAGCGTACAGCACAGAGGCGCCTGGGGTGGCTCAGTCGGTTGAGCGTCCGACTTGGGCTGAGGTTATGATCTCACGGCCTGTGAGTTTGAGCCCCGCGTCGGACTCTGTGCTGACAGCTCAGAGCCTGGAGCCTGCTTTGGATTCTGTGCCCCACTCGTGCTCGCTCGCTCTCTCTCTCTCTCTCTCTCTCTCTCTCTCTCTCTGTCAAAAATAAATAAATATTAAAAAAAATTTTAAAAAGCATACAGCACATCTGTATCATTGAGGAAGAAAAGAAGGAATAAATACACAAATGACTCCCTCAAACTTAACACCCTTTGCAGAATTAGATCCCTTACCCAGTCAGTGCTGTATGCTTATATCATAGCACCAAATAAGTACCATTCATTTAGTTCCGATTGTGTGTTCGGTACTGTGCTCCTTAGTCAATGTCTTTCAGTGGATTAGAGCAAAAAACTCAAGAGGGAGAAGGTAGTTGTGACTTAGTATTGTGATCCATAGTACTTGTATGGTGTAAAATTTTACATTGGAAGGTGTAAAATAGGAGGACAGATATCCTAGCATCCATCCCTTCTTCAGGGAACCAAAGAGAAAATGATACTAAATACATAGTAATGTGATCCATATTAGCAGAACCAAAGGATGGCTTGGGAATCTGGCTTTAACCCTTATTTCCTCCAGACTCTGTCAATCAGCCCAAATAAACCACCCCAAATAACTCAGCCATCTAGTGAAAATACGTTTTGTTATTGAAATGTTTCTTCAAGTAAGAGACTTAGTCCTCCATTTCCAATTCGACTAATATTCCAAGATCCTGTTTAGAAATTTTGAGCTATCCTCCTATCCACGTGTAATTAATTAGCAATCATACAAAAAGGCTCAACTAGGAGAGCAGTGAAGCAGATGGTTAAGAGGTTGGGCTCGAGAATCAGACCTGGTATAAATTCCGTCTTTGCCTTTGATCAGTTGTGAGACTGGGCAGCATGTAACTTCTCCCTCTCTCTCTTTCTTTTGTTTGTTTGTTTTTTGAGGTATGTACCTTCTCTTACCTCAGTTTCCTTAGCTACAAAATGGCAAGCAGAATAATTTCTCACCAGGTTGTTGTGAGGCTCACCTGAGATCAAGTAAGCTAAGAATTTAGAATAGCACATTCAAACAAGGGTGGCTTCAATTTTGGTTTTAGTAATCATGCAAGGATAACAGAAGAAATAAGAAATGACTTGTAAATCTCTTAAACTGTGTACATATTTATAATTCCAATAAATAGAGTATCAGAACCCAGGGAATATTGGTACATAACAAATGTCAGTTATTGGCAGGAAGCCTCCCCATCCTCTCTTTACTAATGTATTTCAGAAATGTCTTATGTGCTGCTTTGGAGCGGGAGCTGAGGATTTGTTGATTACCTCCCATTTACCAGGATTACAGCAAATTAGATTTAACTGTGACTGGCATGGGACCTATCTGATGTCGACATGGATGAGGAATATTGCTATATAAACCACAGTGAGTTTAATTTCTTTTAAGTAATGAGATTTTATGTGGTTGCCTTATTCATTGCAGACTTATCAATATGTACTTTATGGTGCATTGCCTTTTGGTTGCAATATAAATGAGCCAGCACCCAGCCGAGGTACTTCCAGTTACGATCTATTAAGTTAGTTCTGTGATCTAGTGTGATATAAATGGTTTAGAAAGCTCTAATGGGTCCACAACGGCTCTAATGATGCACATTGTAGGCAACACCCCTGTGAGAGAACATTAGGATCCCATGTGTATTTTCATGTCCTTCTGGGATTCACCATTGTATAAATGATAAACTTCTCATTGAGAAGAATCACATCCTCCATGAGGTACTAACCTCTGTTCCTTCCATGCTGGTGCTCTGCACCTCACAAGCAACAGTTGTGGAAGATCTAAGACCCAAAATAAAGAGTCCCCAGGGAGAAGAAATTCCTAGTTAATTGCAGCATCATAGAACCCATAACAAGAAAGAGAACAAGTTGGAAGACAAGCCTACTGATTTCTTAAATCTTAGATAAGGTACCCCCGGGTGGCTCAGTTGATTAAGCATCTGACTCTTGCTCAGGTCATGATCTCACAGTTGGTGGGTTTGAGCCCCATGTAGGGTTCTGTGCCCACAGCTCAGAGCCTGGAGCCTGCTTCAGATTCTGTGTCTCCCTCTCTGCCCCTCCCCCACTTGCACTTTCTCTGTCAAAAATAAACATTTAAAAAAATCTTAGACAAGATCATTAGCCAATTTCTTGTAGAGGAAGACAGATTTTGAAGTTATATCTTGGTAAGTTTGTCATAATTCACAGAATTTAGATGCAGTGGATAGTGCAGGGGGATAGTTTTGGTGCTGTCCTGTAATGCCTGAGTCACAGTGGAGTAGTGGCAGATAAGTGGCAGTGACTCCTTCTATAGTCACACCCTTCCCAGGCCCATTTCAGAATGTCTCCCTGAGTCCATCTGCCTGTCGGAACCCCCACTTGCAGCTCTCAGCATTTTTTTCATTTATGCTTGTACTTCACTACGCTTACTCGTATGTTGCTTTTAAGTAAGTTCTTTAGTTGTTTCATGTGTGGCTTCTGCCTCTCAACTTTGTCACAGGCTGTATGACCCAGGCCCATAGGTGGGCTTACAATTTCATCTTATGACTCCTTTGTTTTTGGTACATATCAGATATAAATGCCAGCTGGCTAACTGAAACTTGATTCCTACTACTTAGAATTGTTATCCTTAGGCCAGGCTCCTGTGAGGCAAGGGCTTCTTTTGAAAATGGCCTTTGTCCTTATTCAAGGGCCAGAGTGATAGTGTTTCAGGTTCAGGATCACTTTGATTTGAAGTGGGTGAGGAGCTCATGTCGTTTTTTTGTTCTTAATTTTTTTTTAACATTTACTCATTTTTTGAGAGAGAGAGACACACAGAGCATGAGTAGGGGAGGAACAGAGACAAAATCTGAAGCAGGCTCCAGGCTCTGAGCTGTCAGCACAGAGCCCGATGCATGTCTCAGACCCACGAACCACAAGATCATGACCTGAGTCAAAGTCAGATGCTTAACCTACAGAGCCACCCAGGCGCTCCAGAGTTCATGTCTTTTTTGTCATCAATGTCATCTTTCCTACCTCCTTTCCCACTCAATTTTGTTAGCACAAAAAAGAAACAAAACAATAACTGTCCTTGGGAGCAATCTCAGGTCACTTAGTTTTAAAATGTTTTGACATCTTTTTTTTTTTTTTAATTGAAGTCCAGTTGGCATACAATGCTATATTAGTTTTAGGAGTACAACATAGTGATTGGACAATTGTATGTATTACTCATTGCTGACCACGATAAATGCAGTCACCATCTGTCGCTTTACAGAGTTATTACAATATTGTTGACCATGTTCCCTCCGCTGTACTTTTCATCTCCGTGACTTATTTGTTTTATAAGTGGAAATTTGTACCTCTTAATCAGACATCTGTGAAGTTTTAACATCTACTCTTTTTCTTCTTCAAAATTTTCTTGACAAACTTGACCCTTTGTTTTCCATATGACTGTAATGACTGGCCTCTGAACTTATAGGTCAATTTATTGTCCTTACATTTATAAGCATGGCGTATCGCTCTACTTACAACTCCTCATATATTCTTTAATGAGTTTATATAAGTTTCATGGAAAAGATGCTTCACATATTTTTTGACATTTTTCCCAAGTTATATTTTGTGTTGGTATTAAAATTTTTTCTTCTGGAAATGACATTTTACTTTTTTATTTACTTTTTTTTTTAGAGAGAGAGTGAGCGAGTGGGGGAAGAGGAGAGGGAGAGACAGAGAGAGAGAGAGAGAGAAAGAGAGAGAAAGAAAGTCTTAAGCAGGCCTTATGCCCAGCACAGAGCCCAATCTTGCCACTGTGAGATCATGGCCTGAGCCAAAATCAAGAGTTGGATACTTAACCGACTGAGCCACCCAGGTGCCCCTGAAAATGACATTTTAAATATTTTGTTGCTAGTGTTTAGTATCACTAGTTTTGGATGTTCATTTTGTGTTTGGCAGTTATGCTAACTGTTCTTATTGGGTGTAAATATTTGAAAACAACAAACCAAAGAAATAAACTCAAAACAAAAAGGTATCAGTCATTTCACTCTCATGCACAACTTTCAGTTGCTCCCTATTTCCCATAGTGTTCAGGGTGCTTAGCATGACTAAAGGCTCTCCACAGTCTGTCCCTGCTGAATTTTCAAGGCCTCATTCTTACTCCCTTTCTACTAGTTGCTTGCAGATCCATGAGCCTTTACAGCTTTGTGACCACTCACATAATACACTGGCCTGGAATGCCCTTACTGCTCCAGTTCATTCTGTGTGTGTGTGTGAGAGGAAATTCAGCCACATGTTGCCTCCTCCAGGAAGTCTCCTTGGATTTCCTTGGTTGGAATCAATGTGACATTCAGTTATGCACCCTCAACCTCCACTCCTCTTGCTATTAATATTAAAATCAAACTCTTTGTATTTACATTTTACAATTTTAGGGCAAATAATGATCATATAATATTGAAATTAGACACTATTTGCACATTTATCATGATGAGTACTGAGTAATGTATAGAATTGTTGAATCACTATATTGCACAACTGAAACTGAAACATAACACTGTATGTTAACGACAGTGAAATTAAAATAAAAAAGTTAACAGTAAAGAAATTAGAAACCATTAAAGATAGTGGCAAAAACACAATATACTGTTTAAAGGCATCATCAGCTTTGAAGTCAGGCTAGCCTAGGTTTGAATCCTGGCTTAGCTACTTTGTATCTTTGGGCAAGTCACTTAACATCTTTGAGCCTCAATTTCCTCCCCTTGAAAACTGGGATTGCTTTGAAGATTAAATGAGATAATACACATAAAATGTTTACCCTGCAACCTGCCCCATGGTAATTGCTCATTGGGGTTAGCCACTATTATCCCATGGTAGATGCTCAGTTGGTGTTTCTAGAATAAATCTAAGCCTGATCCCTAGTTTATAGTTGAAGAGATTGAGAAGGCAAGAACAAGAAGGCCTTTCTCAAGGTCATACCTTTAGTTTGGGGCAGATCTATAACTAACAATGTAAAATGAATATAATCTATGTCCTCACCAGATTGAAATCTTCCTGAGGGCGGAGACCTTTTCTTATTCACCTTTGTCTTCCCCTTGTTTCTAGGCATAGTGCCTTGATTGTATTAGATTCTCAGTAAATATTGAGTGCAATTTAAGAAAGTTCCCGTCAGAATCAAGAATAAATTAAGAAAATTCTTTTAATCTATACATAGATTTGACTTTGCAGAATTTTGCTAAGCTCCAAATATGGCACAAGATCAAGGGATCCTGATAAGGAAAAGCTTAATTTGAACATTATTGTGTTTGTAGGTGACGAAAATAACAGACCACTTAAGCGTCAAGATTTCTAGGTAAACATTTCATGAACTTCCAAAGGAAGAGGTTAAGAAATTCAGACATTATTTTTAACCTACAGTTTTATCCATGGCACTAATTATGAGTTTAAATGTAATTATGAAAGATAAAAAATACTGCCTTTATAGAAGCAATGGAATTTGATGAGTTGTTAATCATGAAGGTTAATTAGTTCCCTTTGTTGAGAGCAAGGAACGGAGTCACAGGTAGTGAGTCTGTTTTTAAAACCGTAAGAAGGGATGGATTAGTATGTCATTATTTTTCATCTGAAAATACATAGAGAGATATTCATCTTTTTAGTAGCTTGCCTGGGAAATTAAAGAATGTCTTTTCTGTCAAAATTAAGATTTTGCAATTTTTCACATACATTATAAACCTGTAGACACGTGTAATTTAGTATAGAACAGTAGGCTAGATGGATAGATGAGAGGTAAGTTATTACTATCAAATCATAGTGTTAGTTCTCTCAAAATTAATATCCTCTTCAGAAACGACTCCTTATTTGCTTGCCAGTATCCCACGTGCAGGGGTATAAACGAGAAATAGTGCTGGAACATTGATGATCACATCTCAAGACTATCACTTGCTTTTACCAAATAGTGCTTCAGGAAAGAATGAAAATACTGCATGGGAAATGACATAAAGATCTCATTCTAAAGCACTTTTTTCACCAATGAACTATAAGTTATAAGTCAGGAGATGTGCACTTTTTTTTCCTTCTTTTCTGAACACAGGGGGAAAAAGAAAAGAAAAATGAATGGTCTCTTTGATGAGTAGCAAATACCTAATGCCCTTCTGGTGTTGCTGCACCATGATCCAATTATCTCCCACATTTCTTAACAGTGTTTACAAACTGCTTGTGCATTTAAGTTGAATTAAATGGATGACAAATCCAAATGAAGAAAAAAAAGAAAGAACAAAATAAAGTTGAAGTCCTGATCATTTTCATGCCTAAATATTGTCATTGTGGAAAAAAAAAAAACCCACCATTAAAAAGTAGAGTTCAAATTCCTACTCGCTCTAGGGCAGGCAGCCTGTGTATTGTCCAGCTCTGTGTGCCAAGTGCTTGTTAAAATTAATTATCATTCAGCAGCTTTCTCTAAGTAGAACTCCCAGAAAATATGCTTGGAGTAGAGAAATGCAAATTGGGTTATGAGGTAATTTTATACTCTAGGGACAGATTTTATTTTATTTTTTTCATTTCATATTACTTCATGTCGGAAAAGGTTCATTATTATTTATATAGCAGAACAAGCCCCAAAGCCAATCCATTTCCAACCTCCTTGTCACTTTCTGCATTCCAAACACCACTAAATTCCCAAATGAGTAGGCTAATTCTTTCCTTAGAGAGCCATAAAACTTGCTTGGGGTATTACTAACTTAGCTGATAGCACTTTATTCAAAATAAGTCTTCTTCTCCAGGAATGTGTTCAAAGACCTCATTTCTATGTGGCCGTTACCTTGGTGGAAGAGAAGGCGGCTTGTCTGTTGATTATCACTTCTGAATTGTTTCCTTGAGTACCTTGGACCTAAACTAACGGGAGACTACTGAAATATTTGGGAGTGTGTGCTCGGAAGACATTTATTCTACTTATTTTACATGTTTAAGATACACTTCTGAAAACATTATTTTTCAAGTGAATTTGGTCAACTAGATGACTAGTACATTCAAAATACCCTATTTTGCAATTAATCAAAATATTGTTACCTAATTAACTTAAATGCATACCTGATACAGGTTTGTTTAGAACCATACAGGAACAACAGCAACAAGACATTATTATTATTTTTTTAATTAAAAAAATTTTTTTGAACATTTATTTATTTTTGAGAGACAGAGACAGAATACAAGCAGGAGAGGGGCAGAGAGAGAGAGGGAGACACAGAATCCGAAGCACGCTTCAGGCTCTGAGCTGTCAGCACAGACAGGGTCTTGAACCCATGAACAGTGAAATCATGACCTGAGCTAAAGTCGGATGCTTAACCGACTGAGCCACCCAGGTTCCCCTTTTAAAAATTCTTTAATGTTTAGTTATTTTTAGAGAGAGAGACAGTGTGCAAGTAGGGGATGGCAGAGAGACACAGAATCTGAACCAAGTTTCAGGCTCTGAGCTGTCAGCACAGAACCCCATGCGGGGCTTGGACTCACGAACTGTGAGATTATGACCTGAGCTAAAGTCGGATGCTTAACCGACTGAGCCACCCAGGTGACCCTACAACAAGACTTTATTTACTGCCCTTCCCTATGCCACCTCAATATGCTGACTCCAGGCTAATGTAAGAGGGGTGATTCTTCTGGCGTGCCTAGTTTAACTCCTGTGAGATGAATCTGTCTTGTCTGTAGGGTTCTGGGGCTAGCAGTAGAACCAGCCGGTTGAAGAAAGGAGAGTTTTTCCATCTCAGCATAAGAACTTCCTGACAGAGTTGCATCAAGATGACATTGGTAGAGAGTTCCTCTCCTGGGAGGCATTCAGGGGTGAGCTAAGCTGTGCCAAAGAGGCCATTCAGGTAACAGATGGACAGTATGATCCTGAGAGTCTGGACAAATGACTCCTTCAAGGTGGCATTCCCTCTTTTAATTGCTGCAGCTTGAAGAGCATTTACAAAGTAAAACCACTTTGTAGGTGTAGGACAGGAATGGAAACTTAAGATTCCTCTCTTGATTCTGGCCAACCCATTCAGAGACAGTGTCTGTGAAAGCTGTCAAGGAGAAAAGCTTCCCTGAGATGATGGAAACTTTTCAATTGGAAAGGAGTAAAATGAAGAAGTGAGATTTTTACAATTGTGACTTGCAATCCAACTCTCATTTCCGTGTACTAATCTCGTTTTGAGGAAGGACTGACATGACCAGGAAAAGCTAAGTTTGCAATGTTACTCACTTTTTTGAGAACTGAGTGGAAATGATGGGGCATGTGCTTCCTATCTCCTTGCTCCTCTCTCACCTGCTTCAGGAAAATCAACATAATCAGAACGGTTCTGAAAAAAACTTTTTGTACTGAAGAACTTTTGTGAGAAAGATTTAATTTATATGATACACAAGGCCCACTTCAAGTTTTTCTTCCTCTGAAGCCTTTCTGGACCAGTTCGGCCACTGGGACTTTTCCCTCTTCTGGTCTAGAACATTTTTCCTCTGGTATTTGTTTAGCACTGTTCCGTACTGTTGATAGTTATCCTTATATATGTTTTGTGTCACCTCAGATGATATCCATGGTAGGCCCTGAGGAAAAGCAGTACAAAGTCAAGGATGGGACCTTTACTCGCATGTAATTTATAAACCATGAGTTCTCTTCCTCCCCAACCTCCCATGAGTGTGTCATGTCTAGCACATAGATGCTTACAAATATTCATGCTAGCTGGTTTGAAAGTGTGACTGTAGTGCCACTCACCAGGCTTTCTATGTAGCAGGTAATCAGTCAATAAATCAAGATTAATCTTATGAATAGATAACATATTCACATGTTAAAAAATCCAAATGATGTTAAAATTAATACACTGGCAAATCTTGCTCCACCCTAGTCCTCATCTGCTCTGTTCCTCCTGCCCTTTGTAGGAAACCACTTTCTTCTATTCATTTTTTTGTGTTCATCTGGTATCTCATTATGAAAATGCAGGAAAATATACATATGTATCCATATCACCTTCCTTTCTTAGACAAAATTCTCATACTCTGTGGCCAGTTTTGTATTTTTTCATTCAACCATCTGTTTTTCTTCCATGTCAGTATACAGAGGTCTTCCTCATGTAAGAGCTGCAGAATGTTCCATTCTGTGGCTGAATGATAGTTATATAACCAGTCACCTTTAGATGGCTGTATGAATTGCTTCCAGGTCATGCTTTTACAAACAATTTTACTACAAAGTGAATAATGTACATGATTTTCTAAGTGCACAGGTATATCCTTAAGATAAATCCCCAGAAGTAGGGTTGCTAGAATAAATGCAATTAAATTTTTAAATAGATTCCCAGTTTTCCCTCTGTAGGTGTTGTATTATTTCACTCCCCCGATAGTGAATGAAGAGTCCCTATTTCCCACAAATTCGCCAGTCAGATGTTTAACTGAGCTTGGATATTTGAGGATGTGATAGGTAAAATATTGTAACTTGGTGTGCTATATTGTTGCTTTGTTTTTATTTGAATTGCCTTTTATTGTGATTACAACTGAAATCTTTTAATATGTTTCCCCAGGATCATTTGTATTTCCTTGTTCCCCCTGATTTATATTTTGCCCAGTTTTTTCTACTGGATTATTGGTCTGTGGGTTTTTTTTTTATTTCTAGCAATTTATTACAACTATGGAGATTAGCCCTTTGGAGAATGAGTTGCAATTAATTTTCTAGTATTATATTTGTCTTTTGATTTTGCCACATGGTTTTTGTTTTTGTTTTTGCTTTGGTATTTTTTTTTTTAGTTGTTTGGTTGATCTTTTTTTGTTTTATGACACCTTAATTGTGAGTCATAGTTGGAAAGGCCTTCTCTACTCTAAGTTTATAAAAAATTCTCCATATTTCTTGTAGTTCTTTCTTGTTTCATTATAAGTGTTTGATCCATTTGGAGTTTATCCTGGTGTATGTGTGAACTGGGGATCCAGCTGCCATCTTTTTTTTTCCCTAGAAAGTTATCTAGTAGTAATCCATTGAAGGGGAGCAGGTATTGCCACCCCCAAATCCACCACTTTCATATGAGGATTATCTTGAACTGAAGTCCATCAAGACTGAGCAGACTTAAGAAAAACCTTTACTTCTCCCTTAACTACCTAAAAGAATTTAGATAGGGGGTCTGGCCTAGAAAGAGCTATTACCAGAGATAGCTTTTTATCTGAATGACCTCTCGAGATGGCAAGGCAAACATCAGTTACCAAACACCTGCTCTTCTTGCTGTTCTGTGAATACCCTTCTCCCTTTTGAAGTCCCAGGCCCCTACCTGATTTCCCAGCTTAGGATGGCGTATAAGCCTCCTCAACGGCCTGACTTGCCCTTGGGTCTCATATCTTTGTGGCTCCGGTACATATGAAATTAAATTTGTTTTTCCCCTGGTAATCTGTCCTATGTCAATTTAATTATTAGGTCAGCCACAGAACCTAGAGGGAAGAAAGGAATTTTTTTCCATCGCGATACTGTAAATATGGATTAATTGTAAATGGCTGTGATTCACGTTAATAGCCAAACCAGTAGATTGATTTCACTAATTTAGAGAAACAACTGATCAAATCAGCCACAACAGGAACAAACCAATGAACACGCACAAAAGCAACAAAAACCAAATTAACAGATTCTTTGCATTTATCCTTAACCTTTATTTGATCTTCATGAAATGGTGTCAAAAAAGTTGTGTTAAACCTTGGTCATGATATGATATGCCTGACACTGTGCTACATGCTTCAGCTAGGTTACCGCTAATGTGGTCAGTCCGTGTCAGGTGGCTTTTATTAACCTCATTATACCCGTGAGACATCAAGCCTCAGAGAAGTAAAGCAGTTTGCTTAGGGCCCATTCCTAAAGAGTGTTGGAGCAGAGTTTTGATTCAGGTGTAAGATTATAAAGTCAGAGGTCTTCATAGTTTCTGAAGACAGTGAACTACATTGTCTGAGATCTATGTAAGGGAAATAAGGACACTTGGGAGAAAAATGATGGATTTGTTAGACACTTATAAAACCACATCAGCCCTGCTTTTGCTTACCAATGCCGTTGCATTCATGTAGTTCAACTGCAAAACCAAAAATGCCGATATACAGAGTGCACCGTAGTCTCTTATAAAAATTACTTACCTTATGCAGAAAAGTAAAGAGCGAAAGCATTTAAGCTTGTCACACATCTTTCTGGCTTTCTGAGTTTTAGGTCAGATTACTGGACCATGAAGCCTTCATTAAAAACCGAAGATCTTTTCTATACAAAAGTGAAATAATTTTTCCACCCCTGGGAGTGGGTCATCCAAGTCACACATGGACTTGAGGATGAATATGAAAAAGTAAAGTGTTTATGACCAGATAACTTGCTAGTTTCTTGCCATAAAAAGGGCTCAAACACTCAGCTTTGTGTCTCGGCGTCAGTGTTTGATTCGATTTTTTTCTTTGATAGTTTAATTGTTCAGGTATTTCCATAATGCATAAAGCCAATCTTAACATAAACCTAAAATAAAAATGCATATTTTCAACATCATCTGTTAATCACTGAAGTTTCTGAGGCCCACCCATTGGGATCTGGTAGGGGCATGTGTGGCAATGAACACACAGGCAGGAGGATCCCAGGGCTAGGTATTGAATCTATGATAAGTTGTCTATGACGGTGTTGCCCAGGAGGTGAAGCCATAACTGGAAAGACTGAGGTCTTAGCCAGGCTGAATGGGAGGGGCATCCAGTGAGCGATCTGACCAAGTAGGCAAGGGAACAAAAATAGGACCTTGAATGTGAGGTACAGACACTGCTCATCAAGAAGCAGGCAGATTGTTTCAAATGTTTTAGAAAGTTAAGTCTGAGGAAAGTTCACTCTAGTAGTGTCTAGTCTGTAGGTGTGGGGACAGTCACTTCTTCTCAAAGTTACCTTTTGTGTTTGTGTGCCTTTAACATTTACATTAGTGGTATTTTGCAACTTGCTGTTTTCCAGGCAACATTGTGTTTTTGAGATGTATCAGGATGATACTACATATCGATTGGGGGTAAGTAGAAGGAAAGTAAAAGTAGAGAAATAATGCTTGACCCAGATGCACACCAACTTTGGAAGGTGGAAGGGATAGGGATATAGACAGTGGGAGAAGAGCTCCAAGTCTGGGTAGGTGGTTGTATTATTATCTAATTGAAATATTTTATATCTCTTTTAATTTTTATTTGTGGTAAAATACTCATAACAAAATTTACCACTGTTAAGTGTACAATTCAGTATCATTGAGTATATTCATATTGCTGTGCAACCAATCTCCAGAATCTTTTCATTTTGTGCAACTGAAACTCTGTACACATCAAACCACAGCTCCCCACTTGACATTCTTCCCAGCCCTAGCAACCATCGTTCTACCTTCTGTTTCTATTAATTACTCTAGATACCTCGTGTAAGTGGAATCATACCGTATTTGCCTTTTTATGACTGGCTTATTTCATTTAGCACTTAGTCACTTCTCAAGGTTCATGTATGTTGTAGCATGTAGAATTTGTTTCCTTTTGAAGGCTGAATAGTACTCCATTGTATGTGTAAACCATACATTGTTTATCCATTCATTCACTGATGGACATTGTGCTGCCTCCTCCTTTGGGCTGTTGTGAACAATGCTGCTATGAACATGGCTTAAAGATCTCTTTGAGACCTTGCTTTCAATTCTCCTGGGTATATCCCCAGAAAATTGCTGGATCATATGGTAATTCTATTTTCAAATTTTTTTTTTTTTGTATTCTGCTGTGTCTGCATCATTGTACATTCCCACCAATAGTGGACAAGGGTTCCAGTTTCTCTGTATTTTTGCCAATGCTTGTTATTTTCTGGGTTTTTTTTTTTTTTTTTTTTTTTGGATAGTAGCTATTCTGATGTATGTAAAGTGATATCTCATTGTTTGCATTTGTATTTACCTGCTGCTTCTGTATCTTTTTGAAAAGGTTTTATGCTGTGAACTAGGGTAAGGGAGATGAGTGGGACTCAGGCAGTGTTGAGGAGGGGATGGGAAAGGCATGGGCCCAGTCAAGCAGGGAGAGAGGAGAGATACAGGCTTAACCTTTCCAGGTACCTAGCAGATGCAGAAGTTTCTATGAGTGATAAGGACCAGAATGAGCTGAGTGAACAGAGAAACAGGGAAGAGCCTGCAGGTGTTGCCTGAGATAAGTGAGTAAGAACGATGCAGATGCCGAAAGCACCTAATTCCTGATAACTAATTATTTTTTTCAGTAAAACTGAGTTGAAAGACATTACTTGGTAACTGCCAGTAATAGCTAGGCTCCTTTCACCAGCCAGAAAACAGTTATCATCTACTCTTGGGTATTTGAATTGATCAGACTTGCATAATGATTCATCCAGTGAAATAGTTTAGACATAAAAAAGTGCAAGCGTGCACTCACACCCTGTCCATCAGAGGCATCCATGCACGAGGAGAGCGGGGGCGGTGACTTGTCCCTGGTACACCCTGTCTCTTGGGTTCCTCTGGGAAGATATTCTACCACTTGCCACCCAGAGAAACACTGAATGCCTGCAAGTTACCAAAGGATGAGTATTTTTCATTCAGGAGGGAATTGTGTGCTTCTTGACAAGCAGCGTCTCTAGGTGCGTATTTGGGTTAGTTTTCTAGGGATGCCATAACAAAGTACCACAACCTGGATGACTTAAAGTAACAGAACGCTATTTCCTCATAGTTCTGGAGGGCAGAAGCCCAGAATGCAGGGCTCTATTCCCTCCGAAGGCTCAAGGGGAGAGGCCTTTCTTGTCTTCCCCAGCTTCAGGTGGCTGGGTGCATTCCTTGCCTTCCTTGGCTTCCTTGGCTCCCGGCCATGTCACTACAGCCTCTGCCACACCAGTCTCACCTTTCCTTCTCTTCTTCTGTCTAAGGACATTTGTCGTTGAATTTAGGGTCCACTTCCATAAACCAGGATAATCTCCTCTCAAGATCCTTAATTACATCTGCAAAGACCCTTTTTCCAAATAGAGTGACTTTCGTAGCTTCTAGAGATTTGGACATGGATGCACCTTTTGCGGGGGCATTATTCAACAGGAGTGCAAAACCTTCAGGGGAAATTCCAACCCTTTCCCTCTAACATGAGTCAGGCTGGGAGTGGGAAGAGACACTGGGCCCTCAATGTCTTTGTTTGCTCTGTAACAGACACCACCCAAAGTCAGTGATGGAGCCAGCAAATTTGGCATGTGAATCAATTTAATGTCCCATACATATTGTTGGTGGTTAGAATAGACACATGTTTTTGGTGCTCCCAGTTTTGGTTCCCAGGGACATAAGACCTCTTGTGCTCCATCCTTTTGTCATCACCCCTGTCCAAAGCCGCGCCCATTCATGGAATCATTCCTGTTTTGTGCTGGGGGCAGGAAGAGTTAGTACTTACTGAGCCACTCTCAGTCCTCAGTAACCTGGGTAACCTGAGATAGAGGAATCTAGCATCCACACCCCAAAACGATCCTGTTGGAACCTGCTTATTGAAAGAAGTCATTTTCACTTGTGAGTGTCTCCTGAACAGTGCAATTCCAGGACCAGTTATGTGTGTTAGAACAGCAAGTGTACAATTTTACAGAAATGATTTCACTTCAATAGAAACATCTTTATACCAACACAAGATCAATATTTCTGATTTCCATGCTTAGTGTTACTCTTTGAGATTGACCAGAAATTGTTATTTCTATAGAGATATATTTTATTCTGATAATGCTAGGGAACAGATAATGACTTGGGAGAACATCAAGATTAATGTCCTTAGTGTCAACATTTACCCTGTAGTCAATGTAATATTAAAGCCCCTAGTTCAGTTTACCTGAAGGCAGAATAAATCCTCTCCCCCTTTTTTTTGCTCAACAAATAATATATTATAGGAAATCCTGTATCTGTTGCATTTATTTTGTAAACTTCTTTTTCATTTGAAGAATATGGCACATATATGGAAGAAGGCACAGCTCAGTGAATTATCAAAAGGAAACACACCTGTGTAATCACCATCCAGGTCAAGAAAAAGTACATTGCCAGTCTCCCTGTGCCTAGAAGAAATCTTCAAGCCCCTTCTCTATCACAATCCCCTCCCTTCCCACCAAAAGTAGCCTTTGTTTTGACTGGTTTTTTTTTTTGACAGTTTTTTGCCTACATTGAAATTTTATGTTGCATATATTCTTTAAGCTTTTTTTTTTTTTTTTTTTTTTTTTTTATAAAAGCATCTGGAAAGCATTTCTTTAATGATATCCCATCTCAGAGGCAGAACAATTTTTTCTTTGTAGGTATCTCTTTGTCGGGAAGATAAATAGCTAACCCCATACATCATTATCATAAAAACTTATTTGTAGTTTACATGAGAAGCCAGGATGAAGAGTAACACATGACCTTGTGATCTAACACATGAACACAAATGGAGTTATTAAAAATAAAGATAAATGAGTACTGGAAATTTTAATTTGTGAATTATGTGGTTCTCCCTGCTGTAGACTTTCTTGATAGTAAGGTGACTCTAACCTTTGGGACATAGTGGCATTCTTTTGATTATGTAATTTTTTCTTTCTTTCTACCAGCTTGGTCTCTTGTTCAAATGCATTTTCCCTAACAACGTGTTTTAGTGTTTAATTTAAAAAAGAAATGACTTCAAAGCCAATAATATGTACAGAGGCTTATATTTGTCTATAATTTGTCTAGACATACTTCTAAAATTATGACTGAGCCTAATTCCCACTAACACATTATATTTACTCAATGCCAAGGGGAAAATGAAGTGGGAGATGTGATGAGGAAGGAAAAAGAAAGACCACACTGAATGTATAGTCACTCAGGTGTAAGGTATAATCTAATTTCAGAAATGTTGAAATGTGGGGGGGAATTAGAATTGAGGAGTCATATTAGTGCTATTTGCTGATATCAGTGGATGATATTGGCCAGAGGTGGTTTGATGTTAAGAGTTTTCTCTCAAAATAAACAAAATGGAAAAAAAAATTAGGAAGTCACTATGGAAATTTATATTGACAAACATGAGCTGTTACTGGAGTTATGAATGGGTTACCCTTTGGAGGTAATGAGGACATTTGTACATCATGTTATTTCAGGAGTTCTACAGAAACTCTTCTTGTCCTCAAAACATTTGCCCTATTGTCGGCACTTCCTTCCTGACACTTTAAGAAATCACCTTTGGGGGTTAGTCTTTGAGTACTGTTTATGTAAGATGTCTGGAGAAGGAAACTAGCTCCTGGGTTCCTCCCCTTGCTTTCCCTTCATTCACCTGCATGGCTTAATTATATATGTTAGCTAATTGTCACTATTAAAAGCACAGATCCTGACCTTAAGGGAATAAAGTGCAAAATAGATACCTCTTAATTTCCTGATGGCAGCTTCAGTTTACTGAGAATAGAAACTCCTTCCCAGGC
Source organism: Felis catus (assembly GCF_018350175.1). Lineage (NCBI taxonomy): Eukaryota > Metazoa > Chordata > Mammalia > Carnivora > Felidae > Felis > Felis catus. The sequence goes on from NC_058380.1 coordinate 50,801,723, forward strand.
TGTGAGTGCTTGATTAACATAGGAGTTTCCCAAGAGTGTAGAAGAGGAAGCCCAGTAGGCCAGCAAGCTATTTGTTCACCCTGTGTATCCAGGTTTGAGTACTCTTTTGTGTGAGCTTTAAGGAGTGATCAGTAAAAATCACTATTTCAAGCCATTTTACTTTGACTTCCTAGTAAATGGATGTATTAACATAGTGCCTTTTGCCATATCCTTGTAAATATCTGAGATAACTTTCTTATATTTTTCTTTAAATCAGTGTTGGTTTTTGAAATGTAATTCATTTTATTTTGTTATTTAATTTTTTAAAAAATTTACTTAAAATTTTGAGATAGAGCATGAGCAGAGTAGGGGTAGAGAGAGGGGAGAGGGAGAATTCCAAGCAGGCTCTGCACTGTCAGTGCTGAGCCCAGTGCAGGACTCGAACTCACGAACTGTGAGATCATGACCCGAGACAAAAGAGTCACACACTTAACTGACTGAGCCACCCAGGTGCCCCATAAATATAATGTATTTTAAAGGAAGATTTTATATCACTTCTATAAATAGACATCTACTATCACTTCCTATATATAAAAGATAAATGTTACATAAGTTCATAACTCTAAAACCACTTCCCACTTTGTGAAATGGCTTAGAATAGTAAATTTGGGACTTGGGATCAGAGGATCAGAGTTCTCATCTCAGCTCTGCTACTTATGAGTGCTCTGGTTTGGGGAAGGTCCCTTCTCCAAGTCCCAGTCTCCTCCACAGAAAGGAGGGGTTGGTGGGAATAGTAATAATGCCCCCTGAAAAGAGTTATCATGGGGATTAGAAATGACGCTTAGAATACCTGGCATGTTTTAAGTGTGGGGACTCAGAAGTTGACAATTTTTTTTTAATAATTATGTCTTTGGTATTAGTATATCAACTTATCTTTGCTCTGCTCTGAAGCTTTGCCTGCCTGCCTTTCTCCAAGTGACATGGGATAAATCAAGTTGCAAAGGAAAATGGTGTTTCCTTTCACTTTTAAGCCTAAAGTCCAAACAGTATGGTAAATGGAGTTCACCTCAAGTGCAAATGCCCATTTATCAGTAGTTCGTGCCTGGATCCCTTTATTGACAAGGGTTGTGATAGCAGTGCTGTGATTGAGTAATGCTGGCTGTATGCCCTAAACATGGGAGGGCAGAAGACTGGTACTCCCTATTTGACAACATTAACTCCTGCCTCCTTTTTGCCAAGTCTTCTTAGCTTTCCAGAATCTGCATCTTGCAAGGTGTCCCCAGTTCAGCATGGACTTCTTCAGAAGAGAGCTTCAAAGTCACTTCAAGCACATTATACTTATTTTCCTTCCTGAAATAGTCTAAAATGATGGCCCTCTCAGGCCCTTCTGATTCTGTCACCTCTTTCTCACTCCCCTAGAATAGCCCACCTTTCAGTCCAACTAATTCTTCTTGTTTAGAGAGAAAAAGAGCTGTCTGTGCCATTGGGGCTGTTCTATCACTTTCCTTGCTCTCTTATATATCATAAAGGATTAGCAGGTACACACCCCAAGAAGATTGGGAGAAGGTGAAATGTGTGCAGCCTGTGCTCTGGTTAGCGATCAGGTCCCCATAGCAGCTCGCTGGATGCTTATTTGTCCAGCTCTGCAAATAGTTTTGGCAATGGGAAGTGCTACCAATGTGACATCGTGGAAAATCCTGGTACATAAAAGATTTTATGACACTTCCCTTTTTTCCAGCTCACACTCTGGAGTGAACCAGTAAACAAATCATTAAAACAGGAGGAAAATTATTCTTCTGGGGTTTAAGGCTCTGTCCTAGTAAGAAAAGAACACTGTAGAAAGAAACGTGATAAACAATACTTAGGAGAACTTAACTTTTAAATGACATTTTGAAGTCAACAGATTCTAAATGCTGACATCAACATTTTTAATGTTTGTCCATTACTGTTTAATACAATAGGTTAAGTGTTGCTTCGGGGAGCTCGGAATTGTTCACTTCCAAGGAGTGAGAAGGATGCTCATTATTTCTCTTATTACCTCTCCTTAGAATTTGTATTGCTCTTATCGTCCACAGACTGCTCCTTGGTAATTTTTATTACTAACAAACCCATAACCTGATGGGCTTCTCTGGAAATAGAGGGTATTGTGAAGGCACTCAGGATATAGATATGGTGCTGATGGGATCAATTAAAATGAATCGTAGCCCAGGGAAAGGTGTTTTGTGGAGCATCAGAATGTGACAAAGATGAGTTTAAAAATAATCGCGTATTTTATGACCACATTTCACAATCTTGTTCACCCAGATAGTTGTGACAGTCACATTCTGGACCAACATAAAGAGTGAGATAGGGGAAGACAGACTGGCAAACATTATGATTTAAAGGGAATTGATGTTTATCGATGAACACTTCATCATTTCCAAGGGCTTTCAGGAAAAGACAGCTTCTTTTATAGACAATGAAAGAAGGGACTGTTAATTCAGGTGCATCATCTGAAAGCGTTTCCAGGCCTCCTATTTACTTTCCATTCTCTTATTGCCCTCCCTGTTAGAGATCACAGCACCTGTGTGTGATAGCCTTTGAAAATCTCTCTCTCTCTTTCTCTCTCACTTACACTACACACACACACACACACACACACACACACCACCACCACCACCACCACCACCACCAAACTTTGAAGGGCAAGGTTAATTGGACATGTGAGAATGTGTTGTTATTTCATATTGAATTGGGTGGCTGAGCTTTTGTGGTATTAGTTTTGTGTTATTATTTGGGGATCTGAATTTAATAATGATATAAGAACCTTCTAATAGGATGAGAGTTTAAATAACTCACTGCTAGAGTTTTCTTTTTTAATTTCAGCTTTCATCCAAAAATTCCCTTACTCAAACCCTTTCAAGGGGTGCCTTACTTCTGAGGTACTCTAAGCCTCTGGCTGGCCTTAAAAACTCCGTCTCTTTGCCCTCCCTCTATCTTGTTCTTCTTCCATCCTCATCAGGGTGTTCTCTGTAATCCCCACCCCTGCCCCCAAACTGGGTCTTCTCTCTCTTCTTTTCTTACCTTCTCTTTTATCCCATCACCCATTTCCCAGATCTGACACACCTTTTATTCTCTCTGCTCTCTCCAAGTTCAGCAAAACCTATTCAAGGGCCATTTCTTCTAGGGGACCCAGATTATTCCCTTCTCTACTAAGCTCCCATTTCTTTGAAATACAGTTTTTTAAGCCATGCTCTCTAACAAATAAAATACAGGCATATATGTAATTTTACATTTTCTAGAAACAGGTAAAATGAATTTTAATGATATATTTTATTTCATCTGTTATTTTAAAAATATTTTCATTTCTACATGCAATCAGGTTGAGATTATTCATGAGATGTTATTTCATTCTAAGCTTCAGAAATCTGGTTTATATTTTATACTTACAGCATATCCCAATTTGGATTAACCACATTTCAAGTGCTCAATGTGGCATATGACTACTGAATCTGTACCACATTCCCCAGCTCTCAAATATGTACTTTTGTGTTTCTTATCTTTTTACCTGGACCTAATTGCAAACAACTCTTTGAAGTTGGAGCCCATGTTGATACTTCTGTTTTCACACTTCATTCCTGAGTGTATAGTAAGCTGTAAGTAATTGTCTATTGATGGATTGGTAATACTCTTATCTGTGACCCCTGTTTAAGTAACTAAAATAATATTTCCTTAAGCACACTTATTCCCACTACAGCTTCCTTATGCTTGGAATTTCCCTTTTCTTCTCCATACTTACGTTATGATTCAGCTACCATATTACCTCTGTTTTGTTCGATTTGAACCTTTTGGGATATGTTGGATGGGATTATAAGAAATAGATGTACATTATTTGCAGTTCTGTTGCACTAGAGAGCAGCATTTTCACATAATACTCATCATTCGTACAACTCAGGCAAAATAGGATTTATAGCTGAAATCAATAGGATAATTGCTTCCATTGTTCTTTTTTACTTTCTTAACAGAGACTGGACAAAGACTCACAAAGAGTCTGCGGATCACAAGACCCACCTGTGAAGCAGAGGCTCTCTGGTTTGATTGCATAATGGAAAAGACACAGTTTTACAAGCTGAAACCAAATCACGAGGATAGAGATAGCTTGCAAAATTGCAGGGAGGGAAAGTGGTGGGGTAGGGAAGGAGACCCTAGAGAGAATGGGGACAAACAGATGACCTGAAGTAGAGGATAAGATGAGGAGGCTTCCAAACTGTGTCAAGGGCACCAAAATGGGGGGGAAGCAGGAGGGAATGCAAATTGTCAACTATTCCACAATTTAATGAACAGTGTACTAATATGTGTACTATTTCTACTCTGTCACCAACTTAATTCAAGGCCAAGGTCTCAGAGACAGAATGCTGGAATATAATTCTAGAACTGTGCCAATAAACAATAAATCAAAGTCCATAGTTTTTCTCATCACGTAAAATTGTCATATTAAAGTTACAAACATTCTCTCCATACAGTCTAATGTTTAATGCATTCTATAGTCTTTATTAAGAATCTGTCATTTGGTCCCTAAATGACCCATTTATTTAATTTTAAAATATTGTTTCTGTTTCTTGTTGGTATTATCAATCTCAGTTCCCTGTTAACTTTCTCCCCATATGATAGCAAATATGTCCCCTACTGAACAAAATTACTTCACTTAGCTTAATTTTACATTTAAAAAATTTCCACATTTTAAAAGTTTGGTACCTTCACATGTTAGTAGAATTTTGACAACAGGATATTAATATCACAGCTGGCTCAATGAAAGCAAAGGTACAAGTCAGGACCCACATTGCTTCGAATGAGGAGCTTGGGAGTTCACCATAGCCAAAGTGTGAAAATTCTGTTAAGATTTTGCTGCTGATCTGTTTTCTCTCAGGACCTATGCTTGCTTCCCATGCCCCAGCCAACTCCCTAATCCTGAGCACAGGCCTAGATGTCTTTATCCTGACTTCTGAAGGGCCTGGGAAACACCTCTGTCTCAATACCCCTATCCCAAACCAGTAGATAGCCAATGGCTGGCTTTCTAAAATAAAGGCAGTGTACATATTTTGTCAGTGGAAATGGAAATGTCCACAAGTAGAAGATTTTGCTTTTTAATAATTTGTAGTGTTCAGTAAAGTTTAGTCTTTAGACTGGGCCAATCCATGATACTTATTTTCTCCTGTGTTATATTTGCTTTGATTTTATATTTTGAAATGTAATTTTAAGTCTCTTGAAGCCAATAATAAAAAAAATTAGGACTTGTATTTTGTATATCTTTGATTTTTAAATTTTATTTTCTCATAATTTGTTTCTATTGCATTTTATGAACGTATTAGCTTCAGTGGGCCCCTTTTCATAGATAGTTTGAGCAACACCAATATTATTATTTAGTGTATGAAGTAGTGAAAGAATCCACTCCCTCCCCCCCCCCCACCTGATAGAGTGGATTTTGATAGGAGATAGGAGAAAGGAAACACAGAGCTCTAGACACCTGTAGAATAAAAGAGAAAGAAAAATTGTTTCAGTGTAAATCATTGTTGCCTTCATTATTTTGCCAGAGTTAGCCCCTGCATCTGTTAACAAATCTACTACAAGCTTGTATTGAATGTAGAATGTATTCTGTGGTAAAGCCATTGTCCTTGGTGCTGAAAGACATGGTGTATGTCCTTATTTTCCTATTGTAAAGCTGTAGTCTAGGCTTTCCAAACTTGGCTGCTGTACCTCAGAATCACATGGGATTCTCTATATGACAAGTATAGATTTCTGGGCTCCATCTGAAAACCTACTGATTCAATATCTCTGTGTGTGGTATCTCTGAAGCTGTATTTTAGAAGGTTTGGGATGATTTTGATGTTTGGTTTATGTTGGGTAGACTACTTTGGGCCTTGGTCACCTCGTGAAATGAATTAAAGTGGAATTAGCAAGCATTAGAATATGAAAAATGTCATAAACTCAATAAGCATTTATTTAGTACTCTACCTGGTGGATACAAGCAAGTTGTTCTAGTCAGGATAATTAATGCTAGACACTATAACCAGAACATTGACATCTCATGGCTCATAAAATAGAACTTCAGTTTTTGCTCTCATAGAATGCAATGCAGATAGATGTTCTTGGTCAGGCTGTTCTCCTTGTGAGCTCTTTTCAAAAACAGTGAATCAGAAATCTGGGCTCTTTTAACTTGGCACCCAACCATCCTTACCACATTCCTTCTAGACATTACCTGTCTAGAAGTACTCACAGCACTTTGATTAGATGAAAGAGGGAAGGTAAATTAGATCTTTCTGAGTATCCAGGAAGGAAAAGAAATGTTTTGTTGAATACACAGTATTATCTCTGCCACAGAAGTGTATAGTTTCTGTTAATGTTTTAAGCAGTTTTATTTCTTCCAAGGTAGTAGGAACCAAGACTACTAAAGAGACAAAGTTTAAGCAAATACAAGCTTATTTCCGTAGATTCTGTGAAGAAATTTACAAAGGGTGTTCTGCCCTTAATTTGCTATTCCAAGGAGTAATTGTAATAGAGACCATTTGATTTTTTGTGGCATAAACCCTGTCATCAATACCTCTAACAATAGAGGTAATAATAAGACCCTGCTTTCTATAGGGTCTCCAAATGCTTCTGTGGCCATTCCACATTCTATATATTTTGAGGTCAAGTTCTCTTCTGATCTACCTTATATTGTCTTTAATAGAGAAAGATTTCTTAAAATACAAAAGACAGAGATCTTGTTAGAGAAATCAGAGAATCTAACTGTCTAAAATCTGACTAAAATATAATGATATAAAAACAAAAATCTCCAAAATCGAACTCACGAATTTTGTAGTATCTTTGGGAAATAAGTCATCACTCATACTTGGAATATTAAGAGTATAGTATTATATATGATGAAATAGTAGTATAAAAGGTGGAATAACTTAGGATCCAGGATAACATAGAAGAGACAGAAATCTGTCTGGCTTGAAGAATCTTTGAAGATTTTATGATGCCTCGTGACAAAGCAGGAGTAAGCTAAATCTTAAATCTGAGCAAAAGTAATGTATACAGAGCTTTTCTAGATGATATCTCACATTATCTTTCCCAATCTTCTCAAATATCCATCCTTTCTCATTACTGTTATATTTTTATCTCCCCAAACAGTCTTTAAGAAAGTTTGGCTGGGGGATGTTAGGATTCTTTGTCTTTATATTATATTTGATGATACATGGTACTGCCAGTATATTCACTTGGATTTGAATATCTACAATTATTCTAGTTTTCCAGGTGATCCATATTGAATTTTGAGGCCCAGGAATCAAACAATAGGAAGAACCAGTGTGCCTTGGTGGCTCAGTTGGTTGAGTGTCCAACTCTTGATTTCGGCTCAGGTCATGATCCCAGGGTTGTGGAACCAAGCCACGCATCAGGCTCCATGCTCAGTGTGGAGCCTGCTTGAGATTGTCTCTGTCTCTCTCTCTCTCTCTCTCTCTCTCTCCTCTCTCTCTGTCTGTCTCCCTCCCTCCCCCTTTCTCCCCCACCCCTCTCTCTCCCTCTTCCCCTTCTCCCCTGCTTATATGGGCTCTCTCCCTCTCTTTCTCTTTCAAAAATGGAAAAAAAAATAGGAAGAAGGGAGAGGACAGAACCAGAGAGTTTTATTTGATAGTATGATGCCCTTGTATTCGGTATAAATATCAGTTTTCTGTAAAGCTTGTTTAATATGAATTTTCCCTAGACTTATATTAATTCTCACAAATATGCTCTCATTTTTGTCCTTAATTATTCCTGTGAATTGTTACTTACTTTTGGACCCAAAATCTGAAGGCTTCTTGCTGAGTCCGTTTGCTTCTGGACATGATGAAGTCCAGTAGATTTGCCCCTGCCAAAGCCATTGTCGTTTTACAGATTTTGACTGCTAATTGATTCCTTATTTGAGCAGACACCAGGTAATTGGCTATTTTGGTAAGGTTGTTTCAGTAAACATTTTTCCATTAATACTCTTATCCAGCACCAGATGGTTCTGGTCTTTTGGTGGCACTTTTAGTGGTACTTCTTCCATCAGTTGATCAAGGCTGGCCTCTGGTCACTGCATACATGAGAACGCTTGAAGGAAGGTTGACCTTCTAGACATAATAATAATGGGCTTTGCATGAATTCACTTTTCCAGGGTGGTTGATTGATATCTAAGTCTTAAGAGCTGGAACACACAATCCAGTCTTGTCCAATACAAAGAAGTGAAAGCTCAGTGAAATTAGGTGATCTCAACAGTCATTTAACTAGTTAAAAACAGGATCTATAAAAGTTAGGTGAAGATAAAACCACAAAATGGTCTCTAAATACAAACTTCTTATTGGGTTAACTTAAAATTGTTTCCTCTTATTCGGATTATGTGCTGACTAATTTCCCTTCTGAATAATGACCTTTTTAAGTAAACAGTAAAACAGAGATTTGCTAGGAAAAGGAGGAGCTAAGGGAAGCAATATGAGGTAAAGTGTAAAATCTGTCATTTCTGTGAAGCTTGAAATATGGACAAATGAAAGGCAAGAGAGGCAGGAGGAGTTGAAGTCTGACCTATTCATCAACTTTAATGCCCTAGATTGTTGGAGACCTCACAAGGAAATAAAAAAAAGACATGGTTTTGAAATTGTTCCTCCATGGACACTTGTCTATACAAGGTTGCAGTTTCATTGAGAGCTCTTCGTAAACTTGGGAGCATTTCAGTTATAAATATATTCAGATGATATTTGAAATTCCTCAACAAGGTGCAATTTATCTTTCAAAATAATAGCCCTTTCTGCAACGCACATGCTGCACATACAATTACTAAGTATTTGAATTTTAGCAGTTTTTAGAACTGCTTTCTGCCCTTGAATTGGGTTTTGGTTAAAAGGGTCTGCATGTGTCTCCTCTAATAGCAAAGCAGAGAATGAGCGTACACCAAGGATTCATTATTTTTCCACTGAACAATTGTAAAGATAGTATTTATTAAGCTCCTGGGAACATGTGTTAAGAACAAAACAAGTTACTCAAAGATGCCTGGGTTTTGTAAGAAGCATACCTTGACTTTGAAAGTGGACTGTCAAGGTTGTTGTATGGACCCAAGAAGCCAAAGGAGGCTTGAAGAATTGTATTTTCCATCACTTGCTTTCATGCAGGACTTCAGCTAACCTTTCCTAGAAAAATAAGGCACTGATTTTTAATGACATCCAGGAGGGCATATTGTAATCGTATTGAGGAATGGCTTTGTGCATGGACAATAAGTAGGTCTGCATATCAGTGTTACCGCATTTGAAAAAGCATTACTTAAGGTGTTGAAAAACCTCAAGGATTAAAAAATGCCTATGTTTGGCAGTGGCTGTGAGGTGGCAGTTTGGTTTTCAGGATTTCCATGGTTTATGTGCCAAGAAGCAAAATGGACACACACTGTAAATTGTGCACAGTGATACACACATGCATGCTTATTATTTTTTATTAATAAAAATTATGAAACTACAACTTTCTACACAGGCCTCCATAATTAACCAGAGTTTTATTATATCAAATAATGTGCTAAGTAACTTCATAAGAGTTGTAACATCTTAGAAAATTCAATAATCTGGGGGAACCTGGGGGGGCACCTGGGGGCACCTGGGTCTGACTTTGGCTGGGGTCATGATCTTATGGTTTGTGAGTTTGAGCCCAGCATCAGGCTCTCTCCTGTCAGCACATGCTTTGGATCATCTGTCCCCCTCTTTCTCTGCCTCTCCCCTGCTCATTCTCTGTCACTCTCTCAAAATAAATAAATGAAAACTTAAAAAAATTATATATAAAAAGAAAATCCAGTAATCTCATTCATCTGTTTATTTAATAAATATTTATTGAGTATTATTATGTGAAAAGTGTTATCTTAGGTGCTTTAAAGTTTATATTCATTCACACACAAAAAGGTCCTAACAAATTTTGAGGGCCAGAAGGAGACACAACACAAATCAAGGAAATGTATAATAGAGAAGGATCCTTTGCTGCCGAAGCTATTAAAGACCTTGAACTGGGCCTTAGAGGTCACATGTTCTCCTGGTAAGTACATTCTTTGTCTCAATAAATATTTATTCAGTGACCGTGCTCTAGGCACTGTGTTGGTAATGAGTATACAGTGGTGAAGACAGATTTAATTCAGTTCTCTTCAAACTAACAATCTGATGGAGAGCTAGGCATGAAATGATAATTACCAAGTAAAGCTAAAATAAAATGATCTCAGGAAGGCTCAGCTGATTCTGAGGGTGAGAACCTCACTTACTGTTGCCATTAGAGCAGGGCTGAATCAACTGTTTGCTATGAAGGATGGCAACGATGTAGGTCTTTGTGAAATAAATTTACTTGGAAAATGATACCTTACGAAAACTTAGTAAGCACCAGCTTTCTGCCAAAAGTTGCTAGTTAGGCTCTTGCACTGCAGAAAAGAGGGAGGAAAATCCTTCAAGATTCACCTTTACCGTTACTGTACTTGGATCATTTTACTATGAGAACCTATCCTTTGTTTGACATTGTGGCTGATTATATAAGTAAGTCTGGAAAACATTCAATAACTCGGTTGCTCTAGTATACGATGCCGTGCATTATTGACCTCTTCCCATGAATAATAGGACGTGAAAGTCTATGTCATTACCTATAGTATCTCATTCAGTCCCATTATCTATAGCATCTCATTCTTACTATAGAATCATTTCCTACTCCTGGATACTAATTTATAGATGCACAGCAATGAAATTGTATTTAAAAATAACCATCAAAGCCAGGAGCATTACACTTAAATACCTAACCTCTCAGCATACCTGAGGCTCTTCCCTTTCAAGATGCTTCATTAGAGTATCTTTATTATTCCCAATTACACTGTGCTCAGCGTTTATGTAGTAGTTCTTGATCCAAGTAGTGTGCAGCACAAGTTTATCTCATAAAAGAATTTGAGAATATTCCCTCCATAAACTTATATAGTTAACTCTGTATTGCCTATATTTATGAGTGATGGTATAGTGTAAGTCAAATTCAGAGATAATACATAGAATCGTAGCTCTGAATTGGTGATTCTCAGACTCTGTATTAGCCTTGGAAACCAGTCATTAATGTTGTGCAGTGGGCTGATGAAAATAGAGCTTCTGTTGTTAAAACGAGGGCTGGAAGGCGGAGACTCCTCTTATCTAGGCTGCAAGGCTCCCCAAGGAGTTTCAGGGCTTCTCAGAGCAGTCCTGAAGCTTCCAGCTCAGCCCAGCAGTCCCCCTAGCATGAGGTCTTCTTCCTGGCGGGCTGTGAAACAATCATTTTATAAGAAAATAATACAAAACTTTGTAGATTTTAATTTTCCCTGTGTGTCATTGAAAGCGACTTCATCATGATCGATTTGTGTGTTGTAGACACAAAAATTTGGTAGTCTTCATTATTTTTGTCTTGCTCTTCTTACAATTTAATTTAATTTTTTAAAGCACTGAGTTCTTTGCTGAAAAGTAGAAGCTCAAATTATAGGTGGGTCTTTGATCTTTATGTTTACCTAAATGGGCCACATGGAAAAAAAAGTTTGGAATTTTTTCTCATAAAAATACTTTCAATACTTTCAATTTCTACCCTGTCCAGGCTTGTCAACAGGTAGACAAATGAGCATGTTTTTATTCTAATATTTTGTTTCCTCTTGCCGTCTTCTGATGGAGGTGTGAAAAGCCAAAATGTGGACAGCTGGAAGGGAAAGTAGAAATAGCAAAGAGCTGCATTAATGGAACTAGCAATATGTGAAAGGGCTTCAAGGTGCTCAGAACACAGATAATGCGTAGCTCTTCATGTGCAGATTCCAAAGCATTAGATGTCACTGCTCAGTCCCTGCCTATGTTGGAGCCTGTTGTCCTACCCTTCCCATAGCCTAAGGCTCCTGTACAGGATCAGCCCTACCCCATTGTAGGAAGCCATCCCAAATGCCACCAGGAGGGACGTAAGTAGCTGTCTCACATTCTGATGTCTGCATTACATTACTTTTCACATTCTTATCCCATTTTGCCACTGAAATGTGAGGCTTCTCGGTGCCTAGTTGACATAGGCCTCCTAGAACTCTGCTACTCAGAGCATGGTTCAGGGACCAATAGTGTCAGCATCATCTGTGATCTTGTTGGGAAATGTAGAATCTAACATCCTGCCTCAGACCCACTGAACCCAAATCTGCATTTTGACCAGACTCCCATGTGACTCATCTACCTACTGATGTTTGAGAAGCATTGGTAGAGAACCCAGTTCCTGCTCTTTCCCCCCTAGTGACCATGAACCCCTCCCTGGGGAACACATCTCCCTGATGAAGGTAGCCAGTCCACCTGCTTATCTGTCTTGTCAGTACTGCCTGCTCCCAGATTGGCCATCACTGTATTGGGCTTAGCTCTTTCGGTACTTTGTTATCGTTCTCTCAGGTGGCCCAAAGCTGGTGTTGCCTTCAGTTGTTTGCCTTGATCATTTTCAGGAACTGTGTACGTAGCCAACTGGAATGTCTTCCAGTACCTGTACCACCATCCACCCAGTGCCTGCCCACCCAGTCTACTGCTCCTGATGTTAACTAGTCCATACTCTCACCCAAGAAACATTTTCAAGCCAGTTACTAGTGTGAAGAATTCCTTTTAAATGATTTTTTGAAATTCTCCAATGATTGATTATCACCTATTATCCTATAAAGGACTAGACAAAGTTTCAGAGTTCTTTTTTTAATGTGTTTCTCAGGGAATGAAAATGAAACATACGTGTGTCTACAGTTTGGCTTTAAGGACCTTAAAGTAACAGGTATGATTAAGATGTGCATAGTTAGAGAGTAAAGCAACATTATGATAAAAATTAAAATATCTATAAGATGAAAGATACCAAAAACAAAGATAAAAAGACAAGCATTTCGTCTGGGAGAAAATATTTGCCACACATATAAAAGACAAATGATTAACATTCTGAATAAATATAGAGCTCATATAAATGAAAAGGAAAAAAAAAACCTAACAGTATAAAACGAAAGGATATGAACAGTCAATTCACAGAAGAAAAGCCAGTGATCCATAAAACAAAAGAATGTTCAACCTCACTAGAAATTGGGAAAATGCAGATTAAAACAACAATGTGATAGTATCTTGCATCCCTCAGATTGGCATTAATTAAAAGTATTGGCTCTAACCAGTGAGGGTAATAAAGCAGTGAAGTAGACACGTTCTTACACTGTTGATATGGATGTAAACCATTACAGATTTTTGGTAGATCATTAAGATGTAACTGTACTTCTCAAAATAAAAATATTAAAACTCTTTGATCTCTTGGCCATTGCCTTTCTGGAAGCCCGTACTAAGGAAATGTACACGTTGCACAAAGATGCACAAAGATATATGTGTGTTAATTGTAGTATAGTTTTTAATTATGAAAAGTTAGGGAAAAAATCTAAATGCTTATAAATAGGAAAATAAGTAGAATAAATTATGACCCATGCATATTTTAGAATATTCTACAATTTTATAAAGAATGGATTATATGTATATATAGAGAAGGGAAAGTGTACTAGAAGTTATAGACAAGTTCTTCCCTGGGCCTCATTTTATATATATGTGTGTGTGTGTGAGTGTGCACATATATATATATGTATGTATACACACACACACACACACACATATATATCTCAGACATGTAACTTGGTTGAAAAAGTAGGTCATAGAATATTTATAGTGCAGTTCCATTTATGTTGCAAAAATCACATCTGTCTTTCTGTATATACATGCATGCACATATGTAAAAACATTGAAAAAGAGCTAGAACATTTATCAAACTAAAATAATGAATTATTTTCATGAGGAAACAGGAGTTGGCCAGGGAAGGATGGAGAGGAACCTTAATAATTTATTCTATTATCTTTATGTTGTTTAAATCTTTACAGTGAGAATATGTATTATAATTGTGCAATAAGAAAACCAATGAAGAGAGAAAAATACCCACACCAGACAGATGATAGTAGGGAGTGTGATTATGGTATGTTCAGGGTAATAATTGCTGTGGAAGATACAGACAGGTTTTTCCTTGAGGCACATATTCCTCATCTGAAAGTTCCTCAGGGTGGAGAGATGGGAGAGGGGGTGAAATACATTTATTTTCTAAGATTTTTCCAGCTCAAAATTCCATGTCTTTACAGCTGCTTCCAAAGTGTTTTCCAAAGTGGTTGTGCCGTTTTGTATTTCTACTATCACTATATGAGAATTTCAGTTGCTTTTCATCCCTGTCAGTACTTGTTATGGTCAGGGTTTCTTCCCCTTAAATTTAGGCTTTCTAATATGTGTAAAGTGGTATTTCCTTGTGATTTTAATATGCATTTTCCCTAATGACTAATGATTTTAAACATCTTTTTTTTGTGCTTATTTGCAATCTGAAATGAATCAGTGACCTAAAATCAAAACCTAAAACTATAAATCTTCTAGAAGAAAATGTGTAAACTAATCTTTTTGATTAGTGTACTTAGCCTGAAGTAAGTAAAGATTTCTTAGGACAAAAAAATCCCACAAACCTATGAAAGAAAAAAAAAACTCTTATAAATTGGGCTTCATAAAAATTACAAACTGGTCTTTGAAAGACACTATCAAGAACATGAAAAGATAGAGGCGCCTGGGTGGCTCAGTTGGTTGAGCATCCGACTTCAGCTCAGGTCATGATCTCAGTTTGTGAATTCAAGCCCTGCATTGGGCTCTGTGCTGACAGCTCGGAGCCTGGAGCCTGCTTTGGATTCTGTGTCTCCCTCTCTCTCTGCCCCTAACCCACTCGCATTCTGTCTCTGTCTCTCTCAAAAATAATAAATAAACATTAAAAAAATTAAAGAAGATGAAAAGATAAACCACAGACTGAGAGAAAATGTTTGCAAAATATCTGATATTTGCATATCTGATAAAGGTTTTGTATCCAGAATATATAAAAAGCTTTTATAACTCAACAAAAAGAAAACAAGTCAATAGCAAATGATCTAGAGATGTGAACAGACACTTCTGCTGCTTCTTTTAATGAAGCCTAGAATAAAAGATGAACTATCCTTCTCTGAGCATTGATTAAGTTAATAGCTGGTGATTAGAGTCCTATCCAGATGTAGTTATTTTTGCTGTAATAAATGTTCTTTTATGATTCTTACCTGGAATTTTTAATAACAAGTGATTAACCTTAGAATGGCCCATTTTCCACTACAAGTGAATAATTAACTGATTTTGTACACACACACACACACACACACACACACACACACACACACACGGAGATTAGATACATAGATACATGGATACATAGACTTTTTAAAAGTAAGTTTCATGCCTAGTGTGAAGTCCAATGCAGCATGGAGCCCAGCTCCAACCCTGAGATCAAGACCTGAGCTGATATCAAGAGTGGAATGCTTAACCGACTGAGCCACCCAGGAGCCCCCATAACACTTATATCTTAAAGTGTAACTAACTAAACACATCCTACAAAAAGTGAGGTAGCTTTGTCATTTACTCCTTGAGAAGGAATTAGCAAACATTCTGTGGACAAAGATAATTAGATAAAAGTCTCCTCTTCTCTTGGCTTAGTTTTCCACTTCCCCATGTTTAATAAGGTGGGAAATTTACACTATAAACCCATCACTTCTCCCTTTGTTTTGGAGCAGGGGATGGTACAATCTAAAAATGGCAAACACACACACACACCACACACACAAAAACAAAACAAAACAAAACCACCCCAGAAACAAAAAACACCCCCAAAATGGCATTACCATTCACTGGTTGAACACCTACATGGAATCAGGTAGAATATTCTAGAAGAACTTTTGACAGGTGATATTTCTTAACAGAACAGCATTGATTAGCTGTGGCTTCTCTTTGGCTCTTCAGTTTGTTCTCCATTCCCTGTGTCCACCCTTCCAAGAGCAGAGTTATCTCCAACACCTTCTTGCTTGCATCCTCCCTGCTACCCCTGCCAGCTCCTTTTTCATCTATTTGCTCCCTTCTCTAAGTTTTGTCCTTCTTTGAGTCCAGTTCTGATGCTGGAGAGGGTGTGGAGGAGAGGAGAGGGCTGGCCTTAGGGTGAAGCTGACCTACCTCCAATATTTTCAGATTCCCAGCAGGAGTGCACATGGATAGTCTCACATAGTCTCTGATGTGGATTGAAAGTCTTCCTTTAGTTAAGAATGTGAAGTTGGAATTTTGACCTTTTCATGTTATGGATTTGATAAGAATAATTCTATTGCCTGTTGGTATAATTTCGATCAGTAATTAAATATCCATTATATAAGAATTTGTAATGTGTGTCATACTCAAGAGATGTCTATTCACTCCCATTGTTTTCAATTGTTAAAAATTTAAGCAGGCTGTCTCTTTAAAGATTTACAGTAATTTTTTATTTCACTTTTTTGAGCTTCATGTTCATATATTCTATTGCTATTATAATCTTGACTTATGCTCATTCTCAATTATTTTGGTAGGTAGAATAATTGCCCCCTAAAGATCTCCATGTCTAAACCTTGGATCCTTTTGCCATGCATAGGACATTGCCTATGTGATTATGGTTAAGGATGTAGTATCCAGGTGGGTTCATCTAATCCTATGAGTCCTTAAGGGGAATCTTCCCCAGCTGCAGTCAGAGAGGAAGATAAAGCCATAGAATAACAGTCAATAAGATAGGAGGTGAGGAATTAACTTGCGGTTGCTGGTTTTGAAGGTGGAGGAAGGAAGCCATGGGCCAAGGAATGTGGGTAGATTCTAGAAGCTGGAAAAGGCAAGGAATGGATTCTTCCCTGGAGCCTCCAGAAAGGAATGCAGTTCTTGAACTTAGCTGTGTTGGACATCTGGCCTATGGAATGGCAAGATAATAAATTTATATTGTTTTAAGCCACTGAGCTGTGGTAATTTGTTACGGTAACAATGGAAAGCTAATACTAAAGGATCAAACCATCAAATGCAATTACATTTAATGTGCATAAAATTTAGACATTTTCATCTAAAAATTAAATATAAAAGTTTTAAGCTAAAATAATTTTTCATGTAGCCTTTCCAAAAACCTCATATACTTGTTAAATGTTGGATGACAAACTTATCCAACGTAATTAAAATAAAACGTACAAATCATAATAAATCTAATCATTTAAAATAAAATTATCTAAATAAAGTTTTGAATTATTTTAGTTTAGTATTTATATATTTAATAAAGTCTTAAGTATTTTCATGATGATAAAGTTTTGGGGCTTTTCATGTTCAATGTCCATCTAATTGCCAATACTTCAATCACATTACGCCTAAGCCTACATATACACAAATTTATGAAACACTCAGTATTGTAAAGGTTCTTAAACCACCATGTTTCATTTTCAAAAGCTGATCTAATTCATAAATACCTCCAGACCTATGAATCGGAACGTGAAGAGAAGAAAACAGGTTCGTGGTACTCCTGGGGAAACTGTATTTCATTATTCAGGAACCTATTGTATTTGGATGATCCGAGAGGAAGGATTTGACAAGTTAATTAGTCTTTTTTCTTATTTGAGCACTTCTGCCACTCAGACGCTCCCTACCTAAGTCAGTATTTGTCTCTGATTTCAACAACCCACAAACCTTCACAGAATTCGGGTACATTTGCCCTTTGATCTGAAGTCATAGGGTTAAGATATATGAGAAGCATTTCTTGGGGGCCTCGAATGGTGAGTCATGGAAGCAGGTGTTTGTGGTTGTGGATCCTGCTATGCTGGTGCTGAGCATTGGATCTCCAGTGACAGAGCCACCTGTGTGTTCCCTGGAGAATTTGTTTAAGTCTGTGATATGCCAGGTGCTCTAAAGCACAAGGCGCATAAGAGTGGCGCCTCTTTCCTGGGCTTCAGGGAAGTATTGAAATATCTAACACATGCACTCAGACCTTTTAGACCATGAGGTGTAATCTCCAGCTTATTGTGCTAACAGAGTGTTTTCTTCAGGGTTGAGTTATATGACAAATGGCTCCCATTTAATTGTTTTGATACTGGAGATGCCAGGCTCCAGAAAGAGGGAGGGGAAATATTTAAGAAAACCCATTCTTTCATTCCAGTAAGTATGGCTCCCTTTACTGATCATCTCCAGTATTCCATGGCTGGGGCTTGGCCCTGTTGGGTCCAAATTCTTATGATCGAATTTTGTTTCTCACCAGACTTTGCATCATATTCTGTTCCCCCCCCCTCCCCAATATCTTTCTCCTGCCCACATGCTCTCCTGTGGCTGCACATTGGGCATTTGCAGGGGTCTGTGTCTCTACTGCCCTGGCTTAGGTCTCCCCGGGACTTCTCCCTGAGCCCTGACTGCCCTCACCCTTTGTCAGCTGGTTCTCACTTTTATTGAGTTGAAAAGGACTCAAAGACCTTTGAGATCTAAGTTTTCATTCTAGAATTCTTTCCCAGTGGTGGAATGAAAGTGGATGTTAAAGATTTCTGTAGCAGAAGAGAAAGTGTTGTCCCTACGCGAGAGTCCACCTGAGAATGTTAGTGTAAATGGGCCAAGCCATGTGTGATCAGTAACCCTTACCCCTTGAAGACCAGCGAGCCTCTTACCAATCACTCATTATGAAGTCCTACTTTATTATCCAGCATTTATTTCAACAGGACTTGGTGACATAAAAATAAAATATGAGGATTGCTCAAATATTGTAGGATAGAGAGCAGTGTGGCTGGAGCTCAGCCATTAGCAAGCATCACTAATTTTAAAAGCCCTCTTGCTGCTACCTGTCTGGGCACTAAATTTGCATACTCTGGCCACATGTCCCTTTTGCACAGTAAAAGGGACGTTTTATGCCTTGGAGAATGTTTCTGGGAAGATCAGTGTAAGTAAGCAAAGTAAACCCTTTCTCTAGACTACCTCCAGGTTATCTCTCTCAGGAGAGCCCTACAGAAGCCAAGGCTTGCCTTCCTTGAAACTCCAGAGCTGGGCAGCAAGCTGACCTTGAACTTTCTACTGTCCCCTCTGTGTAGGATTTAGGAAAGGCAGGCATGGTACGGTCTTCAAATATTTGAGGAGCACCACAAAGTTCCTCTTAGTAACTACTAAAGTTCCCAAGCAGTAACTGGAAATCTCGTAAGATAAACGGTAACAGACTTTTTTTTTTTTTTTTTAAGAAAAAGGAACCAGTGAATGAAAACTTCCCCCTTTTTTATTTAACAAATGAGTTTAAAAAATCAGAGGTCTGCAATTTCTCATTTTTTTTCTGTTCCTTTTCCTTTTTTGCAGCCTTATTAATATAACCATAGCCTAGAATTCTAAGATTGTTTTTTAAAAAATGGAGTTAAAACATGTTAAACTAGGGTAAGTGAATGGGATCTACCAAGCACAGGCTTTGCCAACCCTAGTCTCCTTGACTCTTCAACAGCTGAGGCCATTTGATTCATATCTGTGGACTCAGTCCTGAGTCCTGTTCCCAGTTTTCTAAGAGTAATAGTATTGAAGTATTGAGTATTGAAGACACATTTTTTTTTTTTTTAAATAAGTTTAGAGCAATGGTCCTCAACCCTAGCTGTGTAGGAACAGCAGGTAAGGAACTTCTACAACATATCAGTGCTTAAGCTCACTACTACACCAATTAAGACAGACTTTTTGTGGGTAGAGAATCTTTATTTTTTATTTATTTAGACAGAGCACAAATGAGGAAGTAGGACGAGGGGAGAGAGAGAAAGAGAGAGGAAGAATCTTTTTTTTTAAATTTTTTTTAAACGTTTATTTATTTTTGAGACAGAGCATGAGTCAGGGAGGGTCAGAGAGAGGGGGAGACACAGAATCTGAAACAGGCTCCAGGCTCTGCACTGTCAGCACAGAGCCCAATGCGGGGCTCGAACTCACGGACCATGGAGATCATGACCTGAACTGAAGTCGTATGCTTAACCGACTGAGCCACCCAGGCGCCCCTTGAGAGAGGAAGAATCTTAAGCAGGCTCCACGCTCAGTGTGGAGCCTTACACAGGGATGGATCCCATGACCCTGGGATCATGACTTGAGCCAAAATCAAGGGTCAGACGCTCAACTGTTCAACTGACTGAACCACCCAGGTGCCCCCTGGGGAATCTTTTTAAAAGACCCCAGGTTCTTCTAATTTTCCACCAGGGTTAAATACCATTCTTCTAGAGTATTGGCTCCCTACTAGGGGTGATTTTTGCCTTCCAGGGAACATTTGTCCATGTCTAGAGACCTTTTTGGTTGCCACAGCAGGGATGGTGCTACTGGCATCTAGCGAGTAGAGGCCTGGACTGACTGATGAGCTCCTGTGATACCTAGGACAGTCTCCACAGCGAAGAGTCACCTGGCTCACAATGTCTGAAGTGCCAAGGTTTAGAAACTCTGATCTAGGCAGACCCCAAGGCTCTGTGTCAAGTTCCCCTCCAGCTGATGCTGTTGAGATTCTAGTAGCATATTTCAGGTGTGATATCTGGATTCTTGCCCAATTCACAAAGCCTCCGTTCCTACAACTCCCTATCCCAAACCTTAATGTTTATTAGAAGAATGAAAGATCTTCAGAAGGCTGTCTTGCCTTCTTGCTCGCCTGGACAGCTGAAGAGTGATTGCTCCCAATGTCCATTACTGTGCTCTGCTCTGTGCAAATGGTACCATCTTTCAGACTTCATACTGCTAACTGTTTTCCTCTTTGCAAGAGTTTTTAATATTGGAGTTTTCATTCTAGCGTTTTGTTTTGTTTTTTTTTTTTTTTGTCTGTGGTTACATGAGTAATTAATGGCAGAAAAAAACCACAAAAAACCTCAGTGACATTTATAGATAAGGGGTCATCCAGGATTCAGGGAAGAATTGGCCAGCATTTGCAAAAAAATTCTTCTGCAACATTATTGTCAATAATGAGAATGCATGCTAGCAGGAAATTTGTAAGTAAGACAAGCAGGCCATTGCCCCAGGAGACCTTGTATGAGCAGACTACTTCTAGAATCAGAATATGTCTGATTGAGAGAAGATTCAGCAATGGCAAGAATGAATGAATAGAGATAGATGGGCAAACATGAACCCAGAAAGACATATAAACTTCAGTGTTCTACCTTTTCCTGGGAGGGTCTAGCCCTCTGTCATGGTGAAGGCAGCAGAGCGAGCCATCAAAGCAGTGGAACTTTAAATTGCTCCGAACTCCTTATTTAGGCCCTAGAAAAGTCAAAATCTACCCTTTCTTACTTCTGGGTCCCTGATGTGGAGCTGGGTTCCCAGATTTCGAAAATACAAATACAGGGCCCTGGTTAGATTTGAATATCAGATAAACAACAAGTATTTTTTAGTATAAGTATGTCCCAAATATTGTATGGGATGTATTTATGCTGCACAAAACATTGTTGCCCATCTGAAATTCAGATTTAATTTGGTATCCTGTCTTTTACCTGGCAACTCTCACCTGGAGTTTCCTTCCAAGCAGAGACAATGAGGAGTAGACCAGTTAGGATAACATGGAGCTGCAAGGGCAGGACTTACTACCTACCACTGACTTAAACAAAGTTGGTAGAAGAAACAGTGGTGGGTGGTACCCAGAAGCTCTCCCATATGCTCCTGCCCAATGTACTCCTTTTACGATCTTAATATCCTTTCTCCTTATGACCTCATTCTTTGCAGCTTACACACCTCCCAAATATTTCTATGCAGACAGTCCTCATTTTCTTTTCTTTTTTTTTTTTTATAAAAAATTTTTAATGTTTATTTCTTTTTGAGAGAGACAGAGAGAGTCAGAAAGCGAGCAGGGGAGGGGCAGAGAGAGCCGGATACACAGAACCGGAAGCAGGCTCCAGGCTCTGAGCTGTCAGCACAAAGCCTGATGCGGGGCTTGAACTCATGAACCATGAGATCATGATCTGAGCTGAGGTTGGATGCTTAACTGACTCAGCTACCCAGGCGCCCCCAGACAGCCCTCATTTTCTGAATGCAAAGTTAACCAGACCTAGAATGGCTGTCCTCTGATTACTATTTCCTTCATTCATATGAAGTTTTTCCTTCTTCATTGTAATGTGATTTCCATAAGACAGGGAACCGTTTCCAGTGTAACTGCAAATGGAATATGTGCAGAAGAGTTTGACAAAGATTTTTAACTCCACATAGTTAAGACTCCTGTGTTGTTGGCCACACTTTGTCTGGTAGTCAAAAGAATGCAGATAATTCTGTAGTCCTATTTTCTCTCTTTGTTGTTGTTGTTTTTTTTTCTCTTCCCATTGTGTTTGACTTGTCCTCAAGTTTTACATCTCTTTAATTTGTTAATTTTATGATGCCTTTTCTCTTCCTGTTTCATGGATCTGCTTTTTATCCAGGACTTTCTACTCAACAAATAATAGTTAATGGACACATAAAACAGGAATGACGAACGTGCTGCAGAATGCATCACTCACTGTCAAGGCGGTGGCATTCTCCAGGATAGAGAAAGGTAAAGTTTAAAGAGCCCTTATAATTTAAGGGTTTTGGTTTTGCCTAACTTGTGCAACCCTAGTGTTCCTGCAGAAGTAGTAGTTTATTTTTCTGAGATAGGAACTTCAACTGCAAGTACTGTGAGGCTTGTGGGCAAAAGCCTGTAACTGGAGAGTAAGCCTCGCTGACTGTTTAGCATCTGATCTGTGTTCATTCATTCATCAGATTGTATTCTAATCCTGGAGATTCAGAAATTAATAAACCTTGCCCTCATCAAGGAGACAGATAATAAACAAGTAAATAAAAAAATAAATAATTTAATCTCAGGTAGTGGTAAGTACCATAAAGAAAAATTAAGTGGAATGAGGGATAAATACACATTAGGATGGAAAGGAGGGTGTATTTTTATTATGATGGTCAGAGAAGAGTTCCCTAAGGAGGTGGTGGCATTTGACAAAAACAAGACTGATGGGAGGGAGTAAGCCATGTCACTATCTGGGGGAACCTAGACAGAAGGAACAGAAAATGCAAAAGCTTGAGTTCAAAAGTAGCCAGAGGCTGTAACTGAAGGGTAATGATCATGGAGAGTGGTGGGAGGTAAGTCAGAGAGATAAGTGGGGGCCAGATCACAGAGGGAGCTGGTAGTCCACAGAAAAGAATGCCCAGGGCAGCTATTGGATATTTTAAGCAGGGGCAAGACAGGATCTGAACTAAAATTTAATAAATCACTCTGACTACGATGTAGAGAATTGACTGGGGGAGGGAGAGTTGTAAAGCAAGAGTGATGAGGGAGACCAGTTAGGAGTATTGAAGTAGAACAGGCAGAAGAAGATGTTGGCTTAGGTAATAATAGTGGAGGTGGTGATAATTACTTAGAGCATATGGCAAATGATGTGATTCGTGGCAGGAAATAGAGGAATCAAAGATGATGTTTAGGCTTTTGACCCAGGCAACTGGGAAAATAGAGATGTCATTTCTTGAGATGAAGAAGACTACATAGAAACAGTTTTTGTTGTTGTCTTTGAAATATTAAAAAAAATGTTTTTAATGTTTATTTATTGTTGAGAGACAGAAATAGACAGAGCATGAGCACGGGAGGGGAAGTGAGAGGGAGAGACAGAATCTAAAGCAGGATCCAGGCTCCGAGCTGTCAGCACAGAGCCCAGTGCAGAGCTTGAACTCAACAAACTGTGAGATCGTGACCTGAGCTGAAGTCGGACACTCAACCAACTGAGCCACCCAGGCGCCCCATCTTTGAAATATTTTTTTGTAAATATATTTACAAAATACCCATGAATGTAGTACAAGTAACTTTTTTTCCTGAACTATTTGTAAGTTGCCCACTTACAAATAGTTCAGGAACTTTTTCTTTTGTTCTTACAACTAGATGCCCCAACACTGTTGAATATGCTAGTCGTCTGTACTTCTGTATGCAAAGCATTTACTGACTATTCAATCTGTTTATATTCAAAGTATTTATTAGGGTTTAGTTACTATTCTTACTAACAAGGATAGTCTCCTGTACAACTGTAAAACACCAAGCTGAGGAAGCTAACGTTGATTTTCTTCTACCATCTAATTCTCAGACCACGTTCATGTTTTCCAGTTGTTCCAACAATGTCTAAAAATATCCAGTTCAGGGGTGCCTGGGTGGCTCTGTCGGTTATGTGCCTGACTTAAGCTCAGGTCACGATCTCACAGTTGGTGAGTTCAAGCTCCGCACTGGGCTCTGTGCTGACAGCTCAGAGCCTGAAGCCTGCTTCGGATTCTGCATCTCCCTCTCTTTGCTCCTCCCCCACTCATGCTCTGTCTCTCTCTCTCTCTCTCCTTCAAAAATAAAAAATAAACACATTAAAATTTTTTTTTTTAAATATCCAGTGCAGAGTCATGCAGCGCTTGGTTGTCCTATTTCTTTTGTCTTGTTTAGTCTGGAAGAGTTTCTCAGTCTTTCATTAGCTTTTTTTTTTAAGTTTATTTTTGAGAGAGAGACACAGAGTGTGAGTGGGGGAGGGGCAGAGAGAGAGGGAGACACAGAATCTGAAGCAGGGTCCACCCTCTGAGCTGTCAGCACAGAGCCCGACGTAGGGCTCGAACCCACGAACCGTGAGATCATGACCTGAACTGAAGTCAGATGCTTAACCAACAGAACCACCCAGGTGCCCCTTTCATCAGTTTTAATGACTGTTTTAGTTTTCTGTGTTGCATAAGAAATATCACAGATTTAGCAGCTTGAAGCAACATATGTTTATTATCTCAGTTTTTGGAGGTCAGGAGTCTAGACATGGCTAGGTTGGATCCTCTGCTTCCTGGTCCTGTCAGGCTGTAATCCACATGTCAGCCAGTGCTATGGTCCCATTAGAGGTTTGACTGGGGAAATATCTGCTTCTTAACTCCCTCACATTGTTGGCAGAATTAATTTCCTTGCTGCTGCAGCATCAAGGCTTCAGTTTATTGCTGGAGATCACCCTGAGCTCTTGCAGTTCCTTGCCATGTGGTTTTCTCCAGGGTGACCACTTACTCCATGCTGGCTTTCTTCTTCCAGGACAGTGAAGTTACCAGCACCTCTGCTAGCAAGATGGTCTTATACATATTTTAATGCAGTTGGGGAAGTGACACCCCATCACCTTTGCTATATCCCATTGGTTCTGCCCAAACTCAAGGGTATAAACACCAAGGGACAGGGATTCTTGGTGTTAAGTTTAAAGTCTGTCTGCCACAATGACTTTGATGCTTTCAGAGATAACTGTATAGAAGTTCTTCAATTAGTGTTTGATAGCTCTTCATTATTGGAATAAGCAAGTTAAAAAAATCTTTTTACTGAATATTACAGGTATGATTTTGAATTATTCTCATTGTATTATATCTGGTGGCTCATAATTTCAGTTTGCCCCATTACTTATGTTAACTTTGATTATTTGAATTTAGTGATGTCTACTAGGGCTTCTCCACTGTAAAGTTGCTTTTTCCTTTTATAAAGTATAAGTGTTTGGTGTAGAGGTACTTTAAGACCATATAAATGGCCCATTCCTCATTGTCCTTTTAATAAGTCACTCAATCATTTATTCAGAATGGATTTACAATTTCCTATTTAATTCAATGGGTTATAGCCCTTTACTATAATTACTTTGATCCTTAAGTTATTCCAGATTTTTCCTTCAGAAGTCCCTTCAAAATACCTTCTGTGTTCTTTTGACATATCTCTATCATTCTTTGAGCACTTCTTTTCAGGAGCAATAAAGTACTCTAGGCTCATGTACTTTCCTTGCCCCGGTGCTGAAATCACTCATTACTTCATGGAGCCCTGGACAAGCCAAGATCTGGAGGTTAGTTCATCTCATTGGTATTGGGGTCTTGATCTGAGGCCCTCTTAGTGGCCAGAGTTAGGGAATATTTGTCTATTTGTCTGTCTATCCTCACATTTACATCTGTAATTCCCTATCTCTATTAAAAGTAATGAGTTCACACCAGTACTTCTAATTTCAGTCCAAAGTCTATTCTGTTGTTTTCCCTATCCATATTTGTAATTCCCTTCTCTGATGGTGAGAAAGCTGGCTGTCATTAGCTTTATATATATTATTTGATCAGTTGCTCTGTATATGACCCATCTTCCATTGCTGCTGCAGTATCCCGTGAGGATACCCTTCTTACCCAAGACTCTGATGTCCCTAGCTGGGCTGCCATTATCCTGCAACACACCTTCCTCCCCCCAGCCAAGAGTGCCCTTGTCAACTCCCCTATGCTTCAACAATCAATCTGAGCCACACCCCTGTGCCAATCTTCCTCCTGTTGCTTAGGCTCTGACACCTCAAATCATGAGTTTGTTTGTTTTTTTAATCATCTTTTATCCTTACTAATTGTTGAAATTCTCTAACACAAAGTGACAGATATTTTGTGTTTGTGTGAAAACGGCCACCAATTATGTCAAATAATAAGGATTAGCTACATTTATTTGTTGATTAATGACATAAATAAGATGAATGAAGCCAGAAAACTCATGTTAGACAACTATCCCATGACTTGAGTGAGTAATGCATTCCATGGAGCAGATTTAGTTCTTGATGTCATGATGCTAATCACTCTTGAAAGTCTCTAGAGAAGAGGGGCGCTTTGGTGGCTCAGTCGGTTAAGCATCCGACTTCGGCTCAGGTCATGATCTCGTGGTTCGTGAGTTCGAGCCCCACGTGGGGCTCTGCGCTGACAGCTCAGAGCCTGGAGCCTGCTTTGGATTCTGTGTCTCCCTCTCTCTCTGCTCTGTCTCTCTGTCTCAAAAATAAATAAAACATTAAAAAAAGAAAATATCTAGAGAAGAAAACAAAAATTATACAAGATAACAGGAGTCCCTTCCTTATAGCAACTGCCTTCCAGAAAGAAAGGATGCAGGAAACAATACATTGTCACAAAGTTTATGGATTAAATTCTGTGTGAAATGGTAATATACTTTTTACTAGAAAACACTGAAGCTCTTTAAGAAAATTAGTAATTGGGGATCTTCAAGTATCTGGAAATGTGAGGAGTGTGATACTTAATGGTGTTGAATCCTGCAGAACTCCTTGTGGGTTATAAAACCAATTTCTTCAAGAGACACTGCTGCTGAATGCCTTTTTACCAAATAGCCTTGGGGGAAAACAGATTTGAGATTCAAGATGCATCATTTGTTGAAAAGTACAAAAGAAAGCAAAAATAAAGTTAGGAAACAAGGCAAATTTTATTGTTAGCCATTTTATGATTTCACTAATCTTTTGCTGTAGCCATGTTTCAAAGGCAGAAATGTAAGTCAAACTCTGCATTTGATCAGATTACAAAGCCAGGTGTCAATTTAAGACTTGGTTTTGGAAAAGAATTTTAGCTGTTACAAGATCACTTTTCTGTTTTTCTCCAATATTTCGAACTTGCGCAAACTATACTTTTGAAATCAGAATCCTTACCCCTTCTTATGAAAAACAAACAGACAAAAACAATTGCAGAACCTGGACAGCCTTGGAGTATTAGTTCCAGGATGCATCTGGTATTATGCCCTTGATCTACCTCCTGTAACGTTGGGACAAGACTACAGGATCAGCCATAGCTGAGGAAATGAAATTAGTGAGACCAACAGTTCTAACATTGTGTGTCAGCATTACTTGGGAACTTAGAAATGTACATTCTGTAGACTCACTTCAGACTTATAGAATCTGGAACTTGGGGTGTCAGCAGTTATGCTTTATCAAGTTTTATAAGGTTGGAGAACTGCTGAGTTTGATTAAGCTACTATTGGCAAATATTGGATTCAGTGAATTATCTTTTTTATTCCTCCCTCATTTGCTCTTCAGGACATGAATGGTTTCTCTAGCTCCTGGCCCGATCAGGGCTACTACGTTCTGAAAACATAATTTTTCTTGTGTATTGAAAAAAAATACTTTTTACATGTTATTCTCTTCTTAGACATGGCCTATATGCTACTTAAATATTAGCGTGTGGGAGCTACTCGGTAAATACAAGTTCCCTTCTCTTGTCCCTCAGGTATTTGCTTGCTATTCATTACTGAAAGGGATGGAGATAAGATGCTGGCATCCCTAAATCATCTAATGATAAATTCAGTGAGTACATTGTTAATTATTCTTTATGCAAACTGTACTTCTAAATTTTAACATACTGAATATGATAATTCTAAGAGCAAAGTGAATTAAACATAACATATTCTCTATCTTCCTGTTAAACAGACCAATCTATGTTTACATCAATAGAGTGATTAAAAAATATCTTGTGGCACCTAGGTGGCTTAGTCAGTTGAGCATCCAACTTTGGCTCACATCATGATTTCATGGTTCATGAGTTTGAGACCTGCATTGGGCTCTCTGCTGACAGTGTAGAGCCCACTCTGGAGTCTCTGTTTCCCTCTCTTTCTTCCCCTCCACCTCTCTCTCATAAATATATATATATATATATATATATATATATATATATATATGTAATTTTTTCCTGCTGTTTTATTATTTTTCCCTTAAAAGCAAAAATTAAATACCCAGTGTCCTCATCATCATTTCAAAATTTCCAAAACTTATACTTCTTTTGTGAGATATACCCCTGTGAAGTCTGTGGATATCTAAAGCATAGCCTTCATGGTCTCCATTGTTTTAGGGTCTGAATCCTCAGATGACCCCCATTTCAGCAAAATGTCAATAATACTGATTTGGTTGCATTCTCTTTACTAAGGAAGAACCTCCAGGGTACAGGGACCTCCACAATCCCATATTTCACCTGTCTTGGCCAATTTAAATAGTACCAGTGTTTATCTCAGATTACCTAGCAATGGTTCTCAGGCCCAGATCTGTGCAAAAATCTTCTCATGATCTTGTTAAGAAAATTCAGAATCTGTTCACCTCTCTAGTTTGTTGACGTAGTATTTGAGGAGTGGAATCCAGAGGAAGAATGTGTATTGTCAACAAGCATCCCAGTGTTCTTAGGTCTTCAGGGGACCACACACACTGAAAAAAACAAACTAGGTTTATCCCTTGATTGTGTTCATGTATATAAGAGTCAGTGTAGCAAGACTTGTCATTAGTGCAGATGCCCTTGTTCCTACCATCATTCAGACAACAACCCGTGTGGTATTGGGTAGAGGAGTTAAGACAATCATGTGGATGGATGGCACCTTTCCAGGGCCAGGTTACTTAAACTGGTTTTGGAACACCATGAAGGAAGGAGGTAATGTCAGGAGCTCACGTTGTGAGATTCTTAGCGCAGTGAGCCCCACAGAGCTCAGTGACAAAGCATGCCTTGTCCTCTGCATTCTGGCTGCCTTTAATTGGAAACTCTGGGAGTGCCCAGAGACATCCTTTGTGCGAGCAGTGCTGTTCTTAGGATGGCTAACGTGGGTACTGAGATTTTCTTAGCTGACTGTGGAAAGGTGATATGAGTAATCGGACTGGATCAGGACCAGGAGGAGAGTCTGAGCTCTGAGTCGGGACTGTCCCTATTTGGAGAATATTTGAAGGACTTCCTAGGAGACTCTTAAAGATAATAATGGGACAGCCCAAGGGGAAGGTTAAGTTCTTCTAATTATACCAGCTAGGCCTATTAAAGCTGGAGATATTTGGGCCTCATATTCTATGAACACAGGTATTTCTTTTTTATCTATTTTAGGAGATGTCATTGTACTAGACATTGTTAGACATTCACTTAGGACAATTAAAAATTGTCAGGTACTGTATAAAGTGTGGGTGATGTTATTTCACTGCAAGAGGATTTACCACACCTGGATCCTTGAGGAGGTGCATCAGTGACTGACATTTTAACCACTAGTCCCGGGTGACTTCAGCCAATCAGAAGCCTCTAGTGTCATGGCTGCAGGTGGCACACAGGAGCTCTTTACACCAGTCACCAAAATTCAATAATTAAGCTCTGTCCTGAAGCATTTGATTAACATTATAGATCAATTGAGACAATGAATTACCTGGAAGTGATGACAAATAATATATTCAAAATATAGAAAAAAAATCCTTGTGCTATGAGAGATCATAAGAAGAGCGGAAAATTTGTAAGTCTCCAAGTTTTGACTTTGGAAGAATGCAACTTATTTGATACACATCTTCCTCCTCCCTGCCCCCCACCCCAGCCTTTTTCACTAGAGACACCTTGGATCATTTTTGTTTTAGTGGCTTCACTAATGGATTAGGTGGCATGGAGGGGTGTGGTTGGGCGTCTATAGATGCCTGTTACCCTTAAGTGATAACCATACCAATTTATTATAGTCATTGAACCATTACAGTTTTCTTGAAGGTTTCCTAGAGGCCAAGAAAAGATTCCCGTTGTGGATTATGGCTTTGCTTCTACTGTTATGTATATCAGTGATTTATATCTGATAGAGAGAATGGGCTAATATAGCCCCCAGGACATTCTTTACTTTTAAAAAATGACTCTTTGGCTTTCAAAGTAGGGATAACTACACTAAGCACCAAGGGAGGCCCAGTCATAAACAAAAAAATATATTCTAAATTATATGTACACATACAAAATGCTTAGTAGTTTCAGTTAGGGGAGAAAAATGGAAGTTGTACCTTTTATTCTGTCTCCTCAAAGTCTCTCAGACTTTTATCACTCTTACTCAAAAACTGTATAATTAAGAATGATCAACCTTTTTAAATTTTTTTTTAACATTTATTTATTATTGAGAGACAGAGAGACACAGAGCGTGAGCAGGGGAGGGGTAGAGAGAGGGGGAGACACAGAATCCGAAGTAGGCTCCAGGCTCCAAGCTGTCAGCACAGAGCCTGATGTGGGGCTCAAACTCTAACTGTGAGATCATGACCTGAGCCGAAGTCGGACGCTCAACCGACTGAGCCACCCAGGTGCCCCAAACCTTTTCTTTTATAAAGATGAAAATAGTAAATGTTTTCCTGCTACAGCTATGCCATAAGAACATATTGAATAACTAGATTCCATTAAATGGTGACTAAGTGAATTTAGGTAGCTGCATGAAGAATCTCTGTTGAAGTATGTTAAATAAAAAATAGTTTGAGCATTTATATATATAATGGCTTCACATAAGGTCACTTATGTTTCGGTAAAGGTTGGGGATGGGGTCCAGCTTTATGGTAAAGTTTTTGTTTTAAAATCAGCATTATTGCTGTCTAATTAAATGAGGCAGTAAAATGCACTCATTTAAAAAGTGTTCAGTTCAGGGGCACCCCAGTGGCTCAGTCGGTTTAACATTCAACTCTTGATTTCGGCTCAGATCATGATCTCGCGGCTCACAAGACGGAGCCCTGCCTCAGGCTCCAAGCTGAGAGTGCAGAGCCTGCCTGGGTGTCTCTTTCACCCTCTCTCTTTGCCCCTCCCCTGCTCCCCCCTCTCTCAAAATAAAAATAAATGAATGAATAAAAAGTGTTCAGTTCAGTGATCTTTTGCAAATGTATATGAGTGTGTGACCACCACCATCATGAAGACCTTCCCATTTTCCCAAGGATCTACCTCATGCTTCTTTGTAGTCTACACCCCCCTACCACCACCATCTCTGGCCTCAAACACTGGTCTGCTTTCTGTTACTATAGCTTAGTTTTGCTTTCTGGAGAATTTCATAGAAGTTGAATCATACAGTATATATGCTTTTGTGTCTAATTTCTTTCTTTCACCGTGATATTATTGGTATTCATCTGTTGTTGCAGAAATCATAACTTCATTCATTTCTACTTCTGAGTATTATCCATTGTGTCAATATCCACAATTTGTTTTTGTATTCTGTTACTGATGGACTTTGGCACTGTTTCCATTTTGGAGCTATTATGAATAACGCTTTCATGAAGATTCTTGTACAAGTCTTTGTATGGGCCTGCGTTTTTATTTCTTTGGGATAAACGTGTAGAAGTGGAATTGCTGGTTAAAGATTTTTCTTTTAAAATTTCTTTGTTGTATTTGTTTTAAAGCGCTTGTTTGTTTGGTGATTTGTTCTCTTTTCGCCTCAAATAAATACCTCCCCATTTGTAAAACAACCATTTGATCAAAGTTCTTCTGGTAGAAAGGAGCCATTGTCTCATTTTCTTTTTATCTGGTTGATTTTTAAATTGTTAGACTCTGGCAGTAGTCCAGATTCACTGCCGTTTCTTTTGTAGTGTTGCCTATATTTCTGGAAACTGGAAACTTGTCTCAGTTTATAAAGGGATAAGAGGAAATACTCTCTCTGGTAACATTTAGCAAAAAAAGAACTGGAGACAGAAGGACAATTAAGAGTCAGGATCATCAGCATATGAATTGGGTGGAAAGACACAGTTAGGCTAAAGGAGTCAGATGGACAGAGAGGAAGGAGGCTTAAAATTTCTTGAATAAACACCAAAGTATAAATGCTGAGCACAGAACAAGCTTCGAAACCAACCATCTTCAAGACTTTCCAACTTTTAAAAGACAAACATGTCACTTATTCTGAGTTCTTTAAAAACGTTCGGAGGTAAAAACGTTTAGGTATGTAGTACTTTCTCATGAAGAGAAAGCAGACATGGGTGTTTGTTTTTAAATAGTGCAGTATGTTGGGTGTTAGGTCAGAGAATCCTTTCATATCAGGATGCTCAGAAATTGTTCCCTTTTCTACCAAACACATTTTTGTTTTCTTTGCTTCTCTTAAATCCAGATATAAGCTAGTTGATCTGCCACCGTATCTTGAAAAAACATCCTTTAAATGTGGTGTTTTAATCAGTTTGTTGTCTCAAAAAGAACAGTTATTCAAATCAGTTCAAGTTAAAAAGAGGTACATGGAAATGATAGAAGGCTACATCACTAAATTGAGGTAAGAAATATGGCCAAGCTTCATGGGAACTGGACCAGGAGATAGAAAGCCAGTGGGAACTCAGGAGTTCTCTGTCTCTGATTTTGCCTCTTTGGATCTCGCGCTGTTTTTATTTCTCCTTTGTCCTGTCTCTGCAGTACAGTATGTTCTTTCCACTCTGTCATTCCCTGCAAGTCTCCTTCATTCTCTTCTCTCCTGGATAGTTTAACCTGCTGATTCATAGCCTCTGCTTCTTACTAACATGGCTTTCCTTGACACCTACTCTGATCTCATCCCTCCATGACCTTTCAGCTTTTCTTGACCACAATCTGTATGAATAGGAGTTTAAATTCTCCAGAGAAGTAGAATCTAACTGGTAACAGGCCAGTAGATTTACAGGCCTAGAGAAAGCTGTCCATTTTTTGTCCAGTACTAGTGTCACAGTGTTCTTTGGCCATCAAGCTCTTCCCCATTAAATAGGGACCACGAGTGAGGCAGCTTAAGGGAGACTTGGGCAAAGCAGGCACATTGAATGAGATGTCCACTGTGAGTGGACTTGTACTTACTGGAAGTGCTAGAAAACCTGTCCTATTAGGCCGCAGTCATGTAATGCTGAAGTCCAGCAGATGGACAGGCAGGCAGGCCAGGAGACCAGAGCTATCACACTAGGCAGTCAGACTTTAAACTTCTCAGGCATTTTCAAAGAACGTTCTCTCCTCGAGTCTAATTAAAATTGGTTAGATTGCCAATGCCTGCTAACTGACTTGACTTAAAATGACTACTATTAATGAGCATTGGATGACACATAAAGAATAAGCAAAGAAGTGAGTCAATTTAAGGGGTAGTGTCTCACGAAGTGCAATAATAATAAAGAAAATATCTGAATTTGGCTGTGTCTGCTGAGCTGCCCTCATCGTCTCCGACAGTTTAGGATCCAAGCCGTGGAGCTGAAACCTGTATTTGTACTAGTGTAATGTTTCATAATACGTGAATTTAATGGAAGCCAGCTATCATCTTTGAGTTACTTTGTCTTTAACTCATCAGGGTGTAAATGGGTTTCAAGGTAATTTTTAATCTATATGTAAATTAGCAATTTCTGTAACAGCCATAGTATGAATTTGAGTGTGTGCAGAAAAGAAGGATTGGATGCAAACAATATTTTGAAAATAATGTCAAGAAAGAGGCTATACAAGTGATACATGACATTCAGTGAATTTGAATATAGGTTATATTAGGACACTTTCAATGAAATTATTGTCATTGAAAATTTTCTGAGGCTGATAATACATGAAGTAATATGTAGAACAGAGAATGAAAATAAGATTTTATTGTTGGGTTAAACTGTGTTAAAGGTCACACAGTTTTTCATTAGATATTTTCCATTTTTATGGAATCTTCCAGATTTTATGTGAAAGTTGATTGTATTCTTACGGAATTTGTTTTTTACTAAGATAGTAAAGTGACTTAAGGTTGGAGTGATTAAAACTCTTCTTTTGTTTTCTGATACAAAATAATATGCTTTATCTACTATTTAAATCTATGTTTATAAGTAAATATGCTTTCTTGTATTTATATCTGTCGTGTAACATGCTAAAAATTACAAAAACCCTAATTTTTCCTAATTTTAGTCAGAATGAAAGCTGCATAAATATTTTATATCCTAAATCATCTAATTATTTCTTTTTAAAGGAAGAGTGTAGCACAGGGAAATGTTCTGAAGGATATTAATAAAAATGCAAGCATTCAAAGTTCATTCTAAAGTTCAGGGAGTATTAGCCTCCAGAGAGCAGTTGTCAATTACATGGAAAGAATAGAAAGCATGAAAAGATACAGAATGGGTTATTATGGCTACCATTTTCTAGTCTCTAATAGTTAAAAGAAGGGTGGGAGATTGTACTGGAGGTGGTATCTGTACCAAAATTAAGTGGTAACTTCAAAACAAAACATGGGCCACACCACTTCAACTCTGTTAGTTGCAACTGGCTTTAATTCAGTTTGCTCTGGATTTATTTCCATTTGTTGATGAGTTGAATCATTGTCATTAGGATTGATCTCAACCTAAAATAGAAATCATTGCCTTTCTGGGGCACCTGGGTGACTCAGTTGGTTAAGTGTCTGACTCTCCATCTTGGCTCAGGTCATGATCTCACGGTTTGTGAGTTCGAGCCCCACATCAGACTCTGTGCTGATAACACAGAGCCTACTTAGAATTCTCTCTCCCTCTCTTTCTGACCCTATCTGACTTGTGCTCACTCTCTCTCTCATAATAAATAAATAAATAAATAAACTTAAAAAAAATTTTAAATGCAAATCACTGCCTTTCAGATCAATGTTAAATCCCCTAAGTAATAAAGAACTTCTATACTTAACCAAGTTACCATTTTGATTGTCCAGGGATGTTAAGTACCCTGGTTCTTTAAATATTAACTCAAAGAATTTTTAAAATTCTGACTTTATTTGTATTTATATAACCCCCTGGAGTTTAACTACTGTTCTGGATAGTTCTCACTGTGAAGTGACTCTCATGCAATTGTATTCTTGCTGGGAAATGATTTTATTGCATAAGAAAATGAATGAGCAGAGACCAGTGAGCTGTGTCTGCTGATGGACTCTAATTTGCCAACTGTGATGTCAAAGCAGATTTGAGATTTGTGACAACAGTTTGTGATTGCACTGCACTGCAATTCTGTGGCAGCAATGAACCATGCCATGCACAATCTCATTCCACGTTTTGCACTTATATAAGTTTAGTTTACATAGTCCTATGTGGAAAACTTTCAGGGGCACAGGGAAGATTGGTTGGGATTATTGTGTTGGTACTACATGTTTCATTATAGTACTGATGGCATTGAAATCTATTTCTCCATTGTCCAGAAGGAATGGTTGTGTCCCATTCTATCAAAGAACCGATAGAAAGGGAATATTCACATTGTATTAGAGGCTATGTAATATCTGGCACAAATCATAGCTTTTGTTATTACTAAACCTACCAATCTAGGTTTTCTGCTAGCATTGCCTTAAAAATAAGACCGATGTATTTTCTGCTAACTTGTACGCTACTTTTAAGTACTCTGTCTTTCATAGCTCAAAACAGTTTGGTGTGAACCAAGTGGATTTGGTTGCTTTCTGAAGAAAGAGGCACTTCTGCATAGGGTTCTCCTCACACTCATAAAATTTCAAAGACAGCCTGGTGGTTTTGGCATCCACATTCTTTTTTTTTTCCTCAAAATTTTATTTAAATTCTAGTTAATTAACATATAGTGTAATACTGGTTTCAGGTGTAGAATTTTGTGATTCATCACTTACGTACAATACCCAGTGCTCTTTGCAACAAGTGCCCTCCTAAATACTCATCGCCATTTAGCCCATCCCCCATTCTGTTATAGAGTATTTGTGAGCCAGGTCTCCTAGGAAAAAATCATGCTGATGGTAGGCAGAATTTTGATTCCCATGAACTTTGCCTCCTGATGGCATGCTGTGGTTATGTTACATGGCAAAAGGGACTTTGGAGATATAATTGCAGTAAAGACTTTGACATAGGGAGGTTAGGGGTGCCTGGGTGGCTCTGTCGGTTGGGTGTCCAAATTCGGCTCAGGTCATGATCTCATGGTTCCTGAGTTTGAGCCCCATGTCGGGCTCTGTGCCAACAGCTCAGAGCCTGGAGCCTGCTTCGGATTCTGCATCTCCCTCTCTCTTTGCCCCTCCCCCATTCTCTCTCTCAAAAATAAATAAACATTTTAAAAAACAAACAAAAAAAATTATTAACACAGGGAGGTTATCCAATCTGGAGGTACCAAACAGAGCATGAGAAAGAGTATGGGCAGCTGTTAGGAGCAATAACCATCTCCCCACATGTCCCAGACTTATCCAGCAAAGTGGCAGCCTCAGTCCTACCACTGCAAGGAACTGAATTTGGTCAACAATCTAAATGAGCTTGGGAGCAGATTCTTCCCCAGCACCTTGAGCAAGGAATGCAGCCCCAATCAAAACTTTGATTTTGGTATTTTGAGACCCTAAGGAGAGGACCCAGCCCAACCCAAATAGACTTTTGACCTTTAGAGACTGTGAGATAATACAGTAGTATTGTTTTAAGCCACTAAGTTTGTGATGATTTGTTAGAGCCTCAACAGGAAACAAATAATGTTCATTCTTGAGATATCCTAAGATGTAGTTCAGGTATTTCCACTGGTCAGATTCTGTCTACTTCCCTGGGCTTCTATTCCTCACCATTTAAATTCTCCTAACTCCTGGCCCATCCAATGACTCCTATAGCATCCTATAACATATTATGACATCTTTTAGCATCCTGTAACTTTGATAATAAATATAAGATCCCTATAACATCCTGTAATAACCTATACCTTCTGTGATATACACAAAATGAGTCTACAAAGGTAGGGAACATGGCTGGGGAAGTTACTCATCTGATCCAAGTAACCTATTTCTCTGGAAGATGACTGAATTATATCAGTATGTTTTGAAAATACACTATCTCCTTCCCACCTTCATACTTTCTGCTGACAGTCTCTTCCCTCCAAGCAATTGATTTTTAGTAGTCTGAAATTTAGATTTAGTAGACTGAGATTTATCGTATGAGACTGTAATGTTAGGCTACTTTAAGGTTGTCATTAACAAACTCCAGCACTACTTGCTCAATAGAGAATTGCCTCTCCTTGGTCCACATTAGCTCAGAGAGCAAATTAACTCATTTGTTTACTCAGAAATTTGCTCCTGGAGTTAGATGGGAAGGATATGAGTTTATCGCTGAGTTAACTATGGCTGTGAGAGCCCTTTCCATTAATTGCTGGCTATTGCAAGAAGCATGTGATGTCCATTATTTCTATTTCCTTTGCCAATTTGTGGAAACACCTGGAGGTTTAATGAGTGAATGTGCCTTTGCATCCTGAAATAAATAAGCAAGACAGCCAATTAAGGATACATGCATATAAATCAAAATTATTTTTCCACATTTGTGCTTGTGAAAAAAAAAAGACTTAAATGGCATTTGTAAAATTTCCCCCCAAATTGTGTTGGGAGTGTTGGGAGTGTTGGGAGTGTTGGGAGGTTCACTAGAATCGGAAATGGCTACCCATTTCCTCAGCTTTGGAGTCACAGAGCTGTGTGTGAATCCCAATTCCATCACTTACTGGTGTGTGATATTTATTGAGTTACCTAGCCTCTTTAGCCTCTTTGCCATGGCAATAGTGACTTATCTCTTTAATCTGTAAAGTATGTGGCACAGTTCTACCAAATACCATTAATGGTGGTGATTTTACCAAGACAGTCCATGGTCAACACCTTTTCTTTGATAGTTCTCCACACATAGCACATTCTATGTAAAACATTAAGTGAATAAGAATCTCAGATCACTTCTCCCCCAAGTATGGTTAAAGGTTTTCTCTATGTCTCTAAAACAATCAGAATAATGAAATGGGCAAGAGAGAGGGAGCATGGGGAAGGAAAATGAGATGAGGGCTAGATGTATATGGAAGCTATCCTATATAGGCTCTTGGAACAAGTAATGTAGAAATGTCACTGACAGTTGTCCCCTAGAGCCAAATCATTTTGAGAAGTCTTTAAATATAATTTTAAAATGTTTTGGTTTTCAGGCACTATCAATGATGTGCTAATATCCTGTCTTTCAAGTCAAATCTCAGACTTGAATGTGAAGTTATTTCTTGAGCATCTGAGAATAGAAATTGAACTTCCATATGCTGTGTTTCTGATGGTAGCAGGGCATGTCAAGACAGGTCTGAACATAAGGAGAATCTGAGGATCTCAGAGAGAGCTATCTTCTTAAATAGAGTACTAATATTTTTCCTTTGCTAGAAACATAAACTGCAGAAAAACACTCCGTTACAACCTACCTTCATTTTCTGCTTAGATAGATATCTGTCCTGCCAAAGGCAATTTGGAAACACGTTCTTTGTCTCAGTAGAGGACATTATGCTGATCACTTTAGGTAAAAAGTTTCATTGTCTTCCAAACAATAGTTTGTCAGGAAAAAAAAGCATATTTTCTTTTAAAAATAACTTAAAATACGAATAATCTTAGGTGAGTTTGTCTTAGCTGGAAGAGAAGACATGTTAAACTGTTTGCAACAAATAAAATACTTTTTTTTTTTAATAGAAGGAATGGAAGCTCACCATCTCAAAAGTACTGAATTTAGACTCAAAAGTCGTAAAAACCCAGGTTCACCCTAAGTCCCCTCACTCCAAACACTCATGTCTAAGTTTTGCACCTTCTTCCTCTTTCCTTTCTGTTTGATCTTCTCTTCTGCGCGCACTTGTGGTCTTACCTCCATTTCCTCTTGCCCTAGACCTTGCAAGCCTTCTAAAATCCCTTTTTCCATTGTTGCCTCCAACCCCCATTCATCTCTACAGTTCTGTTGATATGATCTATCTGAAACAAATTCCATCAGGTTGCTCCCTTACTTGAAAATGCACTGGCTTCCATTGCTTAGAGAATGAAGTTAGAACGTCTTTCTTTGCCACGCCAGGGATCTAGTCTTTGGCCATTTCTATTTTTTCAGTCCTACTATTGAGTGCCCCCCCCTCACTCCATGCCAGAAGTAGCTTGCTATTTCCAGCATCTACCAGGCTGTTTAATTCTCTGTATCTTTGCTCAACCTGCTTTGATGATCCCCCACCCCCCATTTTCCTTATAAATATTCATCTTCTAGGCTGAGCTCAATGCCAACTCTCTGTTTCTCTCTGCCTAACCCACATAGAACTGATTTCTTCCCTTTTCAAGTCTTCTCTATATTTTGTGGAGACTTCTGGACATAGAGACTGTAATATTTTATTGCATTTGTTCACAAGGCCATTTCCCACTTCCAGACTTAATCTAAATGAGATTAAAACTATACCTTATCTAGCCAGTAGTAATGTGCATGTAGCATGCAGTGGACA
Organism: Felis catus; assembly: GCF_018350175.1. Taxonomy (NCBI): domain Eukaryota; kingdom Metazoa; phylum Chordata; class Mammalia; order Carnivora; family Felidae; genus Felis; species Felis catus. Next base: position 50,841,205 of record NC_058380.1, read on the forward strand.
CCCATCTGGAGAGAAGAAAGGAATGGAAAGTCCTGGGATGGAGCCATATGCATGCTAAGAATTCAGACAAGACACGTAGTTTCTCTGAGCTTAGCTTTACTCACCTGTAAAATAACCATAGTATTGCGAGCTCTTTCCATTGTGTTTGGAAGAAAACCATTAGAAAAAGCCTCTAAGCACCAGCCCTAGATGCCACATACTCTTTGCTTTCCTCTGGGACTTCATTTCAGGCCTCTATCCCTCTTGTTCCCAGTTTTCCAGAGGAATTTACCTTCTGGTAGTTTACAGAATGTGCCAAACTGTTTTCTCACCCTTCCCAGCCCTCCCTTGCACATGCTGATTCCTCTGAATGAGAGGCACCCCCCTCCCCCGCCAAACTTTGCAGGGCTGCCTGCTTCTCATCAAACATCACCTTCTCAGAGATGCCTTGACTAATCTCTCTGACGTAGGTCTCTCCATGTTATGCCTGGGTATTTTTTTATAGTATTCTTTTTTTTTTTTTAGACAACTCCATAGTTTATACTTCTTTTAAGTATATGTTTAGGTTTTTTTTTTGTTTGTTTTGGTTTTTTTGCTTGAATTCCTCACTGTAATGTCAACTCCAGGAGAGTGGGCAAAGATGACATTGTTCCTGGTGACTGTTTCATTCCTAGGGCCTGACACATAGCAAGCACTTAATAAATATTTGTTGATGATATATGAACTAATCTCTAAGGTTGATTTTGAAGACCAGGTACAGTTGGTGAGTGAAGTTTATAAACCAAGAGCACTATACAAATAATGTGAAGCATAGTTACTATCATAACCGGAACAAGCACAGAGAAACAGGGAAAATATGTGCCAACTTCCATTTTCTCAGGAAATGAATATACAGCTGGACAACAAGTAATTACTCATTTCCAAGGTTGAAATCTCAGTCTGAGTGACTAGTCCAGCAAGAGAGAGAGGACTTTTTCATGCCTAGAGGAGGTATTATTTCTTAACATGTTTTCTGCCATAAGCTGACTAGAGTTCTGGGGCTAGAGAAAGTATGCTCATACTTTTGGTGAAGGAGGAAGGTGGTGTGGGCTCTGGGACTCAGGGTCCAGCCAGAGGAAATGTCTCCCCATGTATGGCTCTTTCATATAGATCTACTTGGTCTGTTTTTAGTGTGAAAAGACTTCAGTCTGGGCAATTAGTTAAAATAGGGTATATCTCAGTTAGGCAGGTAAAACACCAGCCAGTGCAGGATTGGTAAATAGATGACCAGAAAAGAAGAGATGGGCCATGGTTTTCTCCATGGTTTTCCCAGAAACATACCTTTTCTTTATCTAATTTCCCCTCTCTATACCCATTGCCTATCTGTAGAAAGGGGATAATAATATTTACTTGATAGGGCTATTGTGAGAGATGAATCAGATATGTAAAGAGTTTGGAATGTTCTAGCATGTAGTAAGCTCTTAAAAAGTGCTATTTTTATTGTCAACAGCCCATCATTTCTTTTTTTTTTTTTAAAAAAATTTTTTTTTCAACGTTTATTTATTTTTGGGACAGAGAGAGACAGAGCATGAACGGGGAAGGGGCAGAGAGAGAGGGAGACACAGAATCAGAAACAGGCTCCAGGCTCTGAGCCATCAGCCCAGAGCCTGACGCGGGGCTCGAACTCACGGACCGCGAGATCGTGACCTGGCTGAAGTCGGACGCTTAACCGACTGCGCCACCCAGGCGCCCCCCATCATTTCTTATAAACATGAATCAGGACTCAATTTTTCCCACCTACGGAGAGTAGGAATAACACAGTAGGTTCTCAGATGTCACCTAACTGCCAAACACATTAGCTCCAGAATATAACCAGGGACCAGGGGCCCTAAAAAAGGGTGCTCCTATTTATCAGGTCAAAACCATCTTTCTCTGGTCTTTCTCCCTCATGGCTGTTGTATCAGAAGCAGGAAGATGATACATTTTTGGATTATTTTCCCTAAGGCTCAGAGCTCTAATGATAATGAATTCACTATTTCATAGGACATAGAAGTATAGTTTAATAAATCATAATATTCTTCTGATTAGATTATTTTATCAGTTTAAAGTTATTTTTAATTTTTAATTTTACGCTTCAGAAAAGTTGTAAAAATAATACTGATATTTCTTATGTACTTTTCACCCAGCTTCCTCTACAGTTAGTCTTATTATCACAGTACGATGGTCAAAATGGAGAATGTAACCTTCGCACAATAATATTAACCCAAGTACAAATTTTATTTTGATATTAGCAGGTTCTCCACTAATGTCCTTTTTCTGTTCTAGGATTCTGTCTCAGGTCTCACTGCATTTGGTTGTCATGTCTGCTTAGTTTCCTCCACTCTACAACTGTTTTTCTCTTTCCCTGTCTTTCATGAACTTGATACTTCTGAAAAGTTCTGGTCAGCTGTTATTGTGAAGACTTAACCCTCAATTTGGTTTTATCTGGTGTTTTTCCCTTGACTAGATTGAGGGTATTTATTACCAAGAAGAATAACACAGTGATGAGCCCTTCTCAGAGCCAGATGTCTTATCACTGGTGGTGTGAACTTTGGTTACTTGGTTCAGGTGGCAGCTGCCAGGTGTCTCAAGTGTTATTATTTTCCCCTTTGTAATCAATCGATATCTTGGGCAGAGATACTTTATACTATGAAAATGACTTGTTTCTTCTCCAACTTTCATCCACCATTTTAGCATTCATCTGTGGATCTTGCCTGCAACAAGTTGTAGTGTTTTAAGAGTGATTTTCTATTCCCTCATTTCCCACGCCCTCACATTTATTAATTAGAATTCATTTGAAGAGAGAGCTATCTTTTTTCCATTTACTTATTTATTCAATTAGTTATATCAGTATAGATGCATGTATATTAACGTGCTTTATTCTATGAGATATAATACGATGCTATCATTTTTTTTTTTGTTTGTTTTTGTTGCTCACGTTGTTCTACTTTTGGTCATCGTAAGCTCTTTCAGGTTGGCTCCTGTGGCCTTTCCACATCCTCCCATCCTTATTTTTTTTAAGTTTATGTATGTATGTATGTATGAATGTATGTGATCTCTACACCCAATGTGGGGCTTGAACTCATGACCCTGAGATCAAGAATCACATGCTCTACTGACTGAGCCAGCTAGGTGCTCCTCTCCCATCCTTTTTTTGAGCATTTCTTTACTTTTTAGAATTTTAAGATGCTCTAGACTCATCTTGTATTTTCCTAGCCTCAGGCTTGGAATTAACCACTTATTCCAAGAAACCCTTTGGTTCTTTTTTTTTTCTTTTGGAGAATGGCTTTTAGAAACTAAGATCTGAGCAGTAGGTGTGTTCATTGCTGCTAGGGTGTCATTGTTCTTCCTTCTTTCCTTATTTGTGACTTCTTTCCTGAGCATGAGAAACTTGGTCCTTGTTATCTACAATATATTTACTTACTTTGTTTAACCCCTAGTAAAAGAGAAAGTGGTTCCAGAATTGCTGTCCCAGTCTCCAGAGAAACAAATTTGCTGTGAACTCATAGTTCACACAATTTTTAAAATTTTTTTTTTTTTTCAACGTTTATTTATTTTTGGGATAGAGAGAGACAGAGCATGAACGGGCGAGGGGCAGAGAGAGAGGGAGACACAGAATCGGAAACAGGCTCCAGGCTCTGAGCCATCAGCCCAGAGCCCGACGCGGGGCTCGAACTCACAGACCGCGAGATCGTGACCTGGCTGAAGTCGGACGCTTAACCGACTGCGCCACCCAGGCGCCCCATAGTTCACACAATTTTTTAAAATTCATAATATAATTCTGTGCTAAATCATACTCCCTACATGCATGGTGATCATTATGATTTTTGGCTTCTGTTGTTTCCAAGAGAAGAAAACCTTTGCAAGAAGTACTCTCATACACAAACTAGAAGGTGCTTTACCTACTTCATTCCATTTCCTAAAAACTTCAAAAAATATTATTTGTATCTAGTAGGTATTGTTTGCAAGTTAAGATCCAAAACCTTGCATTTAATGCATAGTTTATTTATATTTTCATGCTTCACTGTTTGGATAAGTATATAGTTCTAATTAAAAAGTAAGAGATGACACATAATTTCCTTATTTTTTTTTTTAAGTCAGGAACAGTAATATTGTTCCCGGAATATGAAGATACAAGTCTGCTCTGGGGTCATGACAGCTGTACTTGAGATTCAGGTGCTCACATGAACAGACTAAGTAAGTAACAGTTCTTACAGAATGATATGTGAATGAAGGCAATCCCCATTTGTGGCATGTGCATGTATGAATGCATGCACACGTATGTACAGGCACACACAGGTGCATGTACACGTATATGTGGGTACACATATAGTCCAGGCTGAGGGCTCATTTTCCAAATCAGTTTTCTCATCTAGTGAATGGAAGAAATATGTTCTTGATATTTGCTTTCTATTTTAACCCTTTGGAATTCTCTTTTGCAGTTGTGTTCAAAAACAGCTTACATGTTACTCAAGATGATGTTACTTTACCTTATAGTCACATCTTATATGATGATACTATTGATATTATCCAGTTTGATCTTTTTATTTATCACTCTTGGCTCTGAATAACTTTTGGCTATTTCAAATATGCTTCTTAAGGGTAAAAAATGTTCAGCCCTTAAAGAATGAAATTTTGAGGATGTTAAGAATGTGTCCCAAGGATGATAGTGACCCCAAAGAGGACTCCCCCCAGCCTAGACTGCTTCTCTCCTCTAACACAAGATGTGAAGCAATTGTAGCATTGTTAAAATAACTAGTCATCTCAAAAAGGTGCAGCATACTTAATATCCTTAGTAACATTTTTGTGAGTTGATTAAAAATCCTGTACTCTTGGGGCACCTGGGTGGCTCAGTTGGTTGAACATTCGACTCTAGATTGCAGCCCAGGTCATGATCCCAGGGTCATGGGATCGAGCCCTGTATCAGGCTCCTCACTGATCAAGGAGTCTGCTCAAGATTCTACCCCCCCCCCCACTCTCTCTAAAATAATAATAATAATAAAGATCCCATACTCTTGTTTCAGTTTCATGTTTAGAGAAATGGGAGTCCCAAAAGAATAAAAGCATATACCTCTAACAGCAAGCCAGTGACATACCATTCTGTATTACCAACGAGTCTGTCACTCCTTCGCTCCTTCCATCCCTGATCCACAATCCCTCAAAGACTTGATGACAAGGCAATGATAGGAGGTTGTGTTTCGGTGGGATGCATACTAGACTGGAATCAGAAGACATGGTTAGGAATCCAGGTGTTGATCAGATGAGGCAGTAGCTTTGAAATCATTTGAATGATATCAAGCACCCACAGGTTGATTGTGAATCTGAAATTGAGAAGCTAAGGCTTCAAAAGTCAAGGCTTACTATATTTTATATGAACTATTTAATAATGGGATAAAAAATTGCTAAAAGAGGTCAGGCTTTTAATAACCCAATATAGTGGATCTCTTAATTCTTAATAAAAAAGTATAAAAAGATGAAATAATCTAGCCTGTAATCATTCTGCCAAGTCATGAGGTGTAAGCAGGTAATTTTAGAATGTTCTATAACTGTACTTTAAACCACAGATTGCATTAAAAGTCAGGGTAGTAATTTTTCAGGTCTCCTACGGCAGGATTTATTTTCTTAATATAGAAATGTTCAATTCATCATGCAAGACTTTTTATATAGGTTAGACCTCTTCTCCATGCCCTCAAATTTCTTTACTTCCATCTACCCATGCTTGTCCACAGCCTATATACACTGTACTTATGTGTGCATGTTCACTTACACACACACACACACACACACACACACACACACACACACTCCTCAGTACAGGCAAATTAAAGCTAAGTGGGCATAATTGGCCACCTCTTGCCTTATAATTTAGATTTCAGAAAAAAAAACACCTCTCTCCTGTTTTTCTCCTTTTGAGCAAACTATGGAGAAATGTATTAGCATCCTTACGTTTCTTGGCCTCATGAACTCGCTTTCTTCCCTTGCATGTGAACCTCATGGTCTTGCCAAGGTTTTCTAATATTGGCATGTCAAATGCTGATTACAAGCCTCCACAGGCTGGGTTCACACTGGCCTCTTGGCTTTTTACAGAACCTTACATAGCCTTGTCGCTAGCTTGATGTTAAAGCAAATAATGCTAGCATCCTTAGTAAGGCCTTTGCACTGAACACCATGGAAATTCGACCACAATAAACATGCTGAGAATAAAATCAGGCCCTGCTGTAATTATTAGGTCAGAGGCAGGTAAGTGCAATTATTTCTTTACTGAACAAAGGCAGGTGGGGAGTAACTGGTTCTGCAATAAGAGGGCAAGGTGTGCGAGGGCTGGGGATGTTCAATCTGTAAGCCCACATGCGTTCAACACCCACATAGTGCTTCCTATATATTTTTCCTCTCTATGCTATTCTTTTTCTTTGTTTTTAAAAGCAGTTCTAAATTGCATAGCATTTTTTTTTTCCCCTTCTCACACTTCTTTCTGTGCTTACAGGCAAGGACAGTAAATTAAGCATATCTAAGGATTTAATGCTCAGAATCACCTTGGATAATTGGCTTAAGGGGTTGAAGCACGATTTTCCCTGTGTCTCCTTGTCTTAATGCTACTTCTCCTCCGAGGGTACATCTGTCAATAATTGATGGAGCTTTCTTGGGTAAATGAGCTGTTGCTTGGGACATTATAAATCATATTTGGAATCAAGTTTGTTTTCAAGCTGCTTTTAAAGTCTCAGTGCTGTGCTAACTGAATAGAAAATGCTAAATGTTTGCGGGAGTAGTACAAGCCCTCGAGTGTTAAAGGCACGAGCTGGATTTAAGAGAACAAATGGAATTTATACCCTCTAAGGGAACCCGAACACATCTATTTTATCAGAAAAATGTGGAGATTTGGCAAGGTACTTCTAGAAGGACACTGCCTGAGTACCTGCTGTGTGTTGGGCACTGCGATCTGTGAGTCACTTTGGGTACCTGAGTTAATCCTCAAAAGACTCACCTGGCAGGTATTACGAGGACTCTTCTAGAGATGAAGCAACAGAGGCTCAGGAAGGTTGATTACCTCCTCAGTGCATGCAGGGAGCATGTGGTGGACTTGTAATTGGAATCAGTCGGTCGGACTGTGAAGTCCTTGCTGTCCTCACTCCATGCTCTGTGACATGGTCTTCAGTCTTTGTTTGGTAGTATCCTGGTGTTTTTCATGTGTTTGGGGTTGAAACAGGCCAATGGCCCCTGTCACCAAACCTCTTGCAAGTCTCCCAGCTGTTCCAACCAGTGCCTTTTATCTTCACTTTTATCTGTTTGGTATTAGAGGGCTTCGGCATGAAATTTTGATAAAAAGGTCCTTCTGGTAGAAGAAATTTGAAAACTACAGCTGCATGAGAACAGTAAAAGTCTATCTCATACAGTGAAGACATTAGTATAGGTAAGAGCAGGTCTGATAGGTAAGAAGTTGGGCAATATTTTGCTCCCCTCTCTGCCTCAACCTACACATCCAGACAACATCCTAGAACATCCCTACTGTAAGCCTGGCTTCAGGATGAGAGCTAAGCTCAGACTCAAGAGTCCTGGGTTTTCATCTTGCTCAGTCTACTGTGTGCTGTGATTTTCCTGTCTGTTTCCACATCTATGGTTAGAGACAATACTCCTTGTTCCACCAACCTCAGAGCCTCGTTGTGATGATTGAAGGTGAAGGAAGACTGATAGCTAGAATGTAAGGTATTGTTACTATTGCATTTTTTGTTTTTTAGTTATCCATCTGATCTTTAGTTAAGCTTTCAAAGGCAATATGCTAAAAGTTGAGGGTGTTTTAGCATGAGACAGATGGACATGTAAAAGGGATACAATTTTTTAAAAGCTCATTCAGAACAATTATTTTAGAGACAATGGTTTATTAAGTTCATAATATCTGCCTTTGAGTTTTAGTTATTTGCAATTTTGGCTGCTGTTAATTTTCAGACTTTCTAGTGAAAAGATACGATAATGAATCACTTTGCTTTTTTTCTCTTTCCGAACTGTCAGGGCAAGTAGACACTAGATTTGAAGGATGAGATGGCTGGTATGAGACCCAAATTACTATCTGACTCATGCTGATTGAGATAAGGAGGAGCTGTTTCCTGAAAGTCTCTGTCTTTCATTCTTTCTTCCTTCCCCGCCTCCTCCTTTTCTTCCCTACTTTCCAGCAAACCCTTATTAGATACCAACTGTCTGCATATGTGAATAGAGTATAGTCTCTGTTCCAAAGATACTCAGGCCAACATCTAAATAAATACACACTTCACTGTGATCAGATACCAGGTCTGCCTTCCCCTTACAGGACACCATTGCAAACACTGCTGGGAGCCCTGAGGCCCAGATGCCCTGTGGGCTTGGGGAGGTCTGACAAGGTCTCTTGGTGAGTGGTTAGCTATTAACAGCATGGATGATTTCATCTCCACATTTCTTTGGCTACTTTGTTTCTAGCCTACTTGAAACCTGATTATTCTCTTGGCTTTGTAATACACAAGGATGCTCCTCTGCTGGAATCCTGGGAACTTTATATATTTTATGCTCTCTTTCTTGGTTATCTTAGCTACCCCTGGTTTTGACCTAAGATCTGAAATGTGTAGTACTTCCATGATTCTCCTTCTTCCCCTTTTCCCTTCCAAGACACTCCTTCTCTCCCTTGTCTCCTGCTTTTATCTCTTTCTCCTCTTTCCTTCTGCCACCCCTTGCTTTGGGAGATTAGAGGTAAGAAAGTTAGATTAGTTATGGGAGACCTGAGGAGAATGTATGGAGACAATTGCGAAGAAAACAGAATTGAGAACCAGTAGTTTAATATTTTAATCTTTTTTTCCACTCTTCACTGAATCCTCCTCAGATTTTCTGGAACTTTCTCGAATTTGATTTTCAGTTATTTTGGCTCAGCAAAGGAGCAAATAGTTTCTAAGTAGTGCCTGTGGGGGCAAGCTTTTCTTTTTACAGACAAGACTCCAACTGATAGTGCTGGGCTATGCAATTAATGTCACTTGGCACAACTGAACCTATTTCTTAAGGATTCTGTGTTTTGAAGGCATTCAGTGTCTGCCATTTTAGGACAGTGGCTCCAACAGGCACTTCTCCCTGTAGCAGAGGCCAGATTTGGAGTGCACGAAGATGGAAAGGTTTGTTTGCTATGCATTAAAATGAGAATTAAATTACAGAGAAGGAGCCCCTTCTCTGTCCAGCCACATACCTAACTATGCCCACTTTTCCCTGCAGAACTACTTTTCTTTCTTGAATGCAGCTAGTGAGGCCCGTGCTGTCATAGCAGGTCTGGCTCAGGAGGAACATGTCCGAGGGTTTCAGATGGGTCTGCTGCAGTCTGTCAACTGCCACAATCAGAAGCTCACAATCTTTGGGGCCAGACTGCCCTGGTTCAGTCCTGGTTCTGTCATTGATTGTGAGCTTGGACAAGTGACTAATCTCTCTAAACTGTTTTTTTTTTTTTTTTTGTTTTCTTTTTTAATCTGTAAAATGGGGCAAATAAAAATGATTTTTGTCTCCTGGATTGTGTGAGGAGTAACTGAGATAATGATAGCTTTATCTAATCCATGATAATGATAACACCTGGCAATTATTATAGTACTTAAATTCCAACAGAAATCAGTGATGAGAGTTAGGACCCTGAATGAAAATAAACTTTTTCTAATTCACCTAAGGTTAAGTGTTTGTCCAGGTGAATTTGTGTAACTCCTTTAGTGTTTGCTTATCTTAGAATATTGCTAGATGCTCACACAAGCTGACATTGAGTCAGACACTTACATGACTGTTTTAACTTCAGTATCTCATTTAATCTTCCTCGAAACTCTGCAGGGTAGATGAAAGTATCCCTGTAGCAAAGATGAGACTAGTGAGTCTTGGAAATGTTAGATAATTTGTCTGAGGGTTTCATACCTGGGTCTGTCTGTGCTAAAGCCCGTGCTCACCTACCACACCATGGCTTTTGCTCCACTGGTTTTTCTCACCAGGTAGCTTGTTTTTCTGAAATTGTCCACCATTTCCACACTAGACTTTGAAATGTCCCCTTTTCTTCCCCATGGAGCACATACTCAAAATTCTGTGTTTTACTCACTCCTGTGTCTTCTGAATATTCAGGGATCACATCCTCCTGGCTCTTCTTTGCCCATGGAACGTGACTTTTGCAGATCTAGACCTATCCTTTCTCTAAGGTTGGACTCAGAACCTATCTTCTCTAAGAAACATCCATCCTGTGGTTAAGATGCATACTCAACCTAGTGCCACATTGATCTCCCCTTTTGTGAATTCTTCTCTGTGTGTTTTAAACCGTATAATATTGTATAGCATTTAGTAATTCTTACTTGAAATGGTAATCATCATCATCACTACATTTATTGAACACTAGTTGGTGCTAAACTCTTTACAAGCATTATCTCACTTAATCTCGCGAGAACCCTACTAGTTAGGTTCATCTATTTTTTCCTCACTTTGTGGATGAGGAAGTTGAGATTTTGAGAAGTTAAGTGACAGGCTTAAGGCACAGGCTTAAAGTGCTGATGGAACCAGTAGTCAAATATTCCCACCCTGGAGCCCAATCTCTTATTTACTATGTTTGCCATCCACTATATTATTATTATTTTTAGTGTATTTATTTAGTTTGAGAGAGAGAGAGAGAGAGAGAGAGAGAGAGCATGAGCAGGGGAGGGGCAGAGGGAGAGGGAAAGACAGAATACCAGGTGGGTACTTCACTCTCAGCATGGAGCCCGATATGGAGCTTGATCCCACAAACCATGAGATCATGACCTGAGCTGAAACCAAGAGTCGGACACTTAACCAACTGAGCCACCCAGGTGCCCCTGCCATACACTTTAGTCCTGTGTTCTCAAATGCAATGTGAGCTATAGCCCCTAGAGTTAATCCTGTAGTGCCAAGGCACTTAACAAAGGGAGTTTTACTGATTGATTCGTTCAGTGGAAATTTTTAATGTGTATACTGTGCTTGTCATTGAGGATGGTACAAAAGGCCAATTCTAATCCTCACCTGACTGTCTTCACAGGGCATATCAAACCACTCAGTCCATAGAAAGTACTTCAACATCCCTCTGATCTATAGAATGAGGGACGGGGAGCTATTGACCTATAATCAAAAGCAGGTCACAGATCAATGTGTGGGTGTCCAATACCTTGAATTGATGATATTCGGTTCCACTACTCCATTTCTGGCAGTCAGTTGGATCCATTGATCACATTTACCTTAATTACTTTTGAGAGGAAGCCTTTCAGTTTCTTCCATGTCTGAAGAGAAATGCATGCAACTATTTTCTTGAAAAGATGAAGTGTGCAAGAAAAAGAAGATTGTTAACAATGACAATAAGGAGATCAAGGAAATTGCAGTGTAACCTGATTTTCTGCAAGTAAAATTCACACCATCATAGCAATGGCTGCATTGTTTACCATATGTCAGGCACTGCTCTCAACACCTTGTATTTAGCTTATTTAATCCTGGTAGCAACCCTATGAGGTAGAAATAGTATCTTCACATTATCACAGATTTATAAATAGTCTTAGATTAAAGAGTGTGTCCAGGTTCACAAAGGGCCATGAGTCATCACTTGGTCAGTCTGACACCAGCGGCCAAATTCTAACCACTTTATTGTACTTTCTACCAAAGTACCAGGCTGGAGAAGATGGGGGAGGGGTAACTTTTTCTTACAGTTCTTGCTGAGGAAGGGGACAAGAAAGGTAACAAAAAGAGAAAGAAGCCACTTAATATTTGTTGAACTCCAAGCACTGTAGAGGCACTTTATATAACAAAAACTCTGTGAGATCAGAATTCTCTCTTCATTGTAGAGATAAGAAAACTGAGCTTCAGAGGTTAAATGACTTTCTCAATGTCATTCTCTTTTTTTTTTTTAAGTAGGCTCCACCCCCAGTGTGGAGCCCATCACGGGGCTTGAACTCACAACCCCAAGATCAAGACCTGAGCTAAGATCAAGAGTTGGTTGTTTAACCAACTGAGCTGCCCAGGTATCCCTCTCAATGTCATTCTCTTGGCAAGTATAGAGTTCAGTTTTGAATCAGCCTGAGCTCTTTCTGTCACCCTGAAGGTAAATTTAAATAGAAGACTCTTCTTGTTCTATAACATATCTGTGATCCATGGAAACATCTAAATTCTAAACTATTTTCCTTTTGACAAACAGCTTGTGTTTTGGAACTCTATTTTTGTAGTCCTAATTAAGAAATCATATTTGCTACAAAGCAGATTTAGTGAAAATTTGAGTGACATGGTAGAATAAAAGGTCACTTACTAGATCAGGGTTGAAAGATGGAGCTTTTCAGGGTTTTGTGTCCTGTTCTTAACTCTTTCATCAACTAATTATACGGAGAAGTGAAAAAAACATTTTGTCTTCCTTGGGTTTAGTTTCTCCAGTAGAAAAGCTGGGTAAGATGGTTTCAATGTCCTTTACGACCATAGAATTCTGTGATTGTTTGAAGACCAAACTGCAGAGAGTTCAAGCTTTCGAAATGCCCATGAGGGGATCACTTCTATTTCTCAGTCCCTCCACACCTTTGAATATGTGATGAAGGCCCTTGTATCTCTTGGATTATTACCACAGTCTCTTAGTTGGTTTTTAGGTTTGCTGTCTTGCTCCAGCACCCAAAACAAATATCCTATTTGAAACATTCTCATTTTATATAAGATGAAATAACCCATTGAAAAAATGTTGAACTATCATGAAGCTCTTTGCCTACTCAATCAATGAGGATTGAGATACAGGACAAGATACAGGGAGATACAGGACAAATACTGGAATCTGTACTAGCTCTCACCTCAAACATTTTACTAATTATATGTCCACATCTAAAGCACAGATTTGACCAGGTCACTTCCCTGCTTAAAATCCTTTAATGGCTCCATCCGTACGATTGTATCTAAGTTCTTCTCTCCCTCTCCTCTTTGTCTTGTCCTTCTTGCCCAGCACTCCTTGGATACACTGTGCTGTTTCTCACCTCTTTGCCTGTGTACTTTGTGTGGCATGCCTGGCCACCCAGCCGGTTCTTCTTCATCCATTATGTCTCATCTCTAATGCCATTTCCCTTAGACTAGGTGGGTGCCATGCCTTGATCTATAGGTAATACAGTTGCCTCTGTTTATGTTGAAAATATCTGTTATCTGTTTCTCTTAACAAACTGGGAGCCTTTTAAAGGAACTAGGTCTGTATTTTACTTACCTTTGAATTCCTGGTGCCATCATGGTCTCTGGCATACAGTAGGTGCTCAATAAATGTTTACTAAATAAATGAATATGTTGACCCCTCAGTGATAAAGAAATACCAGTTTATAATTGCTAAGATATTCTTTATATGCAACTCAAATTTCCTTCTCCAGTGGCCCAAATTTTGACCCCTGGAGTTATTCAGAACAATTCCCTTTCTTTCACCACAATACAACCTTTTAAGTATTTTAATTTGGTTAAATCTTCTGTTCTCTAGACTGAATATCCTTAGTTCTTCCATGTGTCTTCTTATGTCGAGATTGTACACTCCCTCACCATCCTTCCTGGCCTTCCTTGCTTGTGTTTCAGTTGTGCCTCTTAAACTGCCCAGATCAGAACTCAAGGTTCTAGTAATTATTTCAAATAGCAAGCAGCCCCAGGAGGATAATCCTCTCTTCTGCCCTGTTTACTAAACTTAAAAGTTACCTATAAGTTGTATAAGGTAGCAAATGACTTTAGTAATATAATACATATAATAAAATATGCATATAACAAAGTATATTAGTGTATTTAAAATATAATAAAAATATATAACAAAAAATCCAAAAGCACTTTGTGCTTTATTTTAGGAATCTCTTACAATAACACTGCAGGGGAGAGGAGGGCTGGGTACCACTGTTATTCTGTTCCTTTTACAGATGAGGAAACTCAGAGTGGAGAGAGGGTTATGTTATTTTTTGGAAGGCATAATAAGAAAGTGAGTGTGGAGACATGACTGGACCCTGGACTGATTTGTTTAGAGCAAGTCCCATGTTCTAAACCATCAGCTATACACCAATGCCCCATATGCCCTCTGTGAACTTTCCAAGTGTAGAATATACTTGTGTCTAAGGTGAAGATGATACTAATTTTTATCATGCTCTCAAAGGAGTCCTTGTCTCCAAAGAGGTTCTTAAATCTCTGCATTAAAGGCAGACTGACCTTGAGCTTGTAGCCATTTTAAACACCAAGTTTGTTTTCCTGTATACCGTTCTTAAATATCTTCCCTCAGCTAGTGTACCTGGTTTCCCGGATTTACCTTTAGCACAGTAGAACACTTATCCCTGCAGAATTTTGTCTTGGTAGTTCCGTCTGTTTCAAGGTCATTTCTCTCCATTATTGTACCTCTGTTAACGTACTTGCTATGTCCTTAAATAATCTGATGAGCATTCTTTCTTGATCATTATCTAAGTCACTGCTGGTAATGAAGGCTGGCCCAGGAGAGGGTAATAGCTATGAAAATGGATTTCAAAGCCTGTGTCTCTCTGTATATATTTATCTCTTGACGTTGTTTCTCCGGAGTGAGAATATTGATGTTTAGATAAGCTGATGCTCTCAACCACTGACAGCCTTGCTGTGTCCCTGATTCAGGATTTCTGAGAGGCTTAGTTTCACAGTAGAGGTGAGGCTTAGTTTCACAGTATGGCATTTCCTCTCCACCTTCTTTAGTACTCTTGTATTCTATGGGCTTTCCAATTAACTGGGACTTGTTTTCTTCTTATACCACTTTTGAAGCACATCCCATATTCCACCTAACCAACCCCCTACCCCCCACCTCGTAGTTTCTGAGAAGTCAAGCCCCTGTCAGGTAACAGGTAGCAGGAGTAAGGTCAACCCCAATTTCTTTTCCCCAAATTTTCAAGTCATTTTAAAGAAAAACAGAACTCTGATATTAAGGGTGGGACAGCTGCAAGTCTTCCTGTTTATTTTCTAAAAAATTTGTCATATGGGCTACATCTAGAGACAGTAAAGAATTCTTTCAAAAATACATATTTTCAATTTCTGAGGAAAAATTATCCATGGCTTTAGATTTACCTGCAAACTTTAGACTGACTCATCTTCTCTGTGATTGGTAATAATCTACATTTTGGGCTAGTTTTAATCTTTTAGGTCACCTACCTACATTTGGTCATTTGGTTTTTCTCCTTGGTAACAAGCGTTATTTGATTCCATATTCATGATTTATACCTTTGATTCTACCTCATTTTTCAAAGCGATCTTTTCCCATTAAAGGCTCTACCTGCTGATTGATTCTGGTTCCCCCACTAAATCCCTGCCCCCGACCTTCTCTAATAGCATTTTCAGCCATTTTTTCCCAGTTTCCTATGAATCATGTTATGTTTTGTCATTACTTAGGAAATATGTAAGCTTTGGCTCATGATTCCCTTTAACTTTTAATAGCCTTCAGTGTCAACCCCAACTTCACAAGCAAGGATGTGCTGAAGTGACTCCATAGCAACCACCAATTTGCGTATCCTTTTCCAAGTTGGATGACACTTGGCACTTTGGCCTTTATGCTGGAGATTTATAAGGAAGGTGTTTTAAATGTTACTGTTTCAAACCTTATTTTTCAAAAGTTTTCATTGTAGAGTGGAAAAAGAGAACCAGGCTTGGGTTTGCGTTTCAGCCAGATCACTTACTAATGTTTGTTACCTTGGGCACCTCCCTGTACTTCTGCAATCCTTAATATGCTCTCATTTCAAATGGGGAAGCAATGCCCACCTGTCACTGTGCAGGGACTGCTGCTTGGAATGATTGGATGAGCTTTTAAAACCCTGAAAATTACACAGCAGTCTGTGAAACAGAAGGTACTATGCACACAGATAAAGCAGAGCTAAGAATGACATACTCTGGCTATTCTCAGTTCTTCCTAATTCTTCCTTTAATTTCTGTACCTGAAGGTTTTTGAATTCCTATTTCTGCTCAGTTTCATATCCCACTTCCATTACTCTGCCTCCCTGCCTGAGTACCCGGCAGTTGGCCCCTACTTTAAGTTGCAGCCTGCACCTGGGTAGTGCCCAGGCCAGTCAGTGACTTCAGCCCTGCCCAGGCATTCTCAGTGAACAGAGCCTAGGTGTGGTAAATAGCATGGCATGGCTTGGATTCTTCACCTCTCCTTGCCTCCATTCTTTTCCCTGACTCCAGGTTTATTCTTGTGACTTGCTTTGGCCCATGGGTTACCAGCAGATGTGATGGAAGCAAAACTGTGTTTGGGACTGGCTTGCGCTCTCACTCGTGTGCCTTTGTTAATGCCCTGTGAACATACCACGTTAGACTGCTGGTCCAAGGAAGAGGAAAGGGGCATGTGGACTAGAGTGGAACATTCCATCTTCCCATATGAGGCCAGTCCATTTCAGCCACTGGCCAGCTGACCCCAGATATATATGCAACCCCTGCCTAGATTAGTAGAGCCACCCAGTGGACACCTAGCTGGCCTTCAAGACTGTGAACACAGTTATTGTGGTGTGGCTGTGAAGTTTTGTGGTTTTTTGTTAGACATTTTATTTCTAGCAATGGGAAATGGATACAATAGATGTCATAACCATCTGACTTTAAACCTGGCTTAAAGAACAGTAGTCTCAGAGCTTCTGATCCTGAAAAGTAACATGATAGGAAAAAAAAGTTTCATAATCAAGAGAGGACTAGGGAAGTAATGACTAAAGTGATATTAAATATATTTAAATGAACAGAGTCTTCAGCAAGAAAAGTCTCCTTTGGTGGGTAACCCATCTCTTGAGTCACCTTCAGTGGTTAAGGAGAAATGACCATGGCATTGTGATTTGCTGAGGCAGAGCCTCATACAAGTGTTAAGCTATTCAGAAGGCATTACTTTTAAAAGTTTTGTACAGAGCTTCTTAGTCTGAAATTGAATGTATTTTTACTTCCATTTTCCTTTCTTTCTTTTTCACCAAGTGCCAGCAAAATGCTTGTGCAACTTCTGACCTCTTCACACATTATCATACTACTTAAGGACACATTTTTCCAGATCTGTTCTCTTAACTTATTGATAAGTTAAGGTTATTTTATTTCTCTGTCCAGCCTCCATAGACCCCCTCGTGTTGTCTACTAAAGGGGAAAGCAATACATGGTTGATGGTGGGAAGGCAATATATGAAGTATTAATTGCTACTCACCTACCTCTGCTGACTTTTTTTAAGTTTATTTATTTATTTTGAGGGAGAGAGAGAGAGAGAGAGACAGAGAAAGAGAGAGAGCAAGAGGGGAAGGGGCAGAGAGAGGGAGAGACAGAATCCCAAGCAGGCTCCATGCTGAGCCCAGTGGGGCTGGAACCCATTAACTGTGAAATCATGACTTGAACCAAGATCAAAGTCGGACATTTAACTGACTGTGCCACCCAGGCTCAGGGGCACTCAGGCGCCCCTCTACTGACTTTTCATCCCATGACTTTGCTCCCTTTCATTTGATGTGTGGCTGACATCCCACTTGGAGAGTGCAGTCAGGGAATCCATAGGACAGCAGAAGTTGTCAAGAGGACTGAGAAACAGGTGTCAGATTCCTGACTTTTAAAGTTAAAAGTCTTAGGTCATCTTTCCATATTTTTCCTTGATCTCTCCTTTTTGTAACCCCTCCCTTACTAGATAAAGATGCTTACAACTGGAGAGAGGGAAGAAAGTTAAAATATAATAAAGAGAGATAGACACTGGTTTTAGAACTAAGTCTCTATTTTGGGTCAAGTCCCGAGTAATGAATCAAATAATAGACTAGGAACCTATAAGACCCCCAGATAAGTGTTAGGATAGAGGGAACCAGTGCTGTAGAAGACATTGCTATAATTCACCGGTATTGTGCCCTGCTCTTCTTTGGGCATATGGAGCATTGTACTATCCCTGTCCCCTGAAGATAAGCATGACCCTGTGACTTGCTTTGGCCAACAAATTGTTAATGGAAGTGATATAGATCATTTTATCATTGAAGCACCTAATTGCTGGTGCAAGACTTTCCAGCCTGCTTTTTTTCGTGATAATCTGGAACCCTGAGCCAACACGTGAAAGACAGATGTCATGAAGAGTATTCTGGACTTTTGATGGATTTTATATGAGTTAGGAATGAAATTTTGTTGATCTTTTGGGTGTAATTTATTACTACAGCATGACTTACTGTATCAAATAGGATAAGTCTTCTTTTTCCCATCTGGATGGCTGAAAGGAAGAGATATTACAAAGATTATCATGCAGTTCAGCATGGGAAGGCTTGATGACGATCCTAACTGTACCATTGTCCCAGGGGAGATGTGAGGGAGCAATCGAACCTTTCTTATGTCCCAAGCAAGGATACATATCTTAGCAAGAGAGAAATCTAAATACCCAAAGGGTTCTCAAGCTCATAACAAGGGAGGCAATTGTAAACAGCGGCTTGGATTATTCAGTCTGAGACCAGATGAGTAGAATCCCATTTTGGAGGGTGACAGCACTAAGGACCAGATATTTATGATTGTATATATCAGTGGATGTCAACTCTGAACATCCACAGAGATGCTTTCTTATAGATACTACGTTACTATGTAAACACTTGAGTTAGAATCAACTGTTGAGAGAAGAGACAAATCCATAATTTGCTCATTATTATTTTTTAAATGTTTATGTATTTTGAGAGAGGGGGGGGGAGAGCACGTGCTTGCAAGCAGGGGAGGAGGAGAGAGGGAAGGAGGGAGAGTGAGAGAGGGAGAGGGAGAATCCCAAGCAGGCTCCTCACTGTCAGTGCAGAACCCACTGGGGGGGCTCCATCTCAAGAACCATAAGATCATGACCCAAGCTGAAATCAAGAATCAAACGCTTAACTGAGTGAGCCACCCAGGTGCCCCTTGAGTATTATAATGAAATACCAAGAAATTATTGAAGTTGTTGAATTTACTTAGAAGTGACCAGATTCAATTTATCGGGAAACATGAAGGGCTTATAATAGAAATTATTTCAGTTATAAAGGGGCGCCTGGGTGGCTCAGTTGGTTAAGCATCCGACTTCAGCTCAGTTCATGATCTTACAGTTCATAAGCTTGAGCCCCGCATAGGGCTCCATGCTGACAGCTCAGAACTCGGAGCCCATTTTGAGTTCTGTGTACTCCCTCTCTTGCCCCTCCCCCACTCACATTATGTCTGTCTGTCTGTCTGTCACTCTCAAAAATAAACATTTTTTAAAAAAGAAATTATTTTAGTTATAAAGAAAAAGTTCTGTATTTGCAGATCTGAGCTTGTGGCTACCAAAGTCACACCCACCTCCTATGTTTGTAAGAGGATGGAACTGAAAAGAATTTTCAAAGAATGGGATTAATGATTTTATAGAAAAACACAAAGGCACATTATTTCACAACTTGGTTATTGCTGTTGGTGGTGAGGAATTATTGTATTCCCTCACCTAATTAGAACCCTCCTGGGCCTCTTGAGAACTAGACCTGACCATTACTGTTGGACATTGGGCTGTCCCTACCCAGCTGGCCTCTAAGATCAGCCTCTTGACTCAGGCACTTGAGTGCTGGCTAACTGTGTCAGGTGGGTCTCAAGCAAGGTGCTGGCTGCCTCAGGGACAAAGCTGAGTAATCAGGCCACTTTGCCAAATGATCAGCCTGCACAATGACTCTTGGTGATTAGTGGCCCATAAAAGTGGGCACTAATGTTAGATGCATTGGATATTCTTTTGTTGGTTAGCAATTCCTCATTTATGTAGACACCTTGCAAACACACACACACACACACACACACACACACACACTCCAAAAAACTATTTAAAATATATACATGAGATAAAGATACCCACAAAGGTACAGGATAATGCCATCATTCATATCATGCTACACGTTTGCTGAGTACTCATTAGAAAAATAAAGTTGCAAATATTTTAGAGTAACTGGTTAAACTAATCTTTCAAATGCTAAGAATGTGGCAAAAAAGAAAAACAGCATCACTCAGACTGATGTAAAAATCTCAAAGGGAATTGAGAGGCACCTGGGTGGCTCAGTTTGTTGAGCGGCCGACTCTTGATTTCTGGTCAGGTCATGGTCTCGCGGTTGGTGAGTTCGAGCCCTGTGTCATGCTCTGCGCTGACAGTGTGGAGCCTGCTTGGATTCTCTCTCTTTCTCCTTTCTCTGCCCCTCCCTCTCTGTCTCTCTCTCTCTCTCTCAAAATAAATAAACTTAAAAAAATTTTAAAAATCTCAAAGGGAGTTGAACCATGAGCAAACTCTTTTGTAAGCATATGAATATAGGGCTTTCACTAAATCTACTTAACAACTTCATGAGGAAGATATATGTACACTAATAGATGAGAAAACTGAGATGCAGACAATAACTTCTGCACTGTTATGTAACCAGTTGAATAATACAGTCCTTTTTTGTTTTGTATTGTTTTTGGCCATCAAGTGTAGGCTCTCTTTTAGCACCTCTCTGTATTGACTTCATACTACCTTGTTTGAACTCCTTCCACATTCTTATTGGTGTTTCTGATAGGTGAGTTGTTTTAGATAGACTTAGGTGAATGTTACCAAAAGTTTCATTTATTTTTTTCTTGGATGGACTGTGGTTTGGGGAGGCAGGTTTGGATCCTGAATTATGGGAACAAAGTCCCCATTTAGGTTTGCTTAAGTCAGTAGCTCTCAGCCTTGGCTGTACATTAGAACCACCTGGGAAGCTTTCAGCTCTTACCAGTGCTTGGAGTCCACATCAGTCCAGTTAAATTATAATCCCTGTGGGTGGAGCCTGGACATTTAGAAAAGATCCCAGGTGATTCTAACGTGTAGCCAGGGCTGAGAACCACTGGCTTAACATTTTAACACATTGAAAATCAGAGTCTAACTGAAGAAAACAATTAGTGCAGGTGCTAAGCCAATGTGCCGAACAATCTGTGATATCAAAACAAGTAATCATCAGTAGGAGGTAGAGAAAAGAACTCTAATCAGTTATTAGGAAGGCCCATTGGGATCTCTACCTCAGGATGTTATTCCAGAACTTGAGAAATGAATGAGCTCTTAGTTTCAGTATTGGCACTGAAATCTCTTATTATTTCAAGTTTTAAAAGAGAGATGAGGGAAAATAAATGAGGAAACTCTTTGGGGACCAGTGCTTTGGAATTTTCCCATGTTTTCATATTTGCAAAGTAAAGTGTTTGATCAGGAATGGGATGTCTGCATATCAATAGAACACAGTCAAACGGAAGCTTCATTTACCAGGCACATGTTCTGTGCTGGGGTTGCGGGGGGGGGGGCGTGCACAATGAAGCCAGTGCCTGTCCCAGAGGGTATTTACACTCTACCTGGAAAGACTGAACATATATCAGGAGTGATCTTACAATAACGTGGCTGAATCCACAAAATACATTTTAAACTTAACTCCTCATCTAAAGTCATATCTGGTGTTTAAAAGGGTGCTACAATTAATCATGGTAGGACATCCCAAATGCTAAGGCAGTGTTACCTCAAATAATATCCTGTAACTTTGAAAAAAAGGTGTAGCTGAGTCATCATCTTCTGTCTGTTTCCCTTTTCTGAACCTACACTGAGTAGCAATGCATGTGCATTTTAGCTTTCCAAGGTTACTAAACTCATCCTCTTCTTTTTCTCTTGAGTGTCTTCAGATTAGGCATTTCTGTCCTGGCCTGCAGGAATAGTCTCGTGCCTGCTTGTAGCTCTTTTGAATTCTAGTCAGTTTCATCTAGAGAAGCCACAAGATGGCTCTCTGTTGCCTGCAAGAAAAGGTTCAAGATTCAAAGCATGACATTCAGGCTTACGACTCCAAGGATGATTCTCAGACCAGCAGCATTTACCTCACATGACAGCTTGTTAGAAATGTAGAATCTTAGAGGCTGCACTTCATACCTATTAAACTAGAAACCTGAATTTTAACAAGTTCCCTAGATTATTGGAGCATACAATAAAGTTTGGGAAGCACTTGTGTGTCATATGTCTTTTACGAGTTGGCTTCAGCCTTCTTTGCTTCCTTTCTTCTCCTGGCCATTGCATGTTCCAGAAATATCAAACATACCTCAGAGGGACTATCCTTCTCAACATGGTCCTCTTTGCAAATACCAGCTTGTTCTTTAAAGATCTCTCTCTGGAGCCACTTCCTTTGTGAAGCTTCCCCTGTCACTTCCTAGACAGTTAATGCTGTCCTCCTCTGACAGCTTGCGTTATGTATAGAAAACTCCAGTGTTGAAATTACTTCTTGACATGTTGCTTTTGCTCACCAGCCCATAGGTGCCTGAAAGGCAGACCTGTGTGCTTCTGATCTCAGTATCCCTGGATTGTAGTACAGGGCAGGGCACATAGCAGTCAATTAGCATTTCAGATTTACTGTTCAGAATTTGGTCTGATAAAAGCCTTTACCTGCAGGTGTAATTCTGCTTCAGCTTCTGGGATGGTCATATATGAAGAAAAGGATTCTTAAGCTGTTCCAGTCCTTATAAGTGTAGTATTAATTTTCTTCAATACAAACCACTGAGTATCCATATTTTTTCCTATGTAATAGCTTTTCCTCTTTGTCCACAATGCCTTCATTTTGGCCCAGCCTTCTGATTTGGGCTTCTCAGTTGTATCTTAGTTTTGTTTGTTCCTTTGTTTTAATTTTAGACAGAGAGAGCACAAGTGGGGGGGGGGGGGAGAGAGAGAGAGAGAGAGAGAGAGAGAGAGAGAGAGAGAGAGAATCTCAAGTAGGCTTTATGCTTAGTGTGATCCTACAACCCTGGAATCGTGACCTGTGTCATATCTAAATTCGGACGCTCAACTGACTGAGCCACCCAGGTGCCCCTGTATCTTAGTTTTATTTTAGAGTTATAGCATGTCTCTGATATAAACAGGAGATGAGAAGCAGCTGGCCCAGGGCCATCTGTCCTCATAGCCTTTGGGGCTGGCAGCCTTTTCCTTCTTTGGACATTGGAGTCTTTTTCTAGGCTGCTTATGGTTTCTTCTGCCTAGATATCCTCCCTCCTATGTCTTCTGAGATATTCTGCCTGTTGTGTGGATTTTCTTTCCTTTTACTTCCTTTGTAAACTATCCAAGTTTTCCCAAGGGTACAGTTGCCAGGTTTATCATATAAAAATAAAAGCTGCTCAGTTAAATTTGAATTTCAGACAAACAGCAAATCATTTTCTAGCATAAGTATATCCCATGAAAATATGGAACATATTTATATTAAAAAATGTTTTGTCATTTATCTAAAATTCAAGTTAAACTGAGCATCTGGTGTTATATCTGCCAACTCCCCCAAGGCTTAATCTTTTAAAAGAACTCGCACCTTTTATCTTCTCTAAAGTGAGGAGGTAGAACAGTTACCAAATTGAAAGAGAAAGAGAAAAATCACATATTAAGGAGAAAACAGTCACATATTAAGATTTTATGATATCCCATCAAAATAACCATGTTGAGTATACATATAAATAAACACTCATTTTCAAGCAAAATAAACATTTTTGGTGGTATATAGAAACTTTGGTAATCTTTCGTAGGTAATTTGTATTTTCAGTGAAGCTGGTTTCAGTAAAGTTGGGACGTAGTAGAGGGTAGCACTCAAGAGTGCAAGTTATGGAGTCAACATTTCCTTTCTAATCCTGATGCCATCACTAACTAATTGTGTGACATTGGGCTGCTCACTTCTGTTTCTGGGCCTCACCTTTCCTTATCTGCAAATGGAGATATTAACTGTATCTACAAAACAGGAGTTTTTATGAGGATTAAATCAGCTAATCATGTCTCTGTCAGATGGTAAGTACTCAGTGAGAGATTATCTACCAGTAGTCCTGCTACTAAATCGTTTTCTTGAGTCGGTGTGTTGAGTGTGTTTCCAGGAAGCCAGGAAGCAGTTTTTCATTTGATTATCAGTCCATTTTCAGAGAAATAGTGTGGTTGGAGCTGGATTTTAGACATAGGGGTGGTATGAACTTTGTCTTAGGTCATGGGGGTAACAATCCACTGGTATTCCCTAGCCCAATTGATTATTGCTGATTTGAGATGTATATAAAAACACAGTTGCAGAGAATAAGTCCTATTCTCCTGAGATCCAAGTGAATAGGACTCTTTCCACATGTATCCAGTGTCTTTATCAAAATGAAATGTTGTTTTTAAGTGGTAGTGTTTTTGCTTTTTAAGAAGTATGTGAGAACAGCGTGAGGAAATAAATGTCCCCAAGACTGTATGGTTGTGTTAACCTTATTTTCCAAATAAATGAAAAGAAAGAAAGATGCTCTGATAAAGGAGCATTTTATGAATTTTAAATGCATGCTAAATTAGTCTTTTGAACAATTTTAAAATTGAATTAACAAGTGCCTTTTATTTATAATTTTAGTAATTTAAATGCATAAGTAATCCTTGATAGTTAATAGAAGAAAAGGCAGTGGAGATAAATGCAATAGGAAAAGAATTTGATTATATGGAATAAACACTGTAAATATTTTGTTGTAGAAATGTCATGTTTCAATAGGAAGTATATTTGCATAACATATAAATAACTAGTAACTGTAAATATGTATTTATACATAAATACATTTATATTTAAATATAATTATATTGTATATAATACACATATTATATGATATATAATGTACTATAAAATATATTATTGTAGAAAAATAAATACAATAAATACATATTAAAAATATACATATATAGCTAGTGACTTATCTTATGTAATTTTTTTACCTGACTTTTTTACAAGATTTAACTTGGTCTTGTAAGTTATTTTTTATATATAAGGGACATTAATACAAAAGAAAATACTTTTCCAAGACAGTCTGAAGAATTCTGAAATGCATAACTGTGATACAGGTGAATTTGATCATCATGTTCCAAATGATCTGCATATTATTTTAGCAGTAACAAAACCACTAAATTTTTTGTAAGATGGTATGCCAAATGGCCATAATTTTGTAATACTAAAGTAATAAGAGCAGTTATCATTACTTAATGTTTCTGTTAATGTTAATACCCTAACTCATTCCTTTTATTCAGTTATTCAATTATTCGATCAGCCATTTATGTATCATTGGGGACATTATGGGTAAACTTACCACTAATTCTAGCTGTGGTGTGGCAGAGCACTTTAAGGTGTATATTTTTGTTGTTTTCACTGCTTACCCACTAGAGCCATTTCTAACAATTGAGGTTTTTGTAATGCCAGAGTAGCCTGGATTCATCCCTAGAGGTTAAAGTCAGCAGATGTCCATAATTAGCAGTGACAGGCTCCATTTAATTTTCCTTTCCCGTATTTATTTATTTAAGACACAACTCTGAAATGCATTTTAAAAAGATAGAGAGCTATTGGCTTTAGGGCAAATTTTAGAATATTTGGAGCAATGGATACATAAATATGCTTTAGGATCTTTAGCAAACATGAATTTGGGTAGCTAAGCTTTTTGGAAGAGAGCAAGAGCAGAGTTCAAAGGTCGTCAGTGCTACAAGCACCTTGGATATAGTGATTACTATGTTCAGCAGATCCATGTGCTTGGACAACCAATGGGGCAGCAGATAGAATTAAGATCCTGTAGAAATATGGCCACCATCCACCCCAACAGGAATTTAAGGTATGCACTTGAATGGGTCCTCATATCCTATAGATTTAGTGGGCTTCAGACTATAGTCAGGACTAGAATCTTCTCAGAAAACTGTCCTATGTCTATTTTAACACAGAAGTTTGAAATCTCAGTGATTTGCTCTCTATTAGAGCATGATCATAGTGTATTTATCTTAGATAATTTATAAAACAGGTATTTTTGACTTTCTACCGTGATTATAAACAAAAAGAAAACCCAATCAACAACATGTCTGATTGAATAGTATATCTGGTTGAATCCCGAAGAAACACTAATTAGCTATAAGCTACCATTAGCTGTAGACCACCTGAATCTTGGAGGGTATTTTTCCACCTGGAGAGGTCTTGGAAATGGTGGCTATGGATGCCATCAGAGGATTTTGCCCTCCTTTCTTGCTACAGTTAGTGAGATTGAGAAGGAACCATTAATATTCACGTCGGCTCCTATGGAGAAGTCACTGCTGTAGTAGTGCCATCCTGCTGTCTTAACTGAGGAATGTTCCAGCTGTTCACTAGCCATCAGGCCCACTGCATTGGTGTGTATGCAGCTGAGACCTTTTTCATCTTAACATTGAAATGGTGAACTAAATCTTTAGGGACTGGGAGTGTGTCTTAGAAACCTTCTAAACCTTGTTATTGAGGGCAGGGGCCAGTGGTTTTTGTTTGTTTGTTTGTTTTTTGTTTTTTTCACTAGAATTGGCCTTGAAAACTGAAAGACCATTTATTGATACAGCCTATAAAGCAACTTAAGATTACTTGTAGAATTCACTGTGTGACAGTGATTATGGACCTAGAGATGTTGGGTGTTAAAAAAAGTAGCAAATTCCATCCCAGGTCACCTTTAAGTAGCTATTATAAATCTTTAAATACAAGTTACTTTTCTTCTTCGTGGGAGGCTGGTGAAGATAGCTAAGGTGACTCCCATTTATAAGGAACTAGTGTAAAAGGTCCTGGCAGCTATTGTTCTTAGTAATCAGCTCCTTCTCTACTATC
Source organism: Felis catus (assembly GCF_018350175.1). NCBI lineage: Eukaryota > Metazoa > Chordata > Mammalia > Carnivora > Felidae > Felis > Felis catus. The sequence goes on from NC_058380.1 coordinate 50,867,715, forward strand.
CTGAAATTACTTTCAAGGTAGTTCATAAACAGGTTTACAGTTATTTTATGGCTTGCTGTTTAATAGTACCTCCCTGGTCTGAATTTTGCTCAAGATGTTTTAGCTTACCAACAAGGCTTAATTTATTGGCTCTATTAGACACAGATACCAAGTTAGAGAAAGCATTGAAGTAGGTGTTTTCTTCTTGCATAAAGTATATCCACTGGGGTTTTTTTTTTAATTTTTTTTCAACATTTATTTATTTTTGGGACAGAGAGAGACAGAGCGTGAACAGGGGAGGGGCAGAGAGAGAGGGAGACACAGAATCGGAAACAGGCTCCAGGCTCTGAGCCATCAGCCCAGAGCCCGACGTCCACTGGGTTTTTAAGCTCATGTCTGTTACCTTGTATTTGGTGAGGGCCAATTCTATGTTTTTCTGAGGAAGAGTAAAATGTGACTTAATTCTAGTACCTAACCTAGTACCTAGTATATAGTAGGCACCTAATGAACATTTGTTTATTGACAGTTTAAAAATGTATTGGTTGCTTACTCTGATCAGACACCATGTCTCATACATAAAGTCAGTATGGCCAAGTGCACTGTACTTCTATGGATGAATGAATGACTCTACTCAAGGTCATTATTATCACCTATACACAAATAGTGGTAGAACTGAGTGGAATAAGGTGAATGATGGATGACTAACAACAAAGTTTAGTTAAAACACTCAGGAGGGAAAGATTAATTCTATCTTGCGGTGATAATGATACACTTCGGAGAGAAAATTATCTCTGTGTCCCTACAAAGTATATTACCAATGTTAGAGTGCTGTGCTTGAATGTAAATGACATCTGTCACCTCACTGTGACACCGTGGCTCAAGGAAACATTTAATATTGGAGCTATCCATGTTTATTTCTCCAACATGATGAAAGGTTGAAGTGTTTTTGTTTTTAATCACAGAACTCCTTAGCCTTGAACCTGAGTTTCAACTATGCTGTCCCAGAGGCTCACAACAGTGGTTGCTTTCTCCACAGAATAATGGGAGTTGTTAAAAGAGAGGAGGGAGAGGAAAAAGGAAGAGGAAAGAGAGAGGGAGACAAAACCCTCTTTGTAATGACTTCTGGAGTTCTCTAAATGGACAATAGTGATGAAGTGTTTTGCACTTCAAATGATACAAACGAAGGTTATGTGAGAGCAAGGTCAATTACTTATCTAATGGTAAATGAAAATATAAATTATATGTATATATAAATATATATAAAATATGTAAATATAAATTATTATTTATTTAATATTTAGAAATATTTGTAAATGCATAAATATTATATATATATATATATATCATACGTGAAAAACTTTAACAACTGTGGAAAATCACATGCAACAAATGATCGTATTTTAACTGTGAAAACACAAACTCTTTTTTTTTTTTTTTAAGTAGAATCGACAGTTAAGAGAGAAGTCTTGGAAAAAAAGGAATCCCCTTCAAGACTGCTCCAAGGAGGCCATAAATTTATTTGCTTAGCATCATACAGTTTATCATAGATTATGGAGAAATGCTTTAGATCATAATCATGCTGAATTGCTGCTTCCATTTGATGTGTGCTTATAACACCAAAGTGTTTTCTGAGAGTGTTCCGAAACTGTGCTAGTCTTAGCTGGTTCACGGTCACCAAGCTAAACCTTGGATCCATGTCCCATTGGCGGCAAGATAAGAAGAAAACAGAGCTGACTGCTCATGGACACACCACATTGTTGAGGTACAGAGAGCTCAATCGAGGCTGTGAGTGGCTTATGTGAATTGGGGAAAAAGGAGCTAGGGTCAAACTTCTCCAGCTAAAGTATTCAGTAGCCTCAGAAAGTTTCAGGGATACAAGGTTAACTAAAGTCAAATGTTAAAAAGATGCCATGTTGGAATGTTGTATCACCTCTTGCCAGGATATGGCTGATCTGCACTGGGATAAAACAAACACAATGGCACTTAAGTTCTGTTTTCTAATATGTTTTCCAGAAGAATTTACCACCAGTTAAAACTTCTCATTAATAATTTCAACCTATAACACATGGTAGATTTATAATACCAGTAAGTTATTTGAATAATAATGTGACAAGGGCCAGACTAACTTCCTATGATAGAAATGGTATATTTCTAAAGCATTCTCTTTGTGCTTTCAGATCTAGATTGGCCCTTTTGTGTTGCACGGCACACACTCTAGAATCTCTATTTCTTGCCAGAACAGATTTAAGGTTTCTTCTTTGGGCACGACTTTGACTCTTGTTTTGTATCCCTTTGGGACACACTTGAATGTGAGAGTTTTAATCATATTGGTACCAACAAGGCTGAACTCAGCACTCGACTCATAGTAAGACCCAAATAAAGGTTTGTTAAATGAAATAAACGAACCCCTGATTTCTTTCTTCCTGTCTTCCTAGTAGCAGCATATTGGACCCTTCCGTGGAGATTGTCTGAAGTGACTTTGTGGCTTTACCATCAGTAGGGTGACTGTTTAGGTTCCTTCCTCTTTGGGGAGTATAGGCTTCACCTTTTGCTCACCCTCGTCATTCCTTTCCTTCCCTTCACACTGGCTTCCAGTTACTGTGTGGTCTTCAGATATGATGGTGTGGTATGTCTTTGTGGTCCAAGTACCTGCCCTCCTTCTTTCCTTGGAGGTAACTTTGGAGTGAGTGTCAGCACAATTTCCTTTTTGAAGCAACTCACATCTCAAATTCTGCCTTAAGTCACCTTAACCCAATTTAAAGCTTTCTTGTCCTCCTAGCTTTTATAGATAAGCAGCATATGTCTTGCCTAGCCATCAAATCTAATAAGAGCAGACAGTCTTGTCTCTCTGATGGTTCCCGTGTAATCATCCCACATCCATGTGTCATCTGATACAGAACCTTTTGTCAGGTTAGGAAAGTGAAATTCACGAGTTTAAAAATAGAGGACATCCTCGGTGGAGTTGCAGCCATGCCAGAGTCAGGCTTTCTTCAAAAGGGGGCTGCACAAAAGCTGTCTAGCTGCTGGCAGCAATTCAGTATACACTCTGGACTCCCTCGGGGGCCGATGGCTAAGACCACTGGTTCATCTGGTGCTGGCACTGAAGTTTTGGCCACCGATTAGCATACTTCCTGGGCTGAACATTGCCCTTTGCCTGAACTCTTTAAACCCTGGGCTTGTTGCTGTTGCTTTAGACACAAGAATGTCACATCAGCACTTTTTGTTGTTACTGCATTGTCTTCCTTTGGTTCAGATGCCACAGTGGTGTCCTGATAAGAGAAACATTAAGGAAGAATAAGCAAAACCAAATAATGGATAATAAATAAAATGGGATGGAAGTCACAGCATAACACAATTACCATTAGGATATTAACTCTCCAGGACTTCGAAAGAGGACTTTGCAAGTGGTAAAAAGATATAACGTTAGAATGTCCTATCGTCTCTTGCCAGTTTATGGCTGAGTCTGAATTAAGATAAAGCAAAAACAATAGGAGCTACGCTGTTTTCTAGTGTGCCCTCTGGAAGAACATACCAGCGATTAAAACTTCTCATTAATAAGTTCAACTTGTAACACACCGTAGATTTATAATACAGGCTTGTTTGAATGATGATGATGATCATAAAGGCACCTACGATGTTATAAGCTAAGTGTTTTACATGTAACTCCTTTAGTACCCTAAGGAGTCCTGCGAGGAAGGATTTACTGTCCCCACTTTACAGATGATAAAACTGAAGCTTAGAGAACTGACTTCTTTGAGGACACACTGCTAGTGAGTACAAAAAACAGGTGGCCTAATTTGTAGACCCTTTATGTATCAGTTGTATTTTATCAGGGAAGCAAGAGTACCTTAACTACAAGTGATATGAAATAGATAATTTATTGTAGAGATTAGATCTTTGTCAATTGTGAGAGTTGGTGAAGTCTAAGAAAGGCTGCTGCCTCTGCATCTCTAATGATGGGCTTGAAGTCACTGTTGGTAACTGAAGGGCATTTATTACAATGATACAGAGATGTCATATGGAACTTTGGGCCCCAACAAGTGCTTGGAATCAGCAGTCAGCAGGTCATCAGGGACCAACGTGTTGGTGCATTCTCTTGCTGTCTCTCTCTCTCTCTGTGTCTCTCTCCATCTCTTTCTCCCTTCTCTCTTCCCTTCCCATCTCTCCTTTTCTCCCTGAGCATGGTCTTTTGTCTCTGTTTCTCTGTGAGCATCTGTTACATCTTCTGTTTCCAAAGGATGACTTTTCTCTTTTGTCCCTTTAGTGGAAGATGAACACTTTTATAGCTACCAAATTTATAGATTTTATATTAAGTGTCCAGCAGAGAATGACTTGGGGCCATGAACCCTAACGCATGTTCCAGGGATACAGAATCTCATTAACCCAACTTGGATCAAGGGTCCAATCAACTATGACCAGAGAGGAAGGAGTACAATGGAAGACAGAGAGTCATGGGTGGCAGTCACCTCCAAAAGTCTGTTACAGCCAGGTTTTTTCTGGCACTATATGAAGAATGAGCTGTAAGTAGTGATAATGGAAACATGGAAAATGATTAGAATACTATCCTATCTGCTCATTTCTGTAATTTGGGTTGGTACAACAGTGGTAGAGGTGGAAAGAAGTGGTAAGATTTTGGATATTTCTGAAAGCTGATTTGAGTTGCTTCTGTAGTGGGCTCCTGAAACTGGGTAAGAGAGCTAAGATTTTACTTTTAAAGCCAATATATTCATTTCTAAGTGGATGTGAACACTGCCTTGGAAGGGTCACATTCTATCTGGATTTCACGGTTTTCAAATAATTATAGAATGGCTATAGAGATACAATTTGACTTCCACTTTCTGAATTCATGAAAGGAGAACTTAAGATCACAGAGATGAAGGGCTTAGGAAATACCTTTTTTAAATTTAATTATGCTTTTAACCATAATCTCTCATCCAAACTGCACCGATTCTTTAGGAATGTATTTAGCGAAGAAACTCAGTGATCAGAACTCCACTTAACAGATGGGGTTAATCTTCAGTTTTTCAAATGATTGGGGATTAAGCTAAATTATCCTCACTATAACTTAAAATAACTACTTTCTGTACCCAAAAGAACAAGCATTTAAGTTGACAATCTCTTGGTTCTGATTCTGCAGATGTCTCTAGTTTGAGCATACGGTGATTGTGCTTACCACCTGTGCCGAAATTCTTGCAAACACTGGGGAATTGAGACCAAATGTCAGCTCCAAGTTTGATATTTATTGGCTTCAGTAACTCTTTCTCATAACCTTCTCTCAACCTTAAAATATTTTAAGATTATTGTATCTGTCTGAGTGTTAGTAAAAAAGTCATTACACTGTGGTGGAGAAGGGTATTTGAGAAATTGTGATCACTTGTTTCAATTCTGGAATATTATACTTTTCTTTGTCATGTTGGGGCTTTCTAAGCCACTAGCTCCTCTCCTTAAGATATCGTAATTTTTTTTTTGTATTTTGTTATTTTCATTTTTATAATTTCATCATCTTAGATGAGTTTAAAGTCATTTACAAAAAGGAAAAGAGTAAAAGATTCTCCTCAGGCTCCAACACATTTAACTTTTAGTACTGAAATACTTTTATGCTGTTCTTATTTTATTGCATCTATTAATATTTATGTACAGTTAAATTCCCTTATAATATTTTCCAAGAGACCAAGCTTTAATATTATAGGCAGAACAATGTGAAATGTATAATAATACAGTGGATGTTGAGGCAATTTACAATAGTTAGCCTGCAGGTAAGACACTTCTTAGCATAATACATCGGAAAAAATATATCTCATTTCATTCTATAGACTTGAAATGGCTACTGTAACAAGGCAGATTTGAAAAAAAAATGGTTGCTATATAAGCTTTAAAGAGAAGGTTGAATAGAATTAATAGCATCAGGGGCTAAAATGGAATACACTGATGTAATGTTTATGGTCTCAGTTTAGTGAGAGGTTAAAAATTTTTGTGTCTGATAAAAGTATAGATGGATACATTCCAATTAGTTGATTTTTTTGGTTCCTCTTTGCTAAATGTTGAACATGAGTTGGTGACATATTAAATACCTTGTTCAGAGTGACTTAGTAGTAAACCACTACAGGAACTAGTATTAAAAACAAAGTGATATGTCCTAATCCTTAACTTTGCCATTATGTACTTGTATCACTTTTGGCCAAGTGGCTTATGTGAATTTGGTACATACTAGGTACTCAGTAAACACTTGTTCATTGACTGAAACATCAAGCCTCAATTTTTGCATCTCTAAAATTGGAATAATAAAATCTACCCATAGAGTGGGGAAAATTTATGATTTACATGAAGATTGTTGGAAAAATTTAATGACAGGGCAGATGAGTCATTTAGGGATTTAGAATTCTGGTTCTAGTGTTCACTTGCCATGCTTTTTTATTTTATTTTTTAGATTTTTTAAATGTTCATTTATTTTTGAGAGAGAGAGAGAGAGAGAGAGAGAGAGCGAACACGAGCAGGGAAGGGGCAGAGAGAGAGGGAGACACAGAATCTGAAGCAGCTCCCGGCTCTGATCTGTCAGCACAGAGCCCGACTCAGGGCTTGAACCCACCCATGAACCATGAGATCATAGACCTGAGCTGAAGTTGGACGCTCAACTGACTGAGCCAGGCACCCGCCACCTCCCACCCCCAACACTTAAAAAAAAATTTTTTTTAATATTCTTTTATTTTTGAGAGAGACGGAGAGAGGTAGAGAGTATGGGTAGGGAACGGGCATAGGGAGAGGGAATTTGTTTTCAAACAGAATGTAAAGCAAGAGAGGATGTGTCCGCTTGTGGTTAGTCAATATATGGTTGTAAAAGAAGAACATTGAGGGGCACCTGGATGGCTCAGTCGGTTGGGCATCTGACTTCAGCTCAGGTCATGATCTCTCAGTCCGTGAGTTCAAGCTCCATGTCAGGCTCTGTGCTGACAGCTCTGAGCCTGGAGCCTGCTTCGGATTCTGTCTCCCTCTTTCTTGCCCCTCCCCTGCTTGCTCACTCTCTCTCTCTCTCAAAAAAAAAAAAAAATTAAAAAATAAAAAAAAAGAATATTGAAAGTGTCGCAAAAATTGTGGAAAGGAAGAAAGGCCATGCAGAAAACGAAGGAAGAGCAAAGGCTAACAAAACACAAGGCCACTGCCCTCTCTCTGCGTGGGAGTCAGGGGATAGCATCGCCCCTTTGCTTTTGAGTTCCGTGCTGCTCTGTTTTCGCTCCTGCCTTTCACCTGAACATTCTTCTGAGACAGGCCCTCACGTTATCCCAGTGAGGTTGTGGGTTCACTGGTCGGTTAGAGGACTGGCTTCATATCTCATTGCCAGCATATGTTCTGTGGTGAATAACCCTTCCATTATTTGCACAGCTGTCGAGTAATATTACGTTAAAACATTACATGCACGATTATGTTCAATTATATAAAATGAATCTATTTTACCTAATGCTTATTCTCCAGGGTTTGCACATCTTTAGTTACAGGAAGTTTAGTACAGAGTAGCAGATGGTGCAACACAGTGTTTGTCAGCTAATAAATTTAAATGTCACGGCCTGCTACATTTTTTAGCATATATATCTATATATTTTAGGCAAATGCCTCAGCTTGCTTGCGAAGCAGAGGAGTGACCGTACTGAAAACTTCATGCGTTTTTATCTTTCCTTGGTGCGATGTTGTGATTATGGGGCACGAGGCAAGTGGCATTAAGCCGCAGCATATGCTTTGTCCTTTGGCCTCTCTGCCTTCCCCGAGGACACCACCTGTCAGAGGCACTCCTGCGACATTGCTCTCTGTCCTTCCTCTAATATTGCTTTTCCGGGTCCCCGTTCTTGCCAGATGATAGTGACGCTGCTGTCACATCTCTCCCGAGCCCAGTTGCTATTCCAGCAAACCCTTCAGGGGTGCCCGAGTACCCTGCCTATTCGGTTCTCATCCTGTCACTTTTGAAATGTTCTTCCTGTTCTGTTGGCTCAGGTCTTGGTTGGGGGAGGCCGGTGTTTATATTCGACATCCAGACTACGGGGTGGTATAGATGGTCCTGTTCTCGCTGAGATTGCAGAATGCCTTTCCTCCCATCCTTCCCGCCTGCCCTCTCCCCTGCATGGGAGTACTTCTCACTTCTAAGCTGCCTTTCTGGGAACTTGGGATTCTTAACACTTTTAAGGCCAGCCATCTGTTTTGAGACTGTCTGGTCAGTGGGACTCAGACTTCGTTTCTTTGAGACTAAGGGCTCACCTTTTACGTGGACCTTAAACTTCCATGAGAGGGTATGGTTTTGAAATCAGCTTGCTTCCGGCCTTCAGGTTTGGCAAATCCCTCTTCATCTCTGGCTACACGGACTGCAGGCTTTCCAAGCTCCCATTGCCTTTGAACCAGAGGATCCCACAAGCTCAGGCTTATGCTCTAATCAATAGCAACATGTCTGAACCCCAAGCTGTGCTGTGTGGTCTGCCTGACTTGAAAGTCCATCTCTGTTCTCTCTCCCACCCCCGGGACCTTGTCAGAGCAACTTCATGTGGGAATCCCGGTCCATGGGGTAACACTCCCATCCCCACTCTCTGTTTTTTTTTTTGTTTTTGTTTTTAATATTTATTTATTTTTGAGAGAGAGAGAGAGAGAGAGAGCGAGCAGGGGAGACACAGAATCTGAAGCAGGCTTCAGACTCTGAGCTGTCAGCACAGAGCCCAACGGGAGGCTTGAACTCATGGACTGCAAGATCATGACCTGAGCTGAAGTGGGATGTTTAACCAACTGAGCTACCCAGGTGCCCCACCCCCACTCTCTTTTAAACAATATCTGTTCTGCTTTGTAGGTTGTAGGCAGAGCTCCATGGGGGTGGGACGGTGGGGAGGCAGGACAGTGGAATGATTAAGAGCCCAGACCTTGGTGGTGGAGGTCTGGGTTTGAAGTCTGCTTCTGTCACAGGTTAGTTTTCTAACTTCAGTCAAGTTTTTCCTCTTTCTTAGCCCCAGTTTCCCCATTTTGAAAATGGGGATAATAAATTCTGCCTCAGAGAAATGTTGTGGAAATTAAATAAGATAAATAATTTAAAGCACTTACCGTAGTACCTGACACAGAGCACACAAAGAAATAAACAGCAGTTATTATTCTAATGAGGTGAAGTTAGTTGGGAATCAATTTCTTCATGTGCTAACTCAGTATATTAAGTTAATAATGATAGCCCAACATTTCCTGAGCATGTGCGTGTAGCCCCTGCTCCAATTGCGATGCTTTTGTTCCTCTGTGGAGTTTACGTGCTAGAATTTCCACGCTTACCTCACAGGTTGATGTCAGGGGACTTCCGGTATGTGAATCTCACCATATGGGTTGAGAGGAACACCAATCCCAAATTCAAAGGTGGCTTGGCCACCGATTCCTGCATGGTTTTAAATCTCACTTCTCCAACATTCTGGTTTTCTTATTCGCTAATGGTGAAACTAACACCTTCCTTTTAGTGAGACAATTAAACTGAAAATGGTGGAGAGTAATACTGCCCCCTCATGCCCCATGGCCCATTCCTTCTTCCTTTATTTCCTCAGTTCCTTTTCTAACCAAACTCACTTCTAAATTTCTGAAATTCCTCAAATACTACTGTAAATTTCTAGGCTTGAAGTGGATCCCTTCAATTGAAGGGATCAGTGTCCATATAATGTCAGGGGGATTTAACTCATGCTCAGAGAGGGCAGAGATTTGACCTTGACCTGTGTTTTTCTCCAGTGAGTAGTGATTGTGAGATAAATGCTCAAGGATGGTAGTAAATGCCTAAATGGAGATTGCCTTTTTTTTTTAATGAAGTCTGCATTTGTATCGTCTTACTTTGCTCTTCAGTCCTAGCACATGCATTTCTGTAGTTATTTTTAATATTGATAAATTGAAAAGTAAAAATAAACAGATCGATAATCATCAGGGTTTCTTTCTTTGTCTTTTCTTTTCTTAATCGCCTGAATAGCTGCAGTCCAGAGGTTTGAAAGTTAGGTGATGTGTTGTCCATGATGTGGAATCATCTAGAAGCCTGTCTTGACTTTTGCCTCATCCTGAGTACTGCCTAAGCACTGACTTGTGTTTGGAGCTGACAGACATCTTCTCCCACATCTCCAAGCTTTTGATGTTGTGAGTGTCCCGCAGCTAGGATATAGTAGAATATCTGTGGAGAATCTCAATTCACGTGACCTTGATGTTTTCAGCCAACTCTCCAGGGCCGTCAGCTTCCTGGGACTTCTGGCATCTGGCAAGCATCGCTGGTTAATGGTTGCCTCAGCTGCATGTGAACCTGCATTTATTAAATAGAAACCTAATATTCAAACATACCAGTTTTGCTGAAGGAAGGCAAGGCATTTCTTTTTCCCGGCTGGGGGCTTGGGAGGATATTAATCTCACTGTTACTGTTCCTCGCAGACCTTTCTTGCTTTCTGTTTTTAGTTAGAGTTTGAATAATACCTTCAGTCCCCTCCCCTGTTTCCTTTGGAAAAGATTCATTTTTTCCCCCCTGGGTGTTAAGACTATGAATGAATGGTGAGGGAGGAGGCATTGGGGCATGAAGCTAGGGAAGCGAGAAAGAGAGCAGTTTCCATTTCGGGGCATCAGGAGCCTGGTGAGGTGATGGCATGGACGGGGCGGTGAGAAAGAGAAGCTCTGCTTGACCAAGAAGGAGAGGAATATACTAATGCTAGTGGAAGGGAGAACACTGGAAGCATGAGAAGTCTGGGCAGAAGAGACCCAGACCCAGAGAAGATTGCCTTCAGAGTGCCGGTCTTAGAGATGCAGCCGGTGAGGAGGGCAACTGGCCTCTGCCTTTCTAATGTTGGGTCATGAAGGGAAAGTGTAGAAATGACCCATGGGCTATAATGTTGAAAAGACATTACCTGGCATCAGGAAGGATAGGAAGAAGACTGAGGGACATTGTTTGAAAATGCCTTTGGTTATAGAGCTTAGGTTTGAATCTTTGGTTACTACTTTGGAGAAAGAAATCGTTCTTTCATCTGTTTTACAAGTTCACAGACATTCTCCCAGCAACATACTTATAAACTGCAGCAGGGAACAAGAACATCTCCTGATTGGAAGGGGATAGTACAAAATATTTTAAGAGCCATAAAATGTTTATGCTTTGACATGGGGATTTCCCTCCTGGGAATTGCTTTTAAAGAAATAATCCGATAAAGGGACAAAGCTTTATGCACAATCACATTCACTGTAGCATTGTCTGTTTTGGAGAAAATCTGAGAATTGCCTGAAAGTCCAATATTAGGAAAGCATGAAATAATCTCATGTAATCAGTGGACTGTCCTGTAACCCTAACGAGTTATAACTGAGGGCTTTGTAGCAATAGTGGAAAAAATATTTGTAACACACAGTGAAAGAAACCTACAAATACTGTATCAAAGTTGTGTCCAGCTGTGTTGCATTTATTTTTCTGTATAGCCAAGGATTAGAAAAACGAAAGTAGCAGCTTAGTGTGTGTTATGGGAATGTAGGTGATTTTCTGGTTTCTATCTTTAATGTCCTTTAATGGCTGTGCAACTATAATTTTTTTTTTTTTGACCATGCTAAGGAGAAAGTAGGGGTTAGATATGTGAACAAAAGGTTTTAGTGATTCTCGTTCCTTGATCAGGGCAACCCAGTTGAGATTTTGTTTAGTCAGTAACTCCATGTTCTTTTAAAAGAGGCTGGGGCCAGTTATTGGGGGAATTCCAGGGAGTTAGAAACAAAACCTCTTGGAAAGTGAAGAAAACATTTGTGTTTAAATGCAGTTGCAGCAAAAAAGACACTGAATGTGGGTCAAGGAGCAATTTTCCAGAGGGAAAGTTTGTTCTTGTTCTTGGAGATGTTAATGAGAATACCATGGTCTGCTAGATGTCAGCTTTGTCTGGGGACAGTATAATTGATAAGGTTGCAGTGTTTGACCTTGACTGTCCTTGCGAATGCACTGAGACTAAAGGCCACCTCTGGTTGATGTAAGTGGAGATTTCTCTGGAGATTTTACAAATCTTGTTATCCTAGTTAGTGGAGAGTCATGGCCAGATATATCTCTGAGCTAAAAGAGTATACCAGCTCAGGGACAAGACTAGGCATTAAGGAACCTATCCAGGAAAGGTTGGTTCCCAGTCCAACCACGAGTTGTTGTCAACAATAGAAACAACTAGAGGGAGAGAAGGTGAGAGAAGCTTTCCTGGAACAATGGTCCCCGTCATTCAAGCAAGTGTGAGTGGGGATGGACAGAGTTGGTCCATGTTTAGGAAGAAGGATTTGGTAAGAACTCAGGCCCCTTGGTGTGGGGTGAAGCCACGCATGGGGGTGGGGTGGGGGTGGTGTAATTATTGTATTTCCTGAGGGCGCACAATGCATTCGAAGCAACACAGAACTGACGGAGAACCCAGGGCCTGACATCTGTGAGCTGCTCCTCCGGGGTCTCCCATATCACAAGTCCTCACCTGTGCACAGCCTGCACATACATGAATGTACCTTTATTTAGATGGACCCCTTCCCCTTTGTGTGGTTTACTGGGTGTGCCCATTAGGGGAACCAAAAGGAGGGGATAATTAGAGATCGTCTAGTTTTAACAGCTTAACAGCTTTGCTTCTTAAGAGAAACTGAACTTTTAGTCGAAGACAGAAAAAAAAAAAGAGAGAGAGAGAAGAAGCCCTTTCTCTTGCTGTGTTGGGTCCCGGGAGAGGAAATCCTCAACTCCTAGTCCAGTGACCACTTGCCTCTGTCAGACTTCAGTGCCAGCCTGACAGCCACAAGTAAGGACTGGCATCTTTAGTTGTGTTTTTGGATTAAAAATGTGGTTTCAGGAAGACTGGCCAGAGGTCTAGTGTACTGGGATATGTTTGGGCCAGGGCTTGAGACAGAATGGGACATGGAGATCTGTGTTATCCCTGGATGAAGCAGGGTAGAGGTGTGGGAGGCAGCCGAGTGAGCTGGGGAGAAGGGGTAAGAGTGGAGTTGGGTGTGGTGAGTGTGGGATGAGGGTGCAACAGAATCAGGGCCCTACTGCAAGTATAAAGGCTGAAATGCTGATGGCTCAGGTTTAGGGAAAGTGGGGTTGGAAATGATAAGCAAGCATCCCTATCAGTGATACCTCAAGATCAGCCCAGGTGGTCTGGCATATAATCCTGAAGATTCTCGCTGTTCATCTGACCTCCTAGGGTCTGGGGTTCCTCTGGGACCTGAGGTGGTGTGTACTGGTTTTCAGAAATAGGGCTTGGCCCCCTTTGACTCCTTTAAGGAAGACTCCTCTCCTCTCCCCTCCTCTCCTCTCCCCTTCTCTCCCCACCCCACACCACACTCCTCTTTCTTTTTTCTTTCTTCTCTCCTCTTTTTTTATGCTTAGCCTTGCCCCCATTTGTTCTTCTGGTAGAAACAATCACAGATGGGACCAGGATCAACTGTAGGCAGGAGGCCAGCGTGAATGCAGGCAAGAGGAGCAGGCCTTCTGTTGGGAATGTGGAGCCAGGGAACAGGGGCCCTGGGTGGCTGGATTTCCATAGCCTGAGTTGGGCTGTGGGATGGCATTGTGCAAAGGTGAGCCGCAGACATGGTGAAAGCCCCAGAAGGCCTGGAGCGGTGAAAGGCGAGTCTTTGCTTGGTCAGGGCAGTACGGAGATGGCTGTTGGCACAGTGGAGGGGCAGGTTCTGGGAAGCCAGTTTTGACAGCAGGAGAGAAAAAGCAGAATGGGCTCATGAAATGAGAACAGCTTCTGGTGCTTAGCACAAAGGGCCTTGTGCACCTTGAGGAAGCACTCAGACTTTATCGGGGAGTCAGTGTGGACCGCTGTGGCATCAGCCCACTGAACGGGATGAGCAGTGGGTCGGAGGCTGAGGACAGAGGCACAGGACAGCTAGAGGCAGATGGTACTGTTAGGAGCCATGGCAGAAAAGCAGGTGTGAAATACAAGGCCCTGACCTGAGACAGAGAGAGAGAGTGGCTAGAGAGACAGGTGTTGTCAAGAGGGAGGTGGGTTTGTTCCAGAATGAAGGAAGAGCGACTTGGAGATCATTCTCCTCTGGGGCGAACATTTCCTCCAAAATAATGTATTCATGAGAAACTTGAAGGTGCTGAATGAATAAATGTCTTCCCTCTTTCCCAAAGTTCTAGACAGACAGACAAATAGAAACAAGGGACCTTCTTCGGTTGCTTATGTTTCTTGGCCTTTTTGTATCTTGCCCCAAATTCAGGGTGAGGGCACAGAGTCTCGGGGAGTGGGTCACTTCAGGACAACCTGCCTGTGATATTTCCCACTATCTCAGTGACTGCTCTCAGTTCCAGGAAACCATTTCTAGCATCACTTCTGACATTTGAGTGTTTAGCAGAAGCTTATGGACTAGGGATAAGTGGCTCAAGGTAAGCAGTGGGAATTCTGTTCATACCACTAGGGTACGCCATGATGTGACATCATCTATGAATAGGACACGTAGGACAAAGGGGCTATGGATGTGGAACAGTTGGAGGAGGAACATTGCGGATTGGTTGTCCTGCTCCTGAGTGTGCTGGGATCCTGGCTGTAGACAGAGGGAGTCTCCGTACCTGCCAGAAACTGGCAGGTACTGAGCTCTCCCAAGGCTATAAATCCAACACACCAGAGGGATGCTATTTATTTCCTGGTCTCATCAGCAAGGGAGCAGAAAGAACAGCTTTAAGTGCAGGTGGTTAGGACTCTGCTGGAAAGAAGAGACCAACAGAAAACCATACAAAGCAACACAGACCTTTGTTTTCCAGTCTAATCTGGACTTTGTGGACACTTGTGTAGTACTGACAACAATAATAGCTCCCAATAATGGCTCTCTTAATGTGTGCAATGCTTTTTACATGTAGTATCTCATATAATTTTCACAATAACCAGATAAGGAAGGCATTATCTCAACTTCACACTTGACTAGTGGGGACTAGGGAGATTCTGGAAGTTGTTCAAGGTCACACAGCTAATAACTGACACAGTGGTTATTGGAACCCGGGTCAGTCTGAGTCCAGAGCCCTTGTTTTCTAATCCAGTACACAGCCCTGCCTCTCTTAGCCATTTATGTCCCGGCCTCTCTTGGCACAAGGATGAAAGCTTAGTAGCAGCTCAGGGACAGCAGAAGCCCCTCTGTGCACTGGGATGACTTTGTACCCCACTTCCAGAGAATCATCTGCAGGCCTGATCGCCATGTGTCGTATTTGCCCTGAAACACCACAGCCTGTCCCTAGCATTATGGCTGAGATGGGAAAGAGCTCAGAAATAGTTCTTGGTAGGGAAAGAGGGAACCAGCAGGTGGGTGTGGCCTGTGAGAACAGTCAAGAAGGACCCATGCAAACATTTGAAGGGACTTTCCATGGAGAATAGGGTTTGTCTAGACATTAGAAGTAGACTGGCATAGGGGCAGACTTTGGTTTACTGCAGAAAGATAATTTCTAAGAACTGGGCTTGTCAATGGGGGAAGTGGGCTGCCTCTCTTCCAATGCCTGTCCAGCGTATTGGAAGGATGGTTTCTGATATAGGTAAGAATTCGAGCAGATGGCCTCCAAGGTCCTCCTTACATTAACAGTCTAGTATCCAAAGGTCTTGAAGGTGGATGTCATATTTTACGCCCCATCTAGCTAAGTGCTTGGCTAAAATGGTTGACTGAGTGAATGAATGAAGCTGGCCCCTGGGGCGCTCTGCAGTAACCTGGAGTAGGTGTGTGGAGAACATTCTCCTCATCCTCTCCCCACATTCTGTGATCTCACGTTCAACAGACAAGGCTGAGACGCTATTGCTCAGTACAGCCCTATAGGGCAGAGGTGTTCTCAGGCATTTATGCAGACTATAAGGAGAGGATCAAAGCAACAGGGCCGGGGAATATCTCACAGCTCTGGTGGGATGCAGTTTCTGTAATGGAGGCAGGCGTTCCTATTCTGGGGCGGAAGAGAGAAGCAGGGCCTCTGGGCAATACGGCTGGACTGGCCTAGAAGGAACAGGTGCACACAAAGCCATGTGCATGACAAGAGTGATAGAGGCTGGAAGGTGGGGTCAGGACCTTATTGTCCTTGGGGTAATGCCTTGAGGCTCTGGAAAGCTCTTTACAGAAATCTTCCTCTTCCCTGCTTTCCAGGAGCTCAAATTTTTTATGGGGAAGAAGTCTTCATTGTACACTGTACATCCAGGGCTTCAAGTGTTCAACGCAAATGACACTTTTTTTTAAAATTCTTTTTTTAATGTGTATTTATTTTTGAGAGAGAGACAGAATGCCAGTGGGGGAGGGACAGAGAGAGAGGGAAACACAGAATTGGAAGCAGGCTCCAGGCTCCAGGCTCCAAGCGGTCAGCACAGAGCCTGATGTGGGGCTTGAACCCACGATGGGAGATCATGACCTGAGCTGAAGTCAGATGCTTAACCGACTGAGTCACCCAGGTGCCACTCAATGCAAATGACTCTGGAACATCATCTAGGTTAAAGTGAAGGCACATCTCTCTGAGGTAGGTTACGAGGGAGGGAAATGGGGAAATGGAATATTCTTCAGCCCTGAAAGTGGGGGCATTGGAGAAGGGAATATGCTGCAAGGTGGCAGTTGCAATCAAGACTCCTGAGGACTAATTTTCCTCTCTCACAGTATTGTCTCAGCTATAAGGAGAGGATAGAGATGCTCCAGTCTGAAGAAGGTCCCATAGGAGTTAGTAAAGAAGGTAGAACTTTAAAAATGGTTCATGCTTTAGGATTTTCTCAAAATGTTTAGCTCTATAAGCTATGCCTGGGAGATTTTGGCCAATGCGCAAGGATCTCATAAAGGATTCTCGAGATTCTCGAGAGCCCTATACCCAGAGAGCCCCTTTGATGGTCTCAGCAGATAGTTCTCTCTGCTCCTGCCTGTCCTTACCTGAACCACTCTGAACGCCTGCCAGATGGACCAAGGAGCTCTGTATTGCCCACCAAGGCAAGTCTAAAAGCTTTTTCTGGTCAGAAACTTTCGCTTCCTTAGAAAATAGAAAGGTCTTCTAACAAATGTTTTTCCTAATTTTTTTTTTTTTTTTTTTTGCTTTTTACACAGTCACGGTTTTGATTTGCATAGATATGGAAACTCTGTACACAATACAAAGTATGACTATGTATTTAACCAAATGTTTTAAATAGTTGGAATTTTGATTTCCACCGTCAACCAGTTGGTTTCCAAATTCAAACCATTCATACCCAATCACTGAAACCATTCACATCAAAGCATTCACGCAGTCTAAGCCTATTATTTCCGCTAATGAGCCTCTAAGGCTTTTGCAGTATTACGCCCTTAGTGCTCCGATGGCAGAGGCCTTACGTCCCCCCTCTCACCTGGCCGGGTCTGGATTCTCCATGTTACACTGATCCGTGCTGGTTGGCCTTTTCCTTTATCAAGAGTACCATCCTTTCCCTTTTTCGCTATCCAAATTATGACAATAATTGGATTTGCATTTCACCTGTGGTCTCTCCCTGTTTCTCAGACACCTGCCCTGAGTTCTTACTGTCTCTTCCCCTGTGCTCCTTATTTTTTTTTAATTTTTTAAATTTTTTCCTAGCACACATTGGACATACTGATTAGTGTTCTTACCTTGGTGGAATAAGGGCACTTCTTACCTGGGGCTGTACTGAATAGCACTCCGTGGTGTTCTCTTCAAGTAGACAGAAATCAATTAGTCTAACTCCTGCCCACCCTTCATCTCCTTTATTCATAGAGATGTGGGAAGGGAGTGATTTATCTGATTGGTATATCTGGGAAGAACAAACAGGATACCAAGAGCCCAACTCCCCGTGCGCTTGCCCCCAGACCTCGCAAAGCCTGGCTGCAGAAACTATTAATTCTCCACTTTTTCTCCAGCGAAAATTTTTCAGTTCTTTTTGGGAGGGGGTATGCCAATCTGTGTCATTCTGTGTTTCATTTTCCAGCATGTGTGGCTCTCTCACTAAGTGATAGCCTCCAACTTAATTTTTATTGATAATAAAGGTAATGTTTTGAGCCTCAATCTGCCATTTTTTGGCTTAATTTTTAAATTTATTTTAATGCTCACATTAGGAAAGGAGGTGTCTCTAATAGAGACTTTAACACCAGGAAGTGATGCCCTTGGCATAGGTGAGCAGAGGCGGGGTCATCCTTCACTCAGAGTGCATGGTGATGTCCTCTGTGGCTGCCATATCTCATATCATTTTGAACACAACTAAGCCTCAGGATAAGACCACTCAAGTTTGGACCCTCTGCTCCCAGATGGGGTCATCTCGTAAACAGGACTTTCAGCATCATCCATTTGGTTGCTGAGACATCCAGGCCAAAAGTGGCATCTGGGTTTTGGCACTGAGCACATTCAGCTCTTCTTTTTGATAAAAAGTGGCCAAGAGGTTCAGCTGCCTGGAGAGGCTGCTCCTGAAACTGGAAATGGGCCCAGATCACTGGGAGCTGCCAGCCTTATAGTTCACCATGGCCAAAGTCTGGCCCATCCGAACACTGGACCCCCGTGGTCAATTCCAAGTTAGAAGCAGAAAGACCAGGATCAGGTGTTACATGATTAAGAATATAAATTTTAATTAATTTTTTTTAATGTTTATTTTTTAGAGAGAGAAAGACAGAGCATGAGCAGGGGAGGGGCAGAGAGAGAGGGAGACATAGAATCCAAAGCAAGCTACAAGCTCTGAGCTGTCAGCACAGAGCCCAGCGTGGGGCTTGAACTCACAAACTGTGAGATCATGACCTGAGCCAAAGTCAAACGCTTAACTGACTGAGCCACCCAGGTGCCCCAAGAATATAAAATTTAGATTAAATATTTTCTCCATCAGCAGCCTTACCTATCTTTATTGTGCCCAGCATATGGGCTTAAGAAATGCCAGGAGAAGTCCAAGAGCCCTGTATCAGAGCTGAAATGTTGCCAGTAGGTTGATAAGAGATTTAATTGGTTTAGGATTCGAGTCTGACAACAGTGCAACAACTCTCTGAAAAGTCTCAAGTTGTCCTCAGGAGGTTTAGGTGTTAAATGAACAAATAGCAATAGTGGCTAAATGAATGGTGAAACTTCAGATGCTCCAGTAGCTCAGGCAGAGTATTAGGTTGAATGACCACAAGCCTGCAGATGACTAAGAAAACCTGGTATCCAGGTTTCAGGAGACTTTCCAGAAGACAGGTAGGTCTATAATCTAGAGTCTCAGGCATGGTTCATTTAAGAGACTGTGTGGACAAACTATCTTAGGGTCCCTCCCAGGGATTGTGCCCAAGAAGTGAAATAAAGTGACGCTCAGAGAAAGCCATGTGCTCAGGATTCCACTTTGTATCTCTGTGTGTCTCCTGAGCTCCTACTGCGCACCCCCAGCCCTGTGTACCCATGCTAGAGTAACTGACTAATCTCGGTTTGCCCGTGGTTTTCCTGGGTTTAGTACCGAAAGTCCCCTATCCTGGGAAACCTCTTGGTCCTGGGCAAGCCAAGATGACTGGTCACTCTACGATGTGACAGATGAATGAGGGGTCACGAAGTGTTTATAGAGTGGATGAGGGCATATAAGAAGGTGCCATGACACCACACGAGTATCATTCAGAGGAAGAAGCATAAGCTTTAGCCTGAGAAGGACCTGGTTTTGAATTCTCCCTACCCCCCAACTTACTAACCGTGTGACCTTTAAAAAATTATTGGTCCTCACTGACAGGTAATGCATATACAGCACCTGAGAAAATGCTTTAATATCAGATGCTCAGTAAATGGCAGCTATTCTGTGATTTGAGACATAAAAGTAATATTGTGGGAAGGTTATGTACAGTTACTCCTGATTCCAGAAAAGTACACGGAGACCTAAAAAGGTCTGTGACACCATTGGCCCTTTTGAGAGTTTTGATGTCTAGTGTAGTTTTATGATCTGAGTCTTTCTAGGCTGTGAAAATTTGGAGGTGTTTCTGTATGGCTCTTAATGCCACTGTGAAGACGTTTAGAAGAGGCAGAAAGACAGTGAGTTTCCCTCTCTTCTAAAAGCTCATCCTGGAGCACCTGGGTGGCTCAGTCAATTGAGCATCTGGCTCTTGGTTTTGGCTCAAGTCATGATCTCACAGTTCATGAGGTAGAGCCTGTGTCTGGCTCTGAGCTGACAGTGTGGAGCCTGCTTGGGATTCTCTCTCTCCCTCTCCCTCTTTCCCTTTTGTACATCCTCTCTTTCTTTCTGTCTCTCAAAATAAATAAATAAACTTAAAAAAAATAAAGGCCATCCTACATGGGTGCCTGTTTCTTGAGGGCTCAGAGAAGCTAATGGTGAGCTACCATTTGGTGTGGTATGGATGGAAGGTGAGTGGCCCATGCTGTGGAGGACATAGTTTCATAGGCTTGGATCTAGTGGAGATTGGAGGTATCTCAGAGTTTATCCAGTTCAACTCCTTCAGAGGAAATTGAAAGTATCTCAGAGTTTATCCAGTTCAACTCCTTCCTTTTCTATGTGAGTAAACTGGATGGGACCCAGAGAAGTAATATGATTTGTCCAATATCACACTGAATTAGTGAAGAGCCAGGATCAGAACCAAGGGCTCCTGATCACTACTGTGCATGCTTTCCTCTGTATGTACTGTCATTTTGTGCACCATGGCCATATCTCCTTTCATTTTTGTTCTTATTCATAGCATACTTTTAGATTGGAATTGGTCATTGTACTAGCTTTCTGTTTTTGTGTAACAAGTCCCTGGAAACTTAGTGGTTTAAAACAACACACATCTATTATCTCACAGTTTTTGTGGGTCAGGAGTGTTGACGTGGTTTAGCTTTCTCTGCTCAGGTCTCCCAAGGCTGCAATCAAGATGTTGGGTGGGCCATGTTCCTTGCTGGAGCTCAGAGTCCTCTTTCAAGTTCACATGATTGTTGGTAGAGTTTCGTTTCTTGTCATTTGTAGGACTCAGGTCTGTTTTCTTGCTGGTTGTCAGCCAGGAGCTGCTCTCAGCTCCTGAAGACACATTTTCTTGTCCATGGCCCTCTCACAACATGGTAGCCTACTTCTTCAAGACCTGCAAGAGTGTATCTCCCTTCAGGAAGGGTTTTTTTTAAGGATTTGCATATAATTAAGCAAGGCCCACCCAAGATAATCTCTCTTTTGATTAATTCATAGGCATCTGATTTGGGACCTTAATTACAGCTGCAAAATCCCTTCACTTTTGCAAGGTAACATAACCTAATCACAGGAGTAACATGCAGTCATATTCACGATCCATGCGTGTGTCTTGCCCACATTGAAGGGGAGGGGCTCTTTCAGGTTTAGGGAGGGAGCAAGGATTTTGGAGGCCAGCTTCGAATTCTGCTACTACTGAGTATAGAATGGAGGAAGACTTCCCATGAAAGGCAATGCCTGAGCTCTGAGTTACTTGAGGACATATTATTCATGCTTGGTTTATTTAAGTCTCTAATGCATAACACAGTGTCTAGTACATCATTAAGTTCTAAGTTTTTGTTATAGAGTTAAATATACATACAAAAAAAAATCCACAAGCAGCTCTTAGAAATTTGATAAAGCTTTTTGAGCTGTGGGAACTACCACAGGGTCAGGTTCAGGAGAAAGCTAGAGAGAGATTATGAAGCCTCTCTGACAATTTGCTCTACATTATTGCCAATGGGTTCAGAGACTCTCATTTCCAGATCTGGTTATTGCTTCCCATAGTATTACTTTCTAAAGCATCCTGGATACAATCTTTGAACATTCTTTTGATGGAAGACCCCAGGATTTCTCTTGCTGACCCAGGTGACTATTTGTTGCATCATCACTGGTTTATCTTGGCTCTCAGATGCCTCTGTATCCACTGATGTCCTGATATATCATGGATCATTACCCCAAGAATCCAGTGATACTGTTTTTATCATTTCTAGAATCCTTGAAGGAGAATTGGGATTACAGTTACTATTCTTTAAAAAGCTTAAAATGAGCTTCAATCAAGAGGAGGAATGAAAATTGCTTAAGTCAGACCCCACAGCTAAAGGTAAAAAATGCCTAGATCCTTTGAAAACTTTAGTTTGAAAGCATTTTTAGTGTTCAGCTCAGCTAAAGGGAAGGGTGCTTTGTTACAGAATACAATGACAGCTCTGGGAAAATAGCAGCCTCTGTGGCTTGCTGACACTGGGAACATAGATGTAGGAGGGGGAATAGTTTTATGAAAAGCTACCTTATTTGGAAAAAGTATTGCTTTAAGTAAAATTAAAAAAAGGGCCCTGAGCTTTGTAAGTTTGGAAATGAATAGAAACAGAGATTCCTCGGCAGACCTACCTAGCGTGTGTGCATGGGGGCCAGGATAAGAGGACTGCATTACACGGTTTATTTCCTACATGGCACTATAGATATCTAATTCTGATAAATATTTAGTTTAACTGTTTATCCACTTTCTATTTTTTTCTGTGTCCTTTACTCCAAATTATCCCTTTTTGCTCTTTTCCAGTAACTTGTACAAAAATAACATTATAAATGTAGCATTTTATTAAAAATAGTAATGAAAACACACACACACACCTCCCCACACCGCCCCTACCCCCACCACCATCACCGCCACCATCATCGTTATTTAAAAAACTCCCCAAATGTAGCATCTTGGTTTCGTGTGTGCGCGCCTGCGCGTGCTGTGGAATATTCTGAATTTCTGCTGCACCTCAAGCGGTTATCTGTTTTCCTGACCTCAGTCCTCTGGGTTCTGACTTCTTTGCGTGCTGCCCTGTCCTAGTCCACGTGGGAACCTCATGTCCTTAAATCGGTCTCATCCCCAAATCTATGCAAATGCCAATGAGTTTTACTAGACTTTGAGGGATGATTTGGGTTGGTACAGCTTTCTGTACCTTTCTGTACCTCACGCTGAGTTGCTGTCTTCTCTCAGTCCATCTTTTCCTGCCTTTGCCTACCTCCTGAATCTGCCTAGAAGCTCCAGATTCCTCCTTCTGTCATAAAATTTTTCTTTTTCCTTTAAGCCTTGGGGCCAGCTAATCCTTAGTTCTTAGTCTGAAAAGGGGAGTGTGGGGGCCACTTCCTACCTAAGCACTTAACAAAGTTTGCTTTTTTTGTTGTTTGATGTCCTTTCCTTAACATGCATTGTAGTGTTAGCTGTTAAAATTAAGACATTTTCTCCATGCTGATATGTATGATGATATATTATATGAATATGTATACATGTATATGTTCAGAATACGTATACATACATGAGGAAAATCCCAAATAGAAAAACAGAAAATATTCTCTCTCTCCCTCTGTCACACACATGTACATTCATATGCACATACACACACAGAGACACAAAGGCATTATGCCAGAATGCTACCAGTGGTCATGTCTGGGTAGTGGGATTATGGGTGATTTCTGTTTGTCCGCATCCTTTACTGCATGCTATTTTAATGTTTACGCATGTATTACTTTGCGATATAAAAAGCAATGAAAAATATATCTAAAATGTAACAGAAAGAGTACAATGAGATACCCATAAAGCATTCCTGCTGTCACAGAGAGTGCACTGCCCCAGTAGGCAGGGAGGAGAGGCCTGGTTCTGGCCTAGTCCATCGTGAACTAGGGAGACCATTTCTCCGCTTTTTAGTTTGTGAGGACGGAAAACTGACCATTGATTTGACAAGTGGAGGTCCTGGTGGTCTTGAAAGAGTTGTTTCAATGCTGTGGTAGGGAAAATCCTGATTTCTAAGTGGTTTTATAAATAGTGTCTACAAGAAAATAGTTGACTTATAGTCTCCCAGAAGCAATAAGTCCCTTTAAAACTTTGAGAATGTGAAACATCTCTTGTCTTTATTTTTCTGGATATGAAAATAATATAATATGGTCCACTGGAGGGTAGGTATGGCCTCACTGTGGGTTTGAGGATGCATGGGAATTTTTTTTCCTCAGGGAAAGGCACATTATAACTTTCTTTCCTGCAGCTGATGCTTAATGTTTATTTTCCTGTCACAGATGAAGGTGATGGTATTGATAAGTTGGTAGAATAAAATGGGACAGCATGTGTACATTCAGCACCTTGCATTCATAAATATCAGTTTTCCAGAGGGTTACTGGAGGGGTTTTGGGAAGAGGGCATGGGCTAAAGGGACAAGGGGCATTAAGGAATCTACCCCTGAAATCATTGTTGCATTGTATGCTAACTAACTTGGATGTAAATTTAAAAAGAGAAAAGAAAAGAAAAAAAATAATAGATGTCAGTTTTCCCTCCCTAAGGAACAGAGCTTTTCTAAACTTGACCTTGGTGTTAGCTTCATGACCTTGGCCTCATGGGCAGCACCAGCCAGCTGGTCCAGTTGATCACTAAGTCATCCATAGTGTCACATGCAATTCCTATTTTGAGGCATTTTTGTCATGATGTTGTATTTATTAGGCAGCTTTCCTGCAACTTATGGGAAAACAGGCTTTTCTGCATCAGGTAAAAATCACTTATTGAACCATTGTTTTTCCACTCTGAAACAGAGGCAGAGACTGACCATATGCCGTGGTGTCAGCTATGCAAATTGTTCCTTGATCAGCCAACATCACACATACCAGGTTGAACAGGAACACCCACAGGAGTCTGGAGAAGATGCCATTGGGAATCGACATTTTGTTTATTTCCGATTTTGGCTTTCCCATTCCCCTCTCCATCTCAAAATTTAGGCCTTAAGATAAATCTTTTCATTAGGCAGGGCCTAATAAAAAGGATATTAAAGATATTCCAGCTTTTGACCTGCATGTGGGTGACAGAGTCCCGGAGTGAGCATTCTCCCAGGGACTTCATTCTCTGATGCAAAAGCAGAAACCAAAACAGTGTTGCAAAAATGAGCGAGGGAAGACCAGCAGGTGGCGCTGCCGCTCCACGTGTCTCTTCCGAGGCCCACAAACGTGCACAGAGAAGAAAGTTGCGTTTCAAATGGCGGAGCAGTGTTTTAAGGATGCCTGTGAAGGGGTCTGCCAAAAAGAGTAGCCCCTTATTGTGTCAGTCAGAAGTAAGCTCCTCTTGGAAGGGGTTTAGCTCATTTGACCTTGGAAACTGAAGGCTTAGCTCCACCAAAAAGAACAGAAATCAGAGGGAGATTTGCCAAGAGCCCCGCTTTCAATTCCCCCATAGAGAAATAAGGTTAGTGGTCTGGAGACAGCAGGCAAAAAACAGCACAACTAAAGACATTAGCCTTGGAGAGCCCTGAGGTTAATGTGGATGATAAGAGCTGCAAAACCCTACTACATGCTAATTTGGTTTGTTAACTTATTACATCCTTGAGAGAATATTTTTTTCCTTTGGACTGGAGGAAGAATTCCCTTGAGCAACCGAGGTTTTTGTATCAGGAGATTAAGTAGCATAGAAAATTGCAGCCCTGAATTTGTGCTGTCTGAGTGAAGGTGGTTTCAGCATTCCTATTTTAAGCCATTATTTTCAAGGGTGTGAGTTTGCCTGGGACATACTGATTCAGCCCAAGCATCACCTCAGTGCCGGCCATGTGTGGTGTGGTAGGCTCCTGTAGACAAGCAGAATCACCTGCAGGGGAGATGGGTTATGGGGGTTGGCTCGCTCTCAATCTTAAACAAAAAATACAACAGAAGTGAGTTAAAAATCCATAGCAGAAGTATGTAATGAGTTAGAAAAAATGTTGCAAGAAGATTTGTAGTGCAGAGACTTAGTGCTCATGCATGACAACAGAATTGACAAAAAACACACACTTCTTAGCTTTTAATGATTACTTGGGCCAGTGGTCTATGAACGGAGATAGAGCTCCTTGATACTATAATGGCCTTAGTGGGTGTCTGGGTAATAAATACATATTTTCGGGGCACCTGGGTGGTTCAGTCGGTTATGTGTCTGACCGGCTCAGGTCATGATCTCGCGGTCCATGAGTTCGAGCCCTGCGTCGGGCTCTGTGCTGACAGCTCAGAGCCTGGAGCCTGTTTCAGATTCTGTGTCTCCCTCTCTCTCTGACACCCCCCGCCCCCCCGTTCATGCTCTGTCTCTCTCTGTCTCAAAAATAAATAAATGTTAAGAAAATTTAAAAAAAAATAAATACATATTTTCAAAATTGGTTAGCACATGGCCAGGAGCAACACTGGGGAAGGCCCGTTGGCTCTGTTATATGATAACATAGCAATCATAAGGGAGGAAAGGTAATAAACACCCGCAGAGGTTTTATTATGGTTCAGATTCTGTTCTCTAATATTGGCTTACTCCCACAATGACTCCTACAATAATCCCTGTACAGTGGAATATATTATTCCCATTTTAGAGATGAAAAAACTGAGGCTATATGAGGTGAAGCAGCTTTCCTTGGATAGTCAGTTGGCGAGTACCTGGGACTTAAACTCAGAATTATCTATCCTGAGGCTCATGATCCTTCCACAGTAAGGTGGATATCTCATGTATCTGCTCCTTAGAAGATATTTTATTCTCCTTCTGTTGGTAACTTGATTTTTACAAGGCTGCTTAATCTCATCTATAGAATGAGGATAATATTATCAACCTCTCGGGGTTGGTGTGGAAACCACTCACCACAGGGCCAAACACACAGCACTCCACATCTGCTCCCTACCATTATTGCTGTTATATTGAAGATGAAATGGAAAACAAGATCATGGTGACCAGTGTGCTTGGACTGTAACTAGACCTTTTAGCATTTATGGGAATTGTGCCACAGAAGTGTTAGTTTCCTCAATTTTCTCAAATTCATGAGGTGCAAGAGTAGAGTGCGTACATTGATTTTCCAGCCAATAAGTAGACAAAGACCAAGAAAGGAAAACAGGCATGGAAAATTGCATGTCGATACTCAGAGAAACAAGATGATTACAGTAATTGAGCAGAACCGAAGGAAGTCACATGTGTGATTATCGGTTGCCCTCAGGGTATCAGCCCTGCTCTTGTCTTCACGGTCTTTGAATGGACGAGGAGGGATCATGTAGATATACGTTCATCTCAGATCAGAAATGGAGCATTATACATAGGCAATGAAGTGGTTTCAGAGAAACAAAAATGCTACCAAGGGTTTGAGAACAAGTCTATGTATATAACTGTGGCTCAGCCTTCCCCAGGGTCCACTGTTACGGCTGTTGTGATGTGGGAAGTGCTCCTGTGGATGTTACCAAGATGCCCCAGTCTCCAGATGGGGAGATTAGGTTGGCAGTTTGGAGGAAGAACCTTTTGTTAGGGTCAAGAGGGGAAGTAGAAGAACAGAGACCAGGAGGAGGAAAGGGCATGCAGGGTAAGAAGCACAGAAAAGCACAGAGGAATGTGGGCTCCAAAGTGGAGGTAGATAATGAAAAATGGCCCAAAGAAGAAGCTGCCCAGGTCTTATGTTTTCAGCCAGTTCTGAATGAGAATTTTCTGTACAGTGATTTCAAACTCACTTGGACTGTGTGCGCACACACTTGGCCCATGAGCTTTCGCAAGAGACAGCTCAGAGAAAGGGACTACCTCCATGTGCTTGACCGCGTGCAAAGTGCTTCTGCACTCGTTAAACTAATCCTACTACCATGCCTGTTCCCTTTTCCCATGTAAGGCATGAGGAAAGAGACCCTTAGCCTTAGGTCACATAGCTAGTAAGAAGCAGAACAATGGTTTAAGCCTAGTCCTAAACTTGTGTTCTTTCTAGCAAGGTCAGTGACAGATAACCTCTCTGAGTTTTCATGGCGCTGCAAGATGTTGATAGCAGCACCTTTGTTGGTTATGAGGATGAAAATGGACAATATTGCATATGTATAATGCCTCTGTGGCAGGGAATTGTGCATAGTAAGTGCTCAAGAAATGTGAGTTTATCTTTGCTGCCTCATTAAGCAGTCAGAATGCATGTAGCCAAATCCCTCCCAGTCAATTACCAAGCTGGGCTTGATTCAAATCCTTGTACTTTGGGGGAGAAAGTTTTTTAGAGAAGAAACACTTTAATTTTATGAAATAGCCTCTAAGAGACCTGGGGAGGTTGCTGAGAATCAAGTTCTGTTTCATTATAAATAAAAACAATGGAAGCTGCTGGACAAGGCAGGGTAATCAATTACAGGTGACTGTCAGGAGTTGTATTTACTGGGAAGCAATCTAGAAGCACGGCAATATTGAAACACAGTGTGAATTGTGTGTTCCGTAATGGCTCTGGCCCTCTGGATACAGACAGATGTGTAGGACATGGGCTTCCTTTAAACTACATTATTCCACCTCCTGAGGGATTTCAATTCATCTCTGCGAGCTCATCTACATACCATGCAGGTCGCCGCTGGTACAAAGTGTATCTTTGGAGCGGAAGGTGGTAAGAATCGGAATAAGGAATCAACTCCTGTTTAATGCAAAGGAAACACCAGAGCTAAGTAGAGAATGGCAAATTAACACCATCTGGGTTAATAAGGCCGATGTTGACACAGTTTAAAATTGCTTCCACAATTAAAGAACCCAAGGAAATCTATATGTTTTGTTCTCATTGAGGACACACCTACTAGTGATGAAGAATCTTTTTCTAAAAATTAAAAAAAAAAGTTTTACTTCACACATTTTATTTTTTTTTTTAATGTTTGCTTATTTTTGAGAGAGAGGGCAAATGGAGGAGGGGCCAAGAGAGTGGGGAACAGAAGATCCAAAGGGGGCTCTGCACTGACAGAAGGGAGCCCAATGTGGAGCTTGAACTTGTGAAATGCGAGATCCTGACCTGAACCAAAGTGGGACCGCTCAACTGACTGAGCCCCCCAGGTGCCTCTGCTTCACACATTTTAAAGGCAAGGGAGTGGTGTGAATTTCCCTGAACCAGGTGGATACTTCCTCCAGCATCTCTGGCACAACCCGCTTACAGAGAGGCCAGGTAACACTGTGGCTCTCCCAGCACATTCAGCTAAGCCTTGGCACGTGCCTTGGCATGGAGGAAGACAGCTGTTTTCTCTCCTGGGCTCAGTGCTTTGTGGATAATGAATAGATGGTGTTCTCGGGTGAGTGCGGCTGTGTGTTGCAGAGTTGGAAGTTAAGGCACAGAAAAATCCAGTCAAGGCCAGCGAGTGGCAGAGTTTGAAAGAGGATGTGCTTCACTGCTCCGCCTGCAGGGAAGGTGCACACGGGCTCTGAAGTTTGGACTCAGGCTCAGTGGCACCCTCTGTTCTCTGTTGACGAGTGACTCTTGCCTGGCAGCCATGACATCTGAGCGTCTTACCAGCGAGACAGCATGGACACGGCTTGGGCGGGCCTAGACCCTTCTGTCCTAACGGTATCTTTTAACAAAGACTTTATTTGAATGCACTTACTTAACTTTTGGAAATAAGCAACACGCACCTTCCTAAGGAAGCGGGCCCCTATGCCGCGACAGTGCTGGCCCGGCACGTCCTTCCTTCCCTCGTGAGGTTGGACGGGTGCTGCTTCGAGTCCTCCTCCCCAGGCCTCACCTGGGCACACTGTTCACTGTGCCTGCACATCCTCACTCCTCATGCTTCACCATATGGGACCTGTCTCAGAGGTGCTTACATTCCTGGAAGTTTCTTGAAACCAGCAGTTCTTTCGTTCCTTTCTTTGTGAAGGGACGAGCAAGAACTGCCCTTGGTTTCCTCTGTGTGATTCTGTGTGATGGTCTTTACCTTTCTTTGTCTTTTCTGTCTTATCCCGCCCTACCCCCTGACTCCCCGTCCTCATGTCAGGAGCTCTTAGGCTGGGGTCCTCCTATGGGCTCCAAAGGGTCCATGAATCCTCAGGAATTGCACGGAAATTTGTATGTGTGCACTTTTAGATACTATGCACACGTGTTTATGAAGAGTCTATGGTTTTCATCAGATTCTCAAAGAGGTCTTGTATCCCACCAAAAACGTGGGTTGCACGGCTCTGAATTTTCCTTGAGTGAGCAGATGATTTTTGATATTCTTTGGGTCTTTTCCTAATATTTTGTCTCCATTGTGTATTACATATCCCATTTGATTTTTAGATTTCTATAATATGGTGGAATAACAATGCCTATTTGTTGCTGCCTACTTATTACTTTTGGATTCCCAAAAAATGTGAGAAAGTTTTTGTGGAGAGTCACTGTGTTTTTATTATTTTCCTGAAATTGAAATTGCATACTGATTACCCATGGGCCAACTGTGATCTGTGAGCAATTTTTTTCGTTTTTTATTTATTTTTAATTTTTTAAAACAAATGCTTTTTAATTTGTTTTAATTTAAAATTTTTTTTATTATTTTTTTTAAAGTTTATTTATTTTGAGAGAGAGTGACAGAGAGTGTGAGTGGTGGGGGGCAGAGAGAGAGAGAGAAAGAGAGTGAGAGAGTGAGAGAGAGAGAGAGAGAGAATCCCATGCAGGCCCCCAACTGTTAGGGCAGAGCCTGATGCAGGGTTCAAACCCATGAACTGATATCAAAGAATCAAATGCTTAACCAACTTAGCCACCCAGGCACCCCAGTTTTTTCATTTTTATTTTTATTTATTTATTTAAAAAAAAATTTTTTTTTCAACGTTTTTATTTATTTTTTTGGGACAGAGAGAAACAGAGCATGAACGGGGGAGGGGCAGAGAGAGAGGGAGACACAGAATCGGAAACAGGCTCCAGGCTCTGAGCCATCAGCCCAGAGCCTGACGCGGGGCTCGAACTCCCGGACCGCGAGATCGTGACCTGGCTGAAGTCGGACGCTTAACCGACTGCGCCACCCAGGCGCCCCCAGTTTTTTCATTTTTAAAATGATTATTATTTTATTTGAAGCCAACGGTAAGAAATTGATGAGCTTTTACAGTAAAATTGACATTACTGGTTTTTCTTAAACATTTGTAAGACCTACCAATCAAGATTCATATTCCTGCATGACAACACAGGTTACAGCTGAGTTTGTTCTTAAGCTAGCCAGTTTCTACCTCTTTTTACTCTCTCCCTGATGCCAAGATCACCTGAGTCTTATTTATTATTGCATTTGTTTATGTATCTTTTTTTCTTAAGGTAAAGAAGTATTTCTCTGTACCTACAATCATCTCATTCGTTCTCATTCCTCTTCCTGCAGGCATTTAAGTCTGGGGTCCCTGTTGTGAAGTGTAATGATCAGAATATGAGAAGGGGGAAAAGAGTGAGTTACTGTGGTTACAGCTGGGTGTCCAGCCAGGTCCCACTTTCCAGGCTGGCTCCCATCCCCGACCTGGCCTGAGTGTTGGCTGCTAACAGCTTAGGGATCCCGTCTCCTCTCTTCCAACTTGCTGGCAAAGTTACTGCCCTTTGAGACCCATGCCCCTCCCAACACACACCCCGCAGCCCACAGCTGATGACTGATTAACCCGGGATGCAGAGGTGAGAAGAGCTTTGCTGTGCAGTTTTTTCTTGTGCGGTTTTTTCTTGCGCAGTTCCCATGGGATGCGACTCAAGCGAGGCTCCAGCTGAGGTCTGGCTTAGCTCAGCTGCTTTCTCCACCCTACTCTGCATCCCTCCTCCCTGTCTCCTGAGGGCACCCTCCATCCATGCCTTGTATGAGAATTCCTGCCTTAGGCTTCTTCCAGAAATCCAGCCCGATGAGGCACTGGCTTCGAAAAGGAGGTCCTGGGGACGACAGATACATCCTATGGTCAACAAGCCCAGGCTCCCTGATGGGACAAGGGGGAACCAGAATTGAAATGGAATATTCTGAAATCTTTGAGCGCTCCCTTCTTTACCAGAATAATTCAGATCCCAGGGATAGTAATTAATTATATGTCTCATCCCCATACTGTTAGATTAGTATTCCTTAGAGTACTATGTTGGAAGTGACTCTGAGGTGCCATGACACAAATGATTGGTAGGACAGTTGGTCAGCATGTAAGGGGACTGCAGGCACACCCTTCCTATCCTATTCCTTTCACAAGGCCCAGCAAGGGTGCTAATCTTTCAGGAAGCCTCCCCTGACCCCGGAGTGAAAATTAGATGCCCTCTCTCTGAGCCTCTGTAACAACCTGTAATTATCTAGGTTGTCACATTTCCCACATTGAGTTCTTTTTTTTTTTTTAACGTTTATTTATTTTTGAGACAGAGAGAGACAGCATGAACAGGGGAGGGTCAGAGAGAGAGAGGGAGACACAGAATCTGAAACAGGCTCCAGGCTCTGAGCTGTCAGCACAGAGCCTGACACGGGGCTCGAACTCACAGACTGCGAGATCATGACCTGAGCCGAAGTTGGATGCTTACCCGACTGAGCCACCCAGGCACCCCCCACATTGAGTTCTTAATACTTATTGAGATATAATGGAATACATATTTAATTTGTACCATCTGATAGTTTTTTTACATATGAATAACCTGTAAAACCATCACCATAATTGTGAGAGTCAACATTTCCATCCCTTCCAAAAGTTTCCTTTGCCCCTTTGTGATCTCTCCTGACAGTCTCTCCCTGCCCCTCATCCATCCATGGACACCCGGAGCAATGACTGATCCACTTTCTGTCACCATAGACTAGTTTGAGTTTTAGAGAGTTCATTTATATAAATAGAACCATTCTCTATGCATTATTATTTTTTGTTTGGCTCCTAAGCATAATTATTAATAGCTTATTTTTATTGCTGACTAGTATTCCATTGTATGGACATGTCACAATTTGTTTATCTACTCACCTGTTAATGAACCTTTATATTGTTTCTAGTTTTTGGTTATTATAAATCAAGCTGCTGTGAACATTCATGTACAGATTTGGAGAATGAAAAGGCAAGCCATAGATGAGAAAATAATTGCAAAACATATATTGAAAAGGACTTTTATCCAAAGTCTATAAAGAACCCTTAAAACAGAAATAGGAATACAACCCAATAAAGAAATGGGGAAATATTTGAAAAGACACATGACAAAATAAGATATAGAGATGAGAAGTGAGCCCATGTAAAGATTCTTAGAGTCACTGGTTATTAGGGAAAATTTAAATCAAAACAAGATATCACTGAATAGCTATTAGAAAACAGTTTGGAAGTTTCTTAAAAAGTTAAACATGTGATTTAGCCATTTTTTAAATAGATACTTATAACGAATTTTGATTTCTGATTATTTGGATGTTTCTTTCACTAGAGTGAGGTGTAAACACCTTAGGAACATTTTTTTAACATTTTATTTTATCCTGTCTTTTTATTTAATGTGTATATTCCTAGACTCAAGTAGCATGTGTGGAACCTGGTAGTTGTGTACCAAGTTTAATCCTATGATTGAAAGGTGGGTAGTGGAAAATATTCCTGGATTGGAGTGTCACTGGAGGAGGATTATCACTTTCAGAAACAAAGATGAGAACATAGAGGTGCACCCTTCAGGCTCTGCCATGATTTCCTTTGCATTTCTCCTCCTCCTCCTCCTCCTCCTTCTTCTTCTTTTAAATTTTTTATTTGAGAGAGAGAAAGAGAGAGAGCAGGGAAAAGAGGCAGAGGGAGAGAGAGAGAGAGAGAGTCCTAAGCAGGGGCTCGATCCCATGACTCTAGGATCATGACCTAAGCCGAAGTCAAGAGTCTTCTGCTCAGCCAGCTGAGCCACCAGGCGCCCCTTCCTTTTCAGTTCTACCACGAGATTTTCGGGGGTCCCGTCCAGAATGGCTACTACCCATTGCCCATCTAGACACTTCCCAAATCATAGTTAACACCTGGAGGGTCTTTACCCCCCCTGGTGGCACTCATCTACTTAGTGTCATAGTTTTTATGTGTAAAAGTCTGTGAGTTATTTAAGGGTAGAATTCAGTTCTTATTTATTTTCTTTCCTCCCCACAGCTTTTGTTTAACAATTTGTACATATATTTGCTCAACTAAATAAGGTGATTGCATGAATTAAACACAGCTTTAAATCCTTGTCTTTTACCATCAGGAAATATGGGAGGAATAAAAGAAGTAGACATGTATACTGTCTGTATTCAATTTGTCAGAGAATTGGCACTCTAAGACTGGACTCTGAAAAGTTTTAAGCAAAATCTAAAAGCTATTTTTCCCAGTAAAAATATTATTCATGCACATTATAGAACACATAGAAAATATGTAAAATACAGTGTTAGTGGAAAAGTATATAGATGTGATGGAACACCTTTCTGGGGGACAATTTGGCAATCTACCAAAATTTAAAATCTATCTCCTTTTTTATCTAGTATTTGATTTCTATGAAATTATCCTACAGAAGAAGGTAAAAAAAGCCTTCCAGTCTTTCTCCCATGCACTTTTTAAAAGTTCTGGTTATATAAAGAACATGATTTTGTAACCACTTCTTTTCATTTAACACAAGATTATTATAAAATAATTCCTTGTGTTGTTTCAAAGTCTTTTGCCTATTTTTTTTTTTTAACACACAGTGTTTTATTAGTTTCTGGTATACAATATAGTGATTCCACAATTCCATACATTACCTCAAGCTCATCACGAGAAGTGCACTCCTTAATCCCCATCACCTCTTTAACCAATCCCCCTTCACCACCTCCCCTCTGGTAACCATCAGTGTGTTCTCTATAGT
Source organism: Felis catus (assembly GCF_018350175.1). Classification (NCBI taxonomy): domain Eukaryota; kingdom Metazoa; phylum Chordata; class Mammalia; order Carnivora; family Felidae; genus Felis; species Felis catus. Next base: position 50,901,982 of record NC_058380.1, read on the forward strand.
TAAAAGTTTGTTTCTTGGTTTGTCTCTCTCTTTCTCTCTTTTTCCCTTTGTTCCTTTGTTTCGTTTCTTAAATTCCACATGTGAGTGAAATCCTACGGTATTTGTCTTTCTCTGACTGACTAATTTCACTTACCATTATACCCTCCACTTCCATCCATGTCCTTGCAAATGGCAAGATTTTATTCTTTTTTATGGCTGAGTAATATTTCATTATATGTATATACCACCTCTTTATCCATTCATCAATCATTGGACACTTGGGCTGCTTCCATAATTTGGCTGTTGTAAATAATGCTGCTATAAACACAGGGGTATATGTATCCCTTTAATTTAGTGTTTTTGTATTCTTTGAATAAATACCCAGTAGTATAATTACTGGACTGTAGGGTAGTTCTATTTTTAACTTTTTGAGGAACCTCCATACTGTTTTCCACAGCGGCTGTGCCAGTTTGCATTCCCACCAACACTGTAAGAGGGTTCCCCTTTCTGCACATCCTCACCAATATCTGTTGTTATGTTTTTGATTTTGGCCATTTTGACAGGTGTGATGTGATATCTCATTGTAGTTTTTTATGTAAAAGGTTCTTATTTTTTTTGAGAGAGAGACAGAGAGAGCAAGTGGAGGAGGGGTAGAGAGAGAGGGAGAGAAAGAATCCCAAGCAGGCTCCATGCTGCCAGTACAGAGCCCAATGCAGGGCTCAAACCCACGAACCACGAGATCATGACCAGCCAAAACCAAGAGTTACATGCTCAACTGACTGAGCCACTGAGACACCCCTCACTGTAGTTCTGATTTTTATTTCCCTGATGCTGAGTGATGTTGAGTATCTTTTCACGTGTCTGTTGGCCATCTGTGTATCTTCTTTAAAGAAATGTCTGTTCATGTTTTCTGCCCACTTTTTAATTGGGTTATTTGTTTTTTGGGTGTTGATTATATAAGTTCTTTATAGATTTTGGATATTAACCTTTTGTCAGATATGTCATTTGCAAATATCTTCTCAAATTCAGTAGGTTCTCTTTTAGTTGTTGATTGTTTCCTTTGCTGCACAGAAGCTAAACTTTTTATGTTGATGTAGTCCTAATAGTTTATTTTTGCTTTTGTTTCCCTTGGCTCAGAAGACATATCTAGAAAAAGTTGCTACAGCTGATGTCAGATAAGTTACTACCTATGTTCTTTTCTAGGATTTTTATAGTTTCATACCTCACATTTGGGTCTTTAATCCATTTTGAATTTACTTTTGTGTATGGTGTAAGAAAGTGGTCCCGTTTTATTCTTTTGCATGTTGCTGTTCAGTGTTCCTAACACCATTTGTTGAAGAAACTCTTTTCCCCATGGATATTCTTTCCTGTTTTGTTGGATGTTAATTGACCATATACTAGTGGGTTTATTTCTGGGTTTTCTATGATGTTCTGATCTATGTGTCTGATTTTGTGCCAGTACCATACTCTTTTGATTGCTACAGCTTTGTAATATAACTTCAAGTCCAGAATGGTGATGTCTCCAGCTTTGCTTCTCTTTTTCAAGATTGCTTTGGTCATTTGGTCCTTTGTGGTTCCATACAACTTTTAGCATTGTTTGCTCTAGTTCTGTGAAAAATGCTGTTTGTATTTTGATAGGGATTCCATTAATTGTGTAGACTGCTCAGGGTAGCATAGGCATTTTTAACAATATTTGCTCTTCCATCCATGAGCATGGAATGTCTTTCCATTTCTTTGTGTCCTCTTTAACTTCTTTTATCAATGTTTTATAGTTTTCAGAGTACAGGTCTTTTACTTTTTGGTTAGCTTTATTCCTAGGTATCTTATTATTTTTATTGCAATTTTAAGTGGGATTCTTAATTTCTCTTTCTGCTGCTTCATTATTGGTGGATAGAAATGCAACAGATTTCTATACATTGATTTTGTATCCTGGACTTTACTGAACTTATTTATCAGTTGTCATACTGTTTTGGGGGGAGTCTTTAGGGTTTTCTATATATAGTATCATGTCATATGCAAATAGTGAAAATTTTGCTTCTTCCTTACTGGTTTGAATGCTTTTATTTCTTTTTGTTGCCTGATTGCTGTGGCTAGGACTTCCAGTATTACGTTGAATAAAAGTGGTGAGAGTGGACATCCTTGTCTTGCTCCTCACCTTAGGGGAAAATCTCTCAATTTTTCCCCATTAAGGATGATGTTAGCTATGTTTTTTTTTTTTCATATTTGGCTTTTATTATGTTGAGGTGTGCTCCAAATAAATCTACTTTGTTGAGGGTTTTTATCATAAATAGATGTTGTACTTATCAAATGCTGTTTCTGTGTCTGGTGAAATGATCATATGGTTCTTATCCTTTCTCTTATTAATGTGATGAATCACATTGATTGATTTATGAATATTGAACCATGCTTGCAACCCAAGAATAAATTCCACTTGATGGTGGTAAGTGATTTTTTTAAATGTATTGTTGGATTTGGTTTGCTAGCGTTGTGTTGAGTTTTGAATTTATGTTCATCAGGAATATTGCCTATAGTTGTCTTTTTTTTTTCAACGTTTATTTATTTTTTGGGGGGACAGAGAGAGACAGAGCATGAACGGGGGAGGGGCAGTGAGAGAGGGAGACACAGAATCGGAAACAGGCTCCAGGCTCTGAGCCATCAGCCCAGAGCCTGACGCGGGGCTCGAACTCACGGACCGCGAGATCGTGACCTGGCTGAAGTCGGACGCTTAACCGACTGCGCCACCCAGGCGCCCCATATAGTTCTCTTTTTTAGTGGTGTCTTTATCTGGTTTTGGTATCAGGGTAATGCTGGCCTCATACAATGAATTTGGAAGTTTTCCTTCTTTTTCTCTGTTTTGGAATAGTTTGAGAAGAAGGGTCTTAACTGTTCTTTAAATGTTTGGTTCAATTCACCTGTGAAGCCATCTGGTCCTAGATGTTTGTTTGTTTGGATATTTTTGATTACTGATTCAATTTCTTTGCTGGTTATTGGTCTGTTCAAATTTTCTATTTATTCCTGTTTCAGTTTTGCTAGTTTATATGTTTCTAGGAATTTATCCATTTCTTCCAGGTTATCCAATTTGTTGGCATATAGTTTTTCATAATATTCTCTTATAATTATTTGTATTTCTGTGATGTTTGTTATTTCCCCTTTATCATTTGAAATTTAACTTATTTGAGTCTTTTCTCTTTTTTTATTGATAAGTCTGGCTAGAAGGTTTATCGTTTTTATTGATTTTTCTTAAAGAACCAGCTCCTGGTTTCATTGATCTGTTCTATTGTTTTGTTTGTTTGAGTTTCTATATCATTTATTTCTGTTCTAATGTTTAGTTTTTCCTTCCTTTTGCTGGTTTTAGGATTTGTCTGTTACACTTTTTATAGCTTCTTTAGGTGTAAGGTTAGGTTGTTTATTTGAGATTTTTCTTGGTTCTTGAGGTATGCCTGTATTGCTATATACTTCCCTTTTAGTATCACCGATGCTGTATCCCAAAGGATTTGGACCATTGTGTTCTCATTATTATTTGTTTCTATGTAATTTTTAATTTCTTTTTTTTATTTTCTGGTTGATCCATTTATTGTTTAGTAGCATGTTATTTAACCTCCATGTATTTGTGGTCTTTCCAGATTTTTTTTCTTGTGGTTGACTTATAATTTCATAGCCTTGTTGTTAGAAAAGACTTTGGTCTTGAATTTTTTGAGGCTTGTTTTATGGGCTAATATGTAATTTATTCTGGAAACTGTTCCATGTGCACTTGAAAACTATGTATATTCTACTATTTTAGAATGGAATGTTTTTTTTTTTTTAACATTTTTATTTATTTTTGAGAGACAGAGAGAAGAGCATGAGCGAGGGAGGGGCAGAGAGCGAGGGAGACACAGAATCTGTGCTGTCAGCACAGAGCCCGACATGGGGCTCGAACCTACCAACTGTGAGATCATGACTGGAGCTGAAGTTGGATGCTTAAACTGACTGAGCCACTCAGGCTCCCCTAGAATGGAATGTTTTAAATATGTCTGTTAAATCCATCTGTTCCAGTGTATCATTCAAAGGCATTGTTTCCTTGTTGATTTTCTGTTTACATAGTGTGTTCATTTATATAAGAGGGGTGTTAGGGTCCCTATTATTATTGTATTATTGTGATTAGTTCCTTTATGTTTATTAACTGTGAATACATATTTACATTTTCTTTTTTTTAGAGAGAGAGAGGGAGGGAGAGAGCACTAGCAGGGGAGAGGACAGAGGGAGAGAGAGAGAGAGAGAGAGAGACAATGATAAGCAGGCTCCACGCTCAGCACAAAGCCCAACACAAGGCTCAATCCTGTGACCCTAGGGTCATGACCTGAGCTGAAATCAAGAGTTGGATGCTTAACCAACTGAGGCACCCTGGGACCCCCATATTTATAATTATTATATCTTCTTGTTGTACTGTCCCCTTCACTATTATAAAGTGTTCTTCTTTATCTCTTGTTACAGTCTTTGTTTTAAGTCTATTTTGTCTGATGTTAGCATTGCTACTTTGGCTTTCTTTTGATATCCATTTGCATGATAGATGTTTCTCCATCCCCTCACTTTCAATCTACAAGGGTTTTTAGGTCTAAAGTGAGTCTCTTGTAGGTGGCATATAGATGGGTCTTTTTTTTCCTTTTTTTCTTTTTGTTAATTTTTAACATTTAATTTTTTTGAGAGACAGAGAGAGACAGAGTGTGAGCAGGGGAGGGTCAGAGAGAGACAGGGAGACACAGATTCCAAAGCAGGCTCCAGGCTCTGAGCTGTCAGCACAGAACCCGATGCAGGGCTTAAACTCAAGAACCGTGAGATCATGACCTGAGACAAAGTTGGACGCTTAACCAACTGAGCCACCCAGGCGCCCCAGGTCTTGTTTTTTCAAATCTATTCTGTCATCCTTTGTCTTTTGATTGGAATGTGTAGTCCATTTACATTGAAAGTAATTATTGATAGGTATGTATTTATTGACATTTCATTATTTTGTAGTTGTTTCTGAAGACTTTCTCTGAACCTTTGTCTTTCCGTCTTTCATGGTTTGCTAATTTTCTTTAGTTACAGATTTGGATTTCTTTGTCTTTATTCTTTGCGTATTTATTAGTGGTTTTTGATATATGGTTACCATTAGGTTTGTATATAACATCTTTTGCATATAGCAGGCTATATTAAGTTAAGGCTATATGGTCATTTAAGTGTGAACCCATTCTTTACTCCTCTCCTCCACATAGTTTAGGTATATGGTGCCATATTTGACATCTTTTTATTTTGTAAATTCCTTGAGTGATGTTACAGAAATATTTATTTGTAGTGCTTTTGTGTTTCTAAGCATCTTACTGTCACTTTTGGTATTTCCTTTCCACTCACAGTGTCCCCTTAAATATTTCTTGCAGGACTCATGTAATGGTCATGAACCCCTTTAGATTTTATTTGTCTGGGAAACTCTTTATCTCTCCTTGTATTCTGAATGAAATCCTTGCTGGACAGAGTATTCTTGACTACAGTTTTCCCATCTAGCACTTTAAATATATCATGCCACTACCCCCTGGCTTAGAAAGTTTCTGCTGAAAACTCCCTTGATAGCCTTATTGGGTTTCGGTTGTATGAAACGGCCTTCTTTTGTATTGTTGCTTAACGTTTTTTTCTTGATCACTGTATTTTGCCAACTTAAATGCAATATGTCTTGGTGTGGGTCTGTTTTTGTTAACTTTTTTTTGGGGGGGGGGGTGTCTGTGCATCCTGGATCAAAACATCTGTTTCCTCCTCCACAATAGGGAAGTTTTCAGCTATCATTTCTTTAAATATATTTTCCCCCTTTTCTGTCTTCTGGGATTCCTCTAATATGAATGTTGTTATATTTGATGCACTCACTGAGTTCCCTAAGTCTATTTTGTTTTGCATAATTCTTTTTTCTTTCTTTTGTTCAGCTTAGTTATTTTCCATTACTCTGTCTACTAGGTCATTAATTTGTTCCTCTGCCTCTTGCAGCCTGCTGTTGATTCCATCAAGCATATTTCTCATTTCATTTATTGAGCCCTTTATCTCTGCTATGTTATTCCTTATCTCTGTGTTAAGGGTCTTACTCATGTCTTCTGCTCTTTTCTCAAGTCCAGTGAGTATCCTTATGACTGTGGCTTTAAATTTTGTGTCAGGCATATTACTTATATCTATTTCTTTTAGATCTCTGGACTAGGCCTTGTCCTGTTCTTTCATTTGAGCTAAATTTCTCTGTCTTCTCATTTTGTCTAAGTCTCTGTTCTTGTTTCTGTGTTTTAGGAAAGTCAGCTGTGTCTCCTATTCTTGAGGGTAATGGCTTTATGAAGAAGAGGTCCTGTAGTGGCGTGTAGTGACTCCTTATTCCCAGGCACTGATGCTTCTGGGAGTGTCTCCAATATGTGCTGTGTGTACTCTGCTTTTGTGTCATGGCTGTTTTATCTTTCAAGCTAGTTGTCTGCAGAGTCTCTTTGTCTGTTGTGGGCAGTGTTTGGTCTCTGGCCTGAATGTGGTGCATTTTAACTAGGTGTGCCCTGGTCTGCTTGTGAAATGAGACCTGTCACTGCTGCCACTGGACCTGAGGCTCCATAAACCTCTCACGGTGGGAGATGACGTGAGCAGGCGTGTTTGGGCAGGTCTTCTGGGGGAGGAAGACCCCAGCTGTGCTGGGACTGAGGCAAACATGACTGGGAAGGGCAATCAGTTCCACTGGAGTGTGGGGGTGAAAGGCAGGGCTTGGTGTAAGCAAGTTAGGTAGTGAGTGTCTGCACTATGCTGGTTCCCACAGGTGGCCCTGTGCTTATGCTGAGGGGCAGGGGAGGGAAAAGGTGCCCACAAATTCCTTTGTTCCCAGAGGGGTCTCTCCATGAATGCTGCCTCTCTGGGATACACTCGGAAATGAGCAAAGAATCTCCCCATTGTGAGCTCCAGGCTTCTTCAGATCTCTCTTTTCACACTGAATGTCTGAGGCCTGTGTGCCTGCCTTCTCTTCAAGAGCGGTCCCAATGCCCTCCAGGCTCTATCCCAGCTAAGCTTGCTGACCTTTAAACTCCAGGCTTTAAGCCCTGCTGGTTGCCAGAAGTCAGGAAATTCAGCCTCTTTCCCTTTGTAAGCCAGTTGCTATGGGGATTCATCTTACTCAAGTGCACTCCCCTGTGTATTAGTCTGTCTTTCACTCTCTGCACAACTCTGTACCCACCACAGAAGCTATGGCCCATTTCTCTTCTAAACCGTGTCTCTGCACTTCCTACCTCCTTCAGTATTGTGGAGTGTGGGGAATAAGCTTAGGAATTCCCTGGACTTGCACTGATGGGTTAACAAGGCATAAAGAAGTACAAAGCCATAGGATGCTCACGCCCAACTTTGGGTGATCAAGATTAGGTAAATAAGTATAGAGAAGGTGGGGCAGAAGCCCTAGTATAGAGAGAGCGGGACAAAGCCCCAATATAGAACATGGATATATGAAATAACCAAAATTAGGTATTCGGGGGGAAGCACCCCCTAATTTAGTACTCCAGAAGAAAGCTGCTTTTACAGGAGGGAAGGGCCAAGTTAGGTAAACAGGTGAATAGGGCTATAGAGTGCCATGCAAGTGAAGCAGCCCAGAGTGGAGATGATTAACAAAAGAAAGGTGCCTTATTAACCCTGAGGTCACGTGTCCTACCTGCCCCATCCCTTAGGCTAGCTAAGATAAACAGAGGTGGTGTCTCATGTCTTCTGTAAACAACCTTTCAACCTCCTGTCCTGCATCAGGTATCTGTTTTGTATTAACCCAACCCTCTAACCCCGAATATCTTCAAGACCCTCTTTCCCTCACGTCCATGTGTTAATAAGGTTCACAGATTTAATGTCTCTTTGTGCACGTCCATCACCATGTTTGTAAGCCTACTGATCCTAATAAAAACTGGACAAGGACCATTATTTGGGGCTCTTGTCTTTTCCCGGACATTAGCCATCTCTTGCTTTCAATCCTGAGTTCTGCTCTCTTGCTAGACAAGAAAGAACTTTAGACTTAGATCTACGACAGTGGAGTTTGTTTTGCCAGTCTTCAGGTCAATTTCTGATGTATTTAGGTTGATTTGATAGTTATCTAGTTGTATTTGTGGGATGAGGTGAGTCTAGGGTCCTTCTATTCCACCACAGTCTTCTAACAACTATCTTCTTTTGCTTATTTTTAATGCCTGTATCAATGTCTGCCATCAGACAGTACTACAGTTCCCCTATTGTTAGTTATTTGGTTTCTTTTGATGGGATGGGAGTAGCTTATAAATATTGCATGGCAGATTTTTTTAGAATAAAGCTTTTTGAATATAGCAGATTATTTCCTTATTTATGCATATTGTTTAATTGTTCTTTAGAAAGGTTTCCAAAAGGGATGTGGCATTAATTGTACCCTCAGAAATGCATGAGTGTGTTTAAGCAAATTTAATCGCTCTCAGAAATTCACTGATTCTGAGTCAAGTACTTGATTGTATGAAAGGATAGGCTAGAATATATGGTTATTTATTCAGTCCCCGACACCAGCTAAAGATCATCTTCCTGTTATGTGCATTTTATCTTCACTGTTTGCTTATTAAATAAAGCAGAAGTTTAAATATAGAAGGAAACTAATGATTCTTCGCCACAGTTGATATTCCACAGAAGTTATGAGAACTGATCAAGGATCAAAAGAATCTTACAATTCTGTGCTCTAATTTTTGCATCAAAGCTTTCATTTGGCACTCAGACACCCCTAATTATATGAAAGTATGACAAGCAATATCCTGAATATTTTCTCTGGTTTCTACTTTCTCACTGTTTGAAACAGAGCTACCAGAATCTCCTGAAAAGTGGAATTAAAGGGATTTAATGTCCATCTTGCAGATCAACAAAGCGACCAAATTGCTAACCCAAGATTTGCTTTTGTCCAATTTACATAGTTTTTCAGATCCATGAAGAGAGGGTACAGCTCTAATAGAGATAGATGAGATGGCAGTCATCAATATGGTATGGGTTTTAAACTGTATATAGAAAAAAAAGAAATAATAAGAAATGTAATAGGAGAAAGTGATGTCAAGCTTTCATCTTTTCTTTTGAACATACTATTGATTCTTACATTTGTGAAGGGATTTATATTTGTTTTTACTGGAGGTATTTATATGTACCTATCCATCCATCTATCTGTCACAGTGCTAGTTATCAAATGATTGCCTCTCAGCTTTGAATTTGTTACTCTTGCTGTGCTTTGTGAGTTGGGCCTGGACATTTATAGACACTTCACTTTGAGAGCTGGTGTAACATTAGGTTTTGGCAGTATAGTGGGCTAGGGAAACAGTGCAGGCATAGCAAAGAAAGGCTTTCCCTTTGTGCTTTTTCTCTTCCTACTTCAGCTGTCCAGGTGCCAGTGGTGAGTGGGTGGCCCAGTGGCCTTCAGTCTCCTGTGAGACTCTCCAGTGCCTCTGTAGAAGCCTTTCTGTAGACCAACAACAATATATAGGCACCCCAGTGAGCAGCTTACATTAGAACAGCTTCATCCCGTGGCACCCACATGAACTTTACCAGAACCCTAACATGTGACCTTCTGCAGATCAGCTCTGGCCTACAACACCCAGTGGAATTTGTGCTCTTCAGCAGGTTGTAGCTGGACCCTTTCCAATGAGGTCTAAATCTCAGTGGTGAGTTGGTGCTCTTTCAAATGTTTCGTTCCCTCCTTATGTATTCTCTTTCACCTAGGGGTATAATTGCTCCCAACATTTGCTCTGAATCCTCTGTATCTCACTTCATAATCATCTTTCACTAGTTAACTATTTTTTAATATAAAAATTTTTCTGTTCACATTTCTGGTGTGTTTCAATTACAAGTAGTTACTGAGCTCCTATTATGTGTCAGACACGGTTCCTGACCTCAAAGACCCTATGGTTTCCATGTAATAAACAAGTAAGCTATCAGGAATAGCAGGGGAACTTCTTTTAGGATGAGAGTCATGGGTTAGGGTCAAAATGTTCTGCTTAAGGAAGTGACACTTCAACCCATACTGGAGATCAGTAGAAACTGGTCAGATTAAGAGATGGGAGAAGCATGTTCCAATGAAGAGAGCAGCTTGTCCAAGAACCAGTGTCAGAACTGAGTGGCAGGTTTGCAGACCTGCAGCTTGGGAACTGTACTGCTGAGTGTCTGGGAAAAGGAACCAATGTGGAAGCAGGGGCCAGATCTCAGAGGGCACTGGTAACAATGTTAGGGATTCTGGACTTTAAGCAGCTGTCATGAGGGTTGTTGATTCACCAAAAGGTTGTTAGTAAAGCAAGGACATTGTGTTCTCTTGTGTTCTCATAAATTAGAGTGGTGGTTCTAAATCCCAGCAGCACATTTGAAACACATAGAGTACTTAAACAAAATCTGGGCCTGACCCACACCAAATAAAATAGTCTCTCCAGGCGTGAATACCAGGCCACAGTAGTTTTTACATTTTTCTCGGTGATTCCAATGTATAGGCAAGGCTGAGAACCACTGTCTTGAGAAACAAAAAAATTACATGATGGTATGATGAGGTTAAATGACCAGTTTCAGGATAAAGCCTGTTTATTAGATGGTGAAAGTCTTCCAACTTAAAGATTACTTAAACTAATACTGCTTCATTATGTCAAAGTCATTTAGAATTCCAAAGGCACTGATTTGATATTTTCTTTTTTTTTTTTTTCAACATTTATTTATTTTTGGGACAGAGAGAGACAGAGCATGAACGGGCGAGGGGCAGAGAGAGAGGGAGACACAGAATCTGAAACAGGCTCCAGGCTCTGAGCCATCAGCCCAGAGCCCGACGCGGGGCTCGAACTCACGGACCGCGAGATCGTGACCTGGCTGAAGTCGGACACTTAACCGACTGCGCCACCCAGTCGCCCCTGATTTGATATTTTTCTAATTTAGGGAGTGGTTACAGGTGACAGATATCTTTGATGTAAATATCCTGAAATACTCACTCAAGGCAGGGGTGGTATCCTTGGGGAGTTAGGCAAATATCTAAAATTAATGCAACAGGGAAATTTCTAGTGAGTTTTGTTTTAGTTAAAAAACAAAAAGCTTCAGATAGTTAAACAAATATTTGCTAAGCAAGGAAATGAATAAATGACCTTGTTGTAATTAGATTCCAACTAAATAAAAAGAAAGGGAGCATATTTGCCACCTTTTATCTTGACTAAAATTAATTAAACATTAATTTATCATCTGAGGTTAACCTCAAGATAAACCAGGTCTTAGAGCTGTGTTTGACTAATTTATGAAAATCTATATTTGTTATAAGGGCGAGGAGTACCATTACTTGATTTCATTTTTTTCTGGCACTGACAACTAAAGACAGTTTCAAAAGAATCTTAAGCACTTTCTTTGGCTGCACAGCTGTTTCTATTGCTTTCTGACATGCTGTGCTGACCTCCAAACCACACTGTTTACGTTACTTTAGAGACTGAATCAGATGCACCACCTCTGGAGACTATGCAGGTTAAAGAAAAAAAATCATTAGGTTTTGCATTATAGAGGCATTACAGGGAGCGAGGCTTGAAATCATAACGTAGCCACAGTAGACCAGCTAATCTCACTCAAATGGGACATGGTTCTTGTATGCTGCTTACATGGCGTGACAATTGATGCACATATGGATTGCAGGCAAGAGAGAATAAATTAAATGATTATCAGGAGTATTCTAGTCAATCTATAATGTGGCTGAAACAGGAAAATTAATGCTGAAATTCCCATTTATTGAATATTGAATCAACTTCCGTGGTACTTATTATTGATTCTACTTCTTTTGGCCTGCTATTTTGGAAGGTACTGCCTTTTTCTCTAGCAGTTGGTTACATGCCTGCAAATTTCCATGGATGTAAAACCCCTTGAGATTACAGTACCAACCTCATTATGGATTGCTTTTCTTTTACTCACATGCCTGGTGGGGAACTAGGCTCAGAGTTGAGATTTGCAGTAAAGTGCTTTTTCAATTACGTTGGAAAAAAGATGGGATTGATAGAACATTCCATAAAGAAAACATATGACTGAATCCATGGTGTCATAAAATATTACAATATGAGATAAAATAAAAGACCCCATTATTCCCTAGGGTTTCACTGTATCTTGTTTCACATTCACTTGACTTCCTCATACATATTTCATAGCTAAATTACCGTGATATAGAAAGCTATGTATAATGATATCTGAGTTACAAAAAAAAGTAGCAATCAAATATGGCCTAAACATAATGTAATGTATTTGGGTAGTACCTAAAGTAAGGCTCAAGAACAATTGTCACTGGCACAAACATGTAATTGGAGAAGAGTGTTTTAACTAATGGCTGAGAGAATGAGGACATTTTCCAGTTGCCCAAATTAAGCTCACTAAGTCCCTCATAGGGTTCTGTGGGGAATTACGACTACTGACATATTACTGTCTGCACTGAACTCATTCCACTTCCAGGAATACAGTGCTTGGCTTTTCATCAGTCTTCCCATCAGTTACATCTGATATTTATAGTCCCACTCGAGAAGCAGGTAGAGGAAAGAGAAGTGGGAGATGGAGGTTCTAGTCTGAGCCACTGAGTAACTGGATGGCTTTGGGAAACTCACGGGCCTTTTTGGAGGATATGCAGAGTTGGAGGGGATTCTCGAAGTCATCCATTCTAACTTCTCTACCAACACAAAGCAATCTCTGCCATAAATCCACCTGGGGATTCAGCTTCATTTTAGGCACTTCTCTTAAGAGAGGCTAATTGTGTATAATATAGCCAATTCTTTTCCTGGACGTTTCCAAAGATTTGAAGGATTTTAATTATATTGAGCTGAGATCTTCTAATATGTAACATCCATATGTTACATCTAACATGTAACATCTCAAGTCCTTTGAGACACAGGGTTTACCACATAGGAAACACTATAAATGTTGGTCATCATTATCAAAACTGTCATTATAATTCTATGTTACATAATCACCTTGAAAAAATAATCATCCTTGAAAAGCCAATATCACAGTAGAAAGAAACAATGTTTGGAGTGAGAAGATTCCAATGTGAATCCTACCTTCAGTAATTAATCTGTATTAATTCTGAGCCTCAGTTTTCTTATTTCTAATATGGGAATTTTTATCTCATAAGAACATTCTCTGTAAAATGCTACCATTGCCATCTGTTTTTTCCTTCATATTTTGGTTCTGTCACTCACTTTTAGTGACAATTTTCTCATTCCTTACAACTCCCTCCTTCAATTTAAAAATGCATAGGGGGCCCTGGGTGGCTCAGTCGGTTAAGTGTCCCAACTTTGGCTCAGGTCATGATCTCACAGCTCGTGAGTTCAAGTCCCACGTCGGGTTCTGTGCTGACAGCTCAGAGCCTGGAGTCTGCTTCAGATTCTGTGTCTCCCTCTCTCTCTGCCCCTCCCTTGCTCGTGCTGTGTGTGTGTGACTCTCTCTCTCAAAAATAAATAAACATTAAAATTTTTTTTAAAAAAATAAATAAAAACCTCTGCATAGGGGAAGGGAAGGAAAAATAAAAAGAGAGAGGGAGGCAAACCATAAGAGACTCTTAAATACAGAGAGCAAACTGAAGGTGGCTGGTGGGGTGTTGGGTGGGGAGATGAGCTAGATGTGTGATGGGTATTAAGGAGGTCACTTGTTGGGATGAGCACTGGGTTGTTACAAGTAAGTGACGAATCACTAAATTCTATTCCTGAAATCATTATAACACTCAACGTTAACTAACTTGTATTTAAATAAATAAATAAATAAAAATAAAAACCTATACCATGCTGAAATGGCAGTCTAATGCCATGCCCTTCTCTGTACCACACCCGTGTCCCTTCTAGCCATTAGGACACATGTTGATGTTTATAACTGATTGTGAGCTCCTTGAGAGATGACTTTCTATCACTGCTTCTCTGCATCAGACAAAATCGGTTTACCCATAATGGGGGATTAATGTGAAGATCAAATATTCTACTGCATGTGAAAAAATCATTTTGGAAAAATGCTGTGTTATGCAAAACTAAGTTTCAGTTGTTGCTATTGGTACCCCATTTAAGAAAAAGAACCAAACAGCTAAGGAAACCATGATGAGGCCGTGAGCAGAGGCATGTTATTTTCAACTGTTCTAAGAGGGCTTCATAAACTTTTGTGTCTCTGAACCTAATTTATGATCGACTTCAGACAACACACAGGGTTTCATCAGTTCTTTTCAGCCTTATAGAACATTTCTAAGAGACCCCCAGGTCTCTCTTCTAGAACCATGGAATTCTGGAATGTTTTCTCCTTCAATTCATTTACAGACTATGGATCTCCTTTCAGTCTCTAAACAAATTATCATTCTTTTGTTGCCAAAGCAGGAACTTTCCTCTTATTTGATGAAATTCATAATACAAGCTCCTTCAGCCTGTGACAACACTGTTTCATCTTTTTCTCTTAGTTTCAGTACTAAGTGCTGCCTACGACAGACATTGTCCTGCAAGGGGCCAGACGATAAATATTTTTTAGGCTTTATGGGCCAGAAGGTCTCTACTGCAGCTACTCAGCCCTGCTGAGTAGTGGAAAGCAGCTGTAGACAATACGTAAATGATTGGGCTTGACCGTATTCCAGTCACACATCATTTACGAAGACAGGCAACTGGCCGTGTTCAGCCTACAGGTCGAGGTTGCCAACCCTGATCTAGTACGTTGCTACTTAAAGTGTTGGTCTGTAGATCATGAGTGTCAGCATCACGTGAGATCTTGCTAGAAATGCAGAATCGTGGGCTCTACCCCAGACCCACTGAGTGACGATCTGCATTTTTACAAGATCTCTAGGTGGTTCACATGCGTATGCAAGTTTGAGAACCACAGCGGCTGATGAATTACACAAAGGAGGCATCTGGGAGCATATTGTCTGTGCTTGTTGGGGTGGGCTGCCTTCTCAGAATGTAACTTGTGGGCCTTTTTCAGTCTCTCCTTCCTTTGCCAGTTTTCTTCCCTCGGTACGTTCTCACCCACGAACCGCATGGTCTGCTGCGGCTGTCAGCCTGCCTTGTCACCTCCTCAGCCTAGCAGCTGCTCATTCTCTGTGTTCTCTGTGTTCTGAGCAGGTTCTCTGTGTCCTCAGGGAGGGCACGGGGAGCTTGTCAGCTGGAAAGGGTTTGGCCTGCTTGAAACGTTTCCCCATGTCCGACTGTGACCTGTGTATTTACACTGTGCCCCTGTCTACCCACCCCCTTCTGTACCCACCTCTCCTTTCAGGTGCCGATATACATGGAAAAGGAAGCTCCAGGCAGTGAGGCAATGATTTTCCCTTTCATATTGTGATTTTGAAGAGCCTACAGCAGTGATTAACACTTTTCAGTAAAATAATAACAGCAACGATCAGAAAACATTCTGAGAGTGCCTGGGAGCAAAGCAGTTGAATTGTCCCAGCATTTTCCTAACAGAACCCAGAAACCCTAATTATGATGGGTGTTTCTTCAGGTAAGACTTTCAAGCAATTTGGAATGGGCAATTATGTAATTTCCCTGCTGTTCTCCCCACCCCCTTCTGTCTTATCCTTCTTTATTAACGTAGACACCTATCAGAATGAAGTGGCCCCCACACAACTTTGGGTTGATGCAAGTGGGTGCAGGTTGATTATTCAGTCTAGAAATCTGATTGAAACTCTCCTTACCCCAGAGTCACCCTAGGTTGCTTTAGCTTTGCTGGGGTGGAAGACACACTCTGCTGGCTTCTGCTTTCACCAGGCCCATCCTGTACCTAAACACATCTAGCAACAGACATCTTAACTACCTGGAGCCTAGTGGCTCGTACAATAGTAAGTCCTCAACGAGTATTTATTGAAGGCATGTCCTTTTTTCCAGGGCATTGCTTGATACTGGTAAGAAACACCTTCCTGTAATTTCTACCTATTAATTAATCCTTCTATCATGTTGTGAAACCCTAACATGAGTTTAAAAAAAAAAGACAAGTAAATAATAGTTATAATTTCCTATGTCTGGCTCTGTACATTCATTTTCTCATTTATTCTTCACCATAAGTAGTTGCTCTTATTATCCCTCTTTTAAAGATAAGGAATCTGGGACTTTTAAAGGGTAACTTATCTGAAGTCTTAGAGTTAGAAAGTGAAGTAACAGGGATTTGAACACAGGCACTACACCTGGAAAGGAAATGCTCTTAACCGTTAACAATACCATAAGTCTCACGTTAGAAATTTAGGATGTATAGAGTTCTGTAATGACTAGCATTTTTAGAAACTTGCAAGTATCTGTTTTAAGACGAATCATGGATACTTGAGACCAATGCACAGGAAGCTATTATGCATGGGTCATCAGGAAAGGCATTGAAAACTGATGCTGGCATCCTGCTAGTCCCACTAAAGTGCAGCAATGCAAAAATCCCTCCATTTGTCAAGGGCCCCATTACAATCAGAAGCATAGGTCTTGTAAACACATAAATAGTGGTGGCTCCCCACAGAATTAGCTGGTAGAGTCCCAGTGATCACCTATCACTTCCTCGACAGTGCCATCTCCAGGCTTCTCACCAAAGCCTCTAATGCAATCCCAGGATTGCTAGCTGTGCTCCTTGGTGTAAGCAATGCATTAATGGTGTGAAAAATTGCAGCTCACAAGCCCTTCCTTGAGCAACTGTGGTGACAGTAACAGGCTGCTTTTGTCGCCGTGGGGGCAGGTCTCCTGGCAGAACATACAATTCCTGAGAATTAGAGCAGCCTGGTTTACCTCGAATGCATGAAAATTGACATTCCATTTGGATTTCTGTGGTTACAAGCCTGAATATTTGCCTGGAGCCCTGCTGTTTCAGGCAGTTGCTAAGGCCAGTAGAGCTGGGAGAGAGAGAGGAGGCTGAACAGCATCTCAGCTCCTCTGCAAAATCAAACCTGAAGGGGAGGTGAAAAACAACACACTGTTTTTTCTCTTCCTCTGATTGATAATGACAACAAATCATGATTTATGGCTGGATGCCACAAAAGTTGCCTTTCTGGATGGTGAAATAAGAGACCTGGAGTCATCTATGAAGTTCAAATGTGATACAAATGCAAGGTGGATGCTATTGTGGTTATCTTGGACTGGCTTCTGGCAGAAGTGCAGGGTCTAGGCAGAGAGGAAGAGGAAAGAAAACGGTGTTTTGGAGAGACCAGAATGTACATGTAAGCGGATAGCACATTCTGTTCTGTCTTGAATGTCATGTGTCAACATGGCATTAGAGTAGAGGAAGTCACTCGTGTGAGTTAAATCCAACTCAAACTAGGCTACAATAACTTGCAGCACCCATCTCTCCCTGGGAGACATACCTGTCACTGAAATGGGTGTTTGTTTCAGTCTATTGACCCCCTCTTCGAACAGTATCTAACTAACCTGATTTCCCCACACTTCTATAGCTATCCAACCAGCTTTCTATTGATACCTTTTAATTCAGATTCATTCAATCACCCAATAGATGTTTATTGAACACCTACCACATGCCAGGCACTGGTCTACACATAGCTACACAGGCAAATAAGATGGGATCCAGGCCTCAACATCTAGTAGGATGAAAGAGACAAACCTCTGCAAGTAAAAAGGTGTTGCAGGTCCTTAAAGTTACTGTAAAGTTTGTATTTGGGGTACGAAGGAAGAAGGGGTCAGTTCCTTCTGAGTGGGAATGGAATGGAGGCAGGTCAGCAAAGTCTCCAAGCAAGTATCTGTTTTGGTCCAGAGGTGGTTATGGCTCTGCAATGAACTTTTCATAATCTTGATCTGATCTATTATATCCAATCCAGAAGGCAATCTTATTTTTCTTATTTCCGCATATGTACTGCACATTTACTTTGCGTCAGGCACTGTGCTAGCAAGTATGGATTTGGGAGTTTGTAGTCTAGTCTGGAGGCAGGCATATAATTAATTGGGTCTAGAGAAGAGAAGTGCCCTCCAGGGAAGAAGAATTATAAGGCTTTCACACATGTTATCACCTTGGTATATGGCTGGAATTCTTTTCCTCAGGCCTCTGACCTCCCTTCCTTCTTCATGGCCCAGAGTCATTACTTGTTGTCCAAGTCATTACTGAGCACCGGGGATGATTGCACTTCCTAGTTGAATGGGGCACATGATTAGTCTTGGCCAAAGAGAATTGAGCAGGGTGATATGTGTGACAGACCCTTAGAGTTATCTGTCTCTCTGGCTTAGCATTTGGTACCACTGGAGTTGATGGCTGTTCTCTCAGCCGGGGTTCCTGAGTAACCATAATCATCAGAGGTCCCTGGTAGGCTACCATGGACATCTAGGGTTAGCAAAGAACTTTAAGTCCCTGAGACTTTGGGTTGTTAGTTACCCCAGCATACCCCAGGGTGTCCTGGTGGTGCACCTTTTTGGCAATGCTGTCACATTCCACATTCGTAAATAGGTTAGGCTTGTGACCCATGTGTGTGTGTTGCTTCCTGCCCATACTCTTTCATTTAAAAAGCCACACTTTATTACATATTTAATTGGGTAGTTATAAAAAGAGAGGAATCATACTTTGTCTTATTTATTGCCATATTCTTATTGCACAATGATTGACACATTGAAAATAAATACTGTTGAAAGAAAGAATGAATGAATAAAGGAACTGGGGATTGTTGCATGAAATCATGTAGTTTTGAAGGAACTCAATTCTTAATATAAATACTATACTGCTTAAAGTCTTGGGAGCATGTCAGTGAATTCAAAACATTTCTTCTACCCCTCCACCCCCAAGTGCTGTCCCTTGGTTTTAAACAAACTTAAGGTCAAAATAATCCTGATACCAATAGGACACGTTACAGTTTTGAAAGAAATCACTTTTGTGGGACCTATTAGGTGGGAACAAAGGGTTTCTCTGAATTGACCTGGAATTTGCTTCATCGCCTTCCCCTACGTTGGAGGAAGTACTGTTCCCAGCTAGCTGTTGTGCTTGGGCCTCCAGTTTGTAAGCCTATGATTGGACAGGTTCCCATAGACTCTAGACCACCACATGTCTCTCAAAAATCTTTCTTTGATGAAGGGACTCCCCTCCCTGCACAAATACAACAATTAACTAAAGCAGGTAAAAGTGTGTCTTGGGAAGATAATGAGGTTTACCTCCGTGCCTGTATAATTTTGCCTGTGTGTGTCTGGTATTCTAGCTTGGATCTCATCCAGCTCACCCCAGGGAAAACATAGCTGGTATACTCCATAGTGCTTTAATGAAGCGCCTGACTGTGTTAAGAAAACATCAAAGTTGCTTGAGCTTCAAAACAAGTTAAATTTTGGCAGCTGCAGTTTTGGGGGCTGTTTGGGGAACTCTCTTTTAGGTGAACTACTGACAGGAGAACAGGAACCACTGGTGTTGTGTGTCACATGTATTCCTGAGCCCTAGGTTTCAGCCCATCTGTTTTATATACAATCCCTTCCTTTAGTCTAGGACACAGGAGGCACAGGGGAGAGGCAAGCCAGAAAAGCCTTCCACACTGGCTTATGGTCAAGAGACCTTGTTCCTTGAGGAGGTTAGACAGGCTGGGATGTGATGCAGCCAATGCCAAGTAGACCCTGCCAATCATGTCCATCCTCCTCTCACCTGTTCTTCTGCTGGCCTCAAGTTGACTTGACAGTCTGTTTTGCCTCCGGTGTAAACTTATTTCCAGCTCTCCCTCTGAAGCCTGCTGAGCATTTATGCACAGAGGCACTGGCTGTGTGGCTGAAGCAATGGTCCGTGCTCACTGCCCCCTCTTTTTGTTACGCTTGCTTCCAGTACATTCATCTTGTTGCTAGTTTTTGTTTTCCTGACTATTTGTGATTGCCCGTGTTCTGCCACTGTATGACCACTCATCCTTATTTTCCAGTGACAAGGACAGTTTTCATTGGACAATTAGGGGCAAACAAATATAAATAGCATGATTTATAGACTAGAGTGCCCAGGGAGAAAAAAAAAAGGAGACCTCTATAAACTCCATAATGTTAATCTAGAGATACACTCACAAAGTCACAAAATGCAGAAGTTAAGTTGTCCATTTCAGAGCTGTTTGCCTACAACTTGGAAGAACAATTTTCTATGTTATATTGAAGAACATACAATAAAGCTGTGTCCACATGACAGCACATCCATTTGGGCACATCTGCGGTAGGTGTGCCCAGCTGGTGAAAGCATGATGCTAATGAGGGACATCAGTTCAAGCTCTATGTAGATCTGTGTGTTTCCACATATCCTATGGCCATGGACAGAAGACTTCATCCTGGGCTTTATTGCTCAGAAAAAGCCAGGGTGGAGTGGGTATAGGAAGAAATAAATCAACAGGGGTCTATTAAGACAGTGCTCACAACTGTGCTGGAGAAATTCAAGCCAATATCCTTTGGTTATATCTCAGATCAGTTTTTTGGATTCAGTTGGTTGGAGGCTTTTTCAGATTTTGTGTGTGGTTCTGAGCCTGATGCTGGTGAACCACTCAGTCAACAATTCAATCCAAAGAACATGTATTCAGTGTCCTCTGTAAGCCAGTGGAGAGCAAAGGACCAGCCTGTCTTACTTATCTTTTTCCCCTCAGTCTTTAGAATGATGCTGGGCACACAGATGCTCTACAAATGTGTATTGAAAGTTCTGAACTACTGTATGGAGAAGGAAGACTAATACATGGTGAGCATCTGCTGGCTATCTGGCATGCTAGGTACTGATAATACAACGATGAATGGAACCATCTCTGCCCTTTGGAGTCCACATGTCTTGCCTCATGGATTGTGGACGAAGAAGGTTATTTGGAAAATTTATTACCGACCTTAGGTGCTCTGAGGTCAACTTTGAAATTGTCCGGGGTCATAATTAATGACTTGAAAGAGGTTTGCTGAACCTTTTTGACCATACTTTTGTGCATATGCTTAATCTGTTGGAAGAAAGGAAATTGTAAACCTCTATCGTGCATTTGGCTATGGCATGAAAACCTGAAACGTAAATCTCATGTTTTTCCTTCTTTGGCTGATAGATAGCTTAAGCTGGGTCAGAACAAAAAAGTCATTGACAGAGCTGGTCCCTTTTAGAAAAGCACTGACTCTCTGCACTGGGGTTGACTGCCAGGAGTGTCTCACAAACATACCTTGGGTTGTGTATGTAAACTAAGCTATTATTCAATAGCTATCCTGTCTAGTTCTTACCTTGCTGAAAACAGCTATAACAGAAGGCACCCTGGAAGCTCTGAATAGTCCCTCCTCATGCTCCCCACTGGCATCTGTACATTCCTTTCCCATAGAAGTTATCACTGAAGAGCAATAATTTATTGCTGTGTCTTCTTTAGATGGCTGTGAGCTCCTTAAGGATCCAGACTGCTATCTGTATAGGTGGCCCAAAATTACCTGCATGGGAGCTCAGGGCCCTGAGGCTAAGGGATGAAGCTTTCACTGGGAGGAGTACAGCAGTTAAAATCTCTGACTTTCACGTTCTCTTTTTGGTTAGCTCCAAGCTTAAAGGACATCTCTATTTTGATTACATCTTCTGTGCTGCTAATTTGCTGTGATAGGCCCAGGAGTCCTCTCTACCCCATTCTTCAATCAATCAATCAATCAATCACTCAATCAATCAATCATTAAAAGCCAACCAGGAATCAGAGTGGGTCCTAGAAAAGTTGTGCACAAAGAGAGGTTCATGCGGGGCCACTCTTACAGTGTCGGGGTGTGCCATTCACATAGAATATGTGACTGGTGTGCCCTGGAACTGCTTCTGTGAACTTGCCTCCTCCCTTCTCAGAGGTCACTTCTGTGCACAGGGGGCAGGCGGTTCTCTAGGAGGAGAGGGAATGTGAGGATTTACAACCACAGCCTTAGCCGTGTTTGCACTTGCCCGTGGTACCTTTGAGCAGTTACTGTGCCTCAGGGCTCTGTAGCATGGACAGTCAACAGGAAGGACACAATTCTAGCTATACTTACCACTGGTTACAATCATGTCTTAATTCCTATTCATCTCAGTATCAGTTTCAGGCGTCCAGCACATGTTAGATATTCAACAGATGGTAGCTAGGACTCACTGGATGTCTTGCAGTTCCTCCTACATAATTTCTCTTACATAGTTAGGCACATTAAGAATCATAAACAAGATAAGAAGGATTAAGGCTTAAGAATATGTGGAGATATTTGCTGCTCACTTATGGACTGGGTTTGCTGCTTTTTGAACACTTCAAAAAGAGCATAAGCTTTAGAGTCTTTTTTATATTTATTTTTCATTTTTTGAGAGAGAGAGAGAACATGTGAGCGCTAGTGGGGAAGGGGTAGAGAGAGAATCTTAAGCAAATTCCATGCCCAGCATGAAGCCTGATGTGGGGCTTGATCCCACGACCCTGGAATCATGACCTGAGTTGACATCAAGAGTTGCATGGTCAACCGACTGAGCCATCCAGGCGCCCTTTAGAGTAATTTTTAAATTCTAACTTTCCTACTCACTTCATGTATGACCTTGCACAAGTTCTGAGCCACCTTTTTCTTATCTGAGTAATGGGGATAATATTAACTAGCCTAAGTATTCAGTAGTTACTATTATGCTTGTTGTTATCTGTCTTCAAAACCTAGACCTCTGTCCTCCTTTGCACTCAATACTTACTTATCCTTTGCCACCATGTTTGACTTCTTTTCCACAGGCTTTTCGTATGATCATGGCATGACACGAAATTTCTATTTTTATCCTAATACTCAGGATTGGTGTTGTCCAGTATGGTGGCCACAAACCAGAGGTATATGTTTAAATTTAAGTTAGTTAAATCAAATTATAAGTTTATTGTGTCAGTAGCACCAGACATACTTTAATTGCTCAATAGCCATGTGTGGTTAGTAGCTACCATATTGGACAGCACAGCTATGAAACATTTTCACCACCACAGAAAGTTCTGTCGGTCTATAATGTCCTAGATACTATTTATTTCTGAACATCTGGACTGTCACAAATTGAATCCCTGAGGAAACAGACTCTGAGGTAGAGATTTGCATTCAGGAAATTGAATGGGGAGTGGTTTTAGGAATAAATCTGGAAGGGAGTGAGGGAAGTAAGATTAGGCAAAGGGAGAGGTTGAACTGTGAAATAGTCACAAAAGGGGCCTCAGTATATCTCAGGGGGAGCTCTGAACCTGAACCTGGGATCACTCTTTAGAAATATTCGGAATTGAGGAAAGAGAGCCAGGTCCCTATACCCCTTCCCCAACAGTCATTGGATGTTGGCTGTCCCACTGTCCTCTTGAAGCAGGGGCATACTTTGGGGGAAACAGCTCTCTTTCAGTAAGGGAGAACCCTGGGAAAGGGACCAAGTTGTAAGCTAGCAGTTACCAGTACTACTGGTAGCTGAGGAATACATGCCTCAGTCCTTACGGGGCATGTGTGGCACATCACAGGGTCCCCTGCATGGCCTCATTAGAGCTTTGATGTGCTTCCACCTCACAGCCTGTTCATGCCTGAGGATCTTGTCTCTGGGCCTCTGCATCATCAACTCTTTTGTGCTGCTTTTCCTGTCCAGTGTAACACAACTAATGGGCTCTAAGTGAGAGAGTTTTGGGGACTCAAATTACTTCTGTCTTTCTCTAATAATGGGGCTCATTAAAGCCAAAAGCAAGTGCTATGGGCGCCATGTATATGTTATCCTATGGGTGTTACCTTCTTACCTTTTTTTTTTTATTTTTTTTTTTAATTTTTTTTTTCAACGTTTATTTATTTTTGGGACAGAGAGAGACAGAGCATGAACGGGGGAGGGGCAGAGAGAGAGGGAGACACAGAATCAGAAACAGGCTCCAGGCTCCGAGCCATCAGCCCAGAGCCTGACGCGGGGCTCGAACTCACGGACCGTGAGATCGTGACCTGGCTGAAGTCGGACGCTTAACCGACTGCGCCACCCAGGCGCCCCTTACCTTCTTACCTTTAACGTGAAGGGAAAATGTGGAGAGAATAGAACTAACTCTCTTGATGCTAGGCTAGGTCTGGTATTGTCCTTCAGTAGTCCAATGTGGAATGCTAATGACAAACACTTGTCTCTGGATGATTTTGATTGTAAGTAATAGACACCAACTCAAATTAATCTAAGCCTAAGCGAAATTTATGAGAAGGATCCTAGGTTATTTCATGGAATCTAAGAGCAGCCCAGTTGGAATATAGTCCATACTCTTAGTCCAACTATCACATGTTCCCATGTGGAAAGACCTGTTAGTGTTGGACTCCTGGCTACGCTCCACCTTCTCACTCACTCCTCCTTGGGAAGGGGTAATTTACCTCATGGGTGAATTTGGAAGAGTAAATTGGACATGTTAGGCTCAGCCTTTTCCTTTGTTTTGAGGTTATTTGCTTACAGAGGATATCCATTCTACTTGGCGCCTTCATCTGATTATGGTTAAAAACCCTGGAAGATGCCTGCAGGGAAAAACTGAGGTATAGGCCTACCTAATCTGGGATTATGAACTAGGAAGGCAACTCTGTCACACCTAAAGCTGGGATCGCCAAATGGCTCACAAATGAAGGGGGTATTTGGTGTTAGCGTATATCCTGAGTCTCCCAATTGGATCAGAACTTGGGTAGAGAAGAGGGGTCTGCATATTGGGCTGTATCAAACTTTAACACATTTCTCTTCTCTCCACATTTACTTCAGTTCAGCTTTTTCTGCCTTTTCATCCACCTGACAGAAGACGACCACATGCACATCATTCATTTCTTTTTTTTTAATTTTACTTTTAAGTAATTTCCACACCCATCGTGGGGCTCAAACTTACAACCCCCAGATCAAGAGTTGCATGCCCCACCAACTGAGCCAGCCAGGTGCCCCTCACATCATTCATTTCTAAAGGCATTTGCAGCAACTGACTGATTGCCTTTTTTTCCTAGTTGTCCTTCTGTCAAGAGAGAACCTCATTAACTTAACTTTGGACAGAAACCTATATTTGGTTGAAAAAATTGTGTAGCACTAGGGGAGGGCAAGTTCACATATTATAGAAATGACCTTTCTGGGTGGGGAAGAAAGTGAGGTAGTTGTGAATGCCCAAAGTAGATTTTTACACAAACATGGTAGGGATTAGGTATTTTGGACCAATTAATTGCTTTCATTAAGTTGATGAAAAGGTGGCTGTTAAATCTATTCTGTCCTCATGTTTCTGTTGCTATGAATCTATACTTCCTATTAAACTGAACTTTCAACTCAGCTATTTAAATGCCTACCCGATTTAGCCCATTTGATGAAATCATCAGGATCATTTGATTAAATGTTCTCTTTAATCCATCTCCACCAAAGGTCATGTACTATTGAAAATTTTGCTGGAAAATTATGTGTGAAAAGGAAAAGGAAAATCGGGGGGGGGGGAGATATATCATGGGACATAGTTCAGGTCAACAGGAAGATTTTCCCATATTTAGAATCATCTATCAGCAAGTTTATACGTATGGTAGCTTTCAATAGCATTTCAGATCATTCAGATAATCTCTTACTTGGATTGTGATGCTCTGTAATAAAATGTATGGCCAAACCAGAGCATCCTCTATGCCTTTAGTTCAAAATAACTCATATTTTCTGGAAACCCAGAGCCAGCTCAAAATAGGTTCCTTTATTAATCATTAAGGTCACCTGACCCGTGTCACACAAAAGGCAAGATATTGATGATGAGGCACCCTGCTGAGAAATTAATCTTCAATCAACATGTGTATATGTGTCTTCTAGAAGTCACCATTGATATTTCATGGCTTCTTTTATTGTAGAACTGAGGGGCATGTTACATGTCAAGATGAAATCAATGTGAAATTGATGGGCTGAGAGGAATTTGGTCTTAAGGGCTTTGCAATGGTGTAACAATCAAGCTATTCTTACCCCTGCCTTACTGAACTATTTTATTTGCAATAGCAAATTCCCCACATAAAATTCTGTATATTATTTCAACTCCTTTTTTTCAAGCAATCTTTGTTGTTATATTTATTGTTCTTTTTATTGTAACATGAATGTATACTTATTTTATAAAGCTGGAAAACAGAAAATAAGAAAGATGAAAAATTATTTATAATCCTATCACTATAACATTTTAGACTGTTTCCTATCTGTTTGCTTAGGCTTTCCAAAAAACAAAATTGAGTTTATTTTGTATCTACAATTTTGTTTCTGCTTTTTTTTTAACCACTATTTTTAGCAGACATTAATTGTGTTGTTATAATTGTCCTTTAACATAATTTTTAATGACTGCTTAACCATTCTCCTTTTGCTGGATATTTCATTTGGTTTCAGTTTTTCATGTTTATAAAAGATTACATAATTTATAGAATTGTAATAATGATACTACAATTTGTGTGTTAGATGTTAAAATTATGTCTTTAATATAGTACATATGTATTATATATATATATTATATATATATTATATATATATGAATATATATATATAATATATATATATTATTTTTCCTTTAGATTAGTTCCCAGACGTAGAATTATAGGGTGAATTTTTCTTTTTAATTTTTGCTTCTTTCTGATTCAGACCCCCAAAGATTTGCTGAATGCTTGAGAAAAATACACTCTCTTGGTCTGAGATTCCTCTGAACAAATAAAAGCATGTTCGCTTCATTTCACTGAAGATGATTAAGTCCCTTTTTGCCTTAGACTGTTTTGAGATGCTTTCATTCTCCCCATCCCTACCCCCAACACACACAAAAACGCACAGTATTCAATCATGGAAAATGGAAAGTTTCTGCTTATCTTGTCCTGGCTGAGAAAGAAATCTCCTGTCAATTTTGAACAATACAGTTGAAAGTAAAAAAAGTTCTAAGTGATTTTAAGATGTTTCTTTTTTTTCTTTTTCTTTTTCCTTAGGCAAGCCATACACATTTGCTACTGAAATCAACAACTTCAGTGCCTGTGGTGTTATAAACACATGGTGGGCCCTCCCTCATGGCATGGAGGAAAGTGCACTGGATTTGAAATCAGAACATCTGGCTTGGGGCCTGGCACTCTGCCCCCGCTGTGTCTTATTTCACGTCAGGTGAGGTCCTTTATTTGGAATCCATGCCATTGGTCAATCCTTGTGGTGACCCCCTGAGCTAGCTGTCACCACTCCCGTTGTTTAGGCAGGGACGCCAGGGTTTTGCAGGTTAAAACAGTGCCACATGGCTGCTGAGTGGGAGACATTAGGCAACACAGCGCTCCTGATCCCAACATTCGTTTTTCTCATTGTCCTGGGGTATTTTTATTACCCATGTTTCATTGGACAAATACTTACTCTCTCTGAGTCTTAGTCCCTTTTAAACTGTAGATATTTATATTTGGGCTTTTGTGAAGATCAGATGAAATCATTGAAATTGAATGTGCTGTTTAAAGTGAAATACAAGTGTTAGGAATAAGGAGTATGCTAATGAGGAGGGTGACTTGGTACAGTGTTTACTTAACATGGCTCATATTGATTTCTGAAAAGTTTGAAATTATTTTTTTAGTTCCTATTTTACCAGTTTTTATTTTATCTGTTTTCCTTTTTTTTAAAAAAAAAAATTCATTTACTAAATCCCAAGAAAATGAGATGCGGAAGTATTTAATAATGAAATGTTATGGTATTAGACTTAAGCAAAGCAAGAAGTTTGAGTTCTTTTAGCATTAAGTTTCTCAGCCTCATCACTATTGACAATTTAGGTCGGGTAATTCTTTGTTGTGGGGGCCTGGCCTGTATAGTGTGGGATGTTTATCCACATTCCTTCCCTCTACCCACTGGATGCCAGTTACATACCCCTCCCAATTGTGACAATGAAAAGTATCTTTAAATATTGCCAAATGTCCCCTTGGGGGTGGGGGTATGTACAAAATTGCTCCCATTTGAGAACCACTGTTTTAACAGACTGTCTTACAAGATGCAAATTTTATTCACCATGATCTTGGTGTGTTCTAATTTCTTATTATGTCAAAGTATAATGTAAGAAAATTAATTCTTCAAATGGAACTATCTTCAACATTTATTTGTTGCCTTGGTCTATTCAAATTTTACAACCTTTTTACTAGATTGACATCATTGTTTTCCTGACTGCCCAAACAATTTTCACTGACTGTCAATACCAAGATCTGAACCCAAGATGATAAAAAACAAGAAATAAAGAAAAAATAAAAACCCACACAATTACAATCAGAAGCCTGTTCTGGGGATATCAGCTCCTGTAAAATTTCCCACTTTTATTACAATTTTGGTCTCAGGAATGGATTTGTGTTGTGCCATTTTCAGTTCTTGTTACCATCATTGTCATAACAGGGAATAAGCCAAATTGCAATGTGCCTCGGAGAGTCTGTCACTTGCAATGGTGAGGGGCTCTGCTCTGACCTTCTGTTATTCCAGAGTGACGAGGACGCATAGTCGCTGCCCAGAGAAGATGAAGCACTCTGGAGAGATCAAAGGCCATTGAGGCCTGAGTGGCTGTACAATTTAGCACTGGGGGTTCTATTCAGCAGTCTAAATTGCAGGTAGTCCCTCTGTCCAAAGAGCAATATGGCACATGGTTATGTGACATCACCCAGTTTAGCAAAAGCCAGTTCTCAGCAAAGGAAAGAGGAAACTAGGATGAGATCAAGTATTTCTTAACACCTACTATGTGCTCCTAGGCTAAGAAATTTACATGTGTTTGTTCACACAATCTTCATAGGAAATATGTGAGGTAAATATCATTATATCTGGTATTTTACTCCCAGAAGGCATGTAACTTGCCTAAGGTCAGGTAGTGCTGAGAGATTCAGATCATGGCTTGAAAAGTCTCTGTTTTACTAAATCTGTGCACTTCTAGCCATTATAATCTAGTAATAGATATTATTGTGTTATGCAATTGACTCAGATATCTAAAACTTAGTCCATTATTTTGAAAAGTGGCTTGCTAATTTTGAGGAGCATGGAGGGAGGCCCTTTACACCTCCAGACTAGTCAGTGAACAGAGGAAGAGCACTGGGGGGTCATGGTAGTAATTAAGAACCTTTCTTTCTAAAACGTTAGAGGTTCTTTGAAAAGCAAACAAGTCTTAAAGACTTAAATCTTTGTGATGTTGCCACGTAAGTCAGTTGGCTCTTTGTTCTTCATAAGACAAGGTTTATTTATTTTTAATTACTCTAACGTTTATGAAACTTCGTTAGGTGAAGGGGACTGAGCTAGGTGCTAGGAATAGGTATGAAATTTAGTCCCTTCCCTTAAGGTGGCTTACTGTTTTGTGAAGGATGTAAGAAATGTTTATTAATTTCTATAAAACATAGGAGATCAGTGAAAGAGGTTAAGAAATGTTCAAAAAGGGGCACCTTGGTGTCTCAGTTGGTTAAGTGTTTGACTTCGGCTCAGGTCATGATCTCACAGTTCGTGGGTTTAAGCCCTGTTATTGGGCTCTCTGCTGTAGCATAGACCCTGCTTCAGTTCCTCTGTCCCCCCTCTCTCTGCCCCTCTTCATCTTGCACTCTGTCTCTCAAAAATAAACATTATTAAAAAACTTAAAAAAAAAAGAAATGTTCAAATGAAAGAAATGGCATAGTTTAGAGAAAAGATATACACTCTTCGACAAGGTGGAGATCACAGCCCAGATTGTCAGAAAAGCTGCTGCTGAACAGGGAAGAGCAGACTTGTAAGATAAGCTTTAGGTCAAGGTGAAGGTCACTGATGAGTATCTGTTGATGACTCATCTCACCTTTCCAACCTCTCACCCCTGAGGTGAACATGGGCTTTCTTTCTCTAGTCACTGTGGGCTTCCTCACTGCCTACAAGCAAGCAGGTGTATTTACACAAGCTGATGTTTCCTCCTGCAAGGCCCAGGCCACATTCCTCTTTGCTCATCTAAATCCGATTCTCCTTTGATTAAATCATTTTGGGCTCCATTGCTAATCACACACCTTTTTCTTGGGACTTGTTCTCTCATCCCATTTCTGCTGAAGGGATTGTCTTAGCCTCGTGAACCGTGGGATCCTCTCCCTGGCAGGTAATTGAAACAGAGGTTATGTCGGGCCAAAGGGAAACCGGTTGAGCCAAGCAGATTCTGTCAATAACCTGAACCAAGTGACACAGAGCGTCTGTAGTGGTGGTAGAGATGGATCTTGTCCGGGAGACTGACAGCCACGTTGGGCTGAGGGGGGAGAGTACAGCTGAGAAACAGAAGAAAAGCTAAGAGAAGCGGAGACAAGAGAGGAACTGCAGTCTCTGGGAAAACTACTGAAGTTGCTGACTTTCCAGGTGTACTTGTAGCTCACAGGCGACTCACTGGTTCTAATTTCCCTACTTTAGATTCCAAGAGATATATGACCTCACACCAGTTGACTCGAGCTCATTAGAATGGCTTTCTTACCCTTTCAACCAGTGGGCTTAGACCGACACCTCTGGCTACGCTGATCTTCCCATTCTCTGACTTCCCATTCGCTTGCGCTGGGTTTCACTTTCTAGATCCATCAGATGCTACTTAGCATTTTTATTTGGCTGCTGCTGCAGTGTGTGCCCATTTTCAAGGACAGTAAGCTCTTTAAGTGTGCAGGCCGTACCTCATACGTGGGAGGCAGTGCAACATAGTGGTATAGAGCATGGACCTTGGAGATAAACCGCTTGGATTCAAATGCCAGCGTCACCACTATTCAGCCAGAGTAGGCTGGAGCATACTGCACTAACAGACAACCCTCAAGTTTGCCCAGGCTTAACACAGCCAAGGTGTGTTTTTGTGCTCCTGTGAGATGTTCCACCTCGGCTGGCAGGAGGCCTGTAATCATCACAGTCACTCAGAAACCCAGGCTCCCTCCCAATACCTACTCCAGTGATAACCAAGCCAGAGCAAAGAGAACCTGGTGGGTCGAACAGTGGCTGTTAGCGATTTTACCTAAGTTCAATTCTATGGAAGTCTTAAGACTTCCATAATTTCTTGCTAGAGTATCACTTGGGGTATGTTGCTTTATGTCTTTGTGCCTCCATTTTCTTTCTTTTTTTTTAAGTTTATTTATTTATTTTGAGAGAGAGAGAGAGCACAAACAGCAGAGGGGCAGAGAGAAGGAGAGACAGAATCCCATGCAGGCTCCATACCATCAGCGCAGAGCCCCAAGTGGGACTTGAACTCACGAAGCATGAGATCATGACCTGAGCCGAGATCAAGAGTTGGATGCTTAACCAACTGTGCCACCCAGGCGCCCTCATCAGTGTTCTTTTCTTTGAAGTGAAGACAATAATAGTACTTCCCTTTGGTGAGGAAGGATTAAATGGGGTGATATATGTAAAGTGCTTAAGACAGTGTCCAGCTCATTATGAATGCCATATAAGTGTTAGCTGTTGCTTCTTGTAAATACTTGAAGTCTGAGTTACTTGCTTGATTCTTTCACTTATTCACCTCCCTACTTGTGAATCAAAACTACTGAAGATACCGTAGTCGGCCTGCTTCAGGAATGACATCTTGATAGAATTACCTACCAATATTCTTTCATCACTTATTCATGTAGGGACAGAAGTTTCAACTAGTGGCCGTTTGTGCTGTTCTCTCACCTTATAGCTCAGCTTTCTTCTGAAAAATCAATTGTACTACAAATGCAAGGCCATTGCTTTTTTATAGCCCCACTTACCCTGCCTTCTGCATAAAATGGCATTCTAAATAATTGTCAATAATCCAAAGAAAGGAATACACACCTATTTATTAGCTCTTCATGGTGTCCATTATTGCCTTGAGAAAATAAACTTAATTACAAAGGCCACATTGAATATCTGCCAAGGTTTGACCTAAAATTTTTTATTCTTGTTGCCTTGGTAGACCGCCCTGAATAACTTATCACATCCCTAACACTAGTGGGAAGGAGTTGTCTATTTGCTCAAATTGCTATGCTCAGCATTGCTTCAGGGGGAAAGCATAGGGTTACCAACTGTAGAGGCCTGACATTATTTTCAGAGTTTATATCAGAAAGTGTTCTTCTCAAACTGAGCCCTGGTTAGGAAAAAGAAAAAAAAAACTTTTTTAGAAAAGCTGCCTGGAATAAAAAATGGCCTCAATTCTAACAGAGAAGAAATGTGGTTTGGCATCAATAAAGGAGTAGATAAGATGCAGTGTAACCAGAAAAATGCTGCTTCCAGCCTCATCCTGTGATCAAAGCAAGAGTGTGTTCTTTTGAATAGTTCATCGTTTGGGTATTTGCTTTAGCACACCCGCCAGGGGGCCTCAGTGATTTTTTTTTCTCTCTGTGAAGGATGGTAAATAGCACTTTGATCCATCAGGAGCATGTATATTTACATGGTGTCTCCAGCTTTGTCTCTCTAAACACAGTCTCCCTCCTTCTGTTTAGGGCCCTGCCATGCCCAAGGGAAGCAGGCACTACACATTGGTGGTTTGTGCCCCCCTGCCCTGCCCCGAACTCAACCTTCCCCCCCCATTCAGCAGGTGGTTTCTATGTTGTACTCTAACTCCTTGGGGATGCTGTGGCTCCTCTTTCTCTACTTCTTTTTTCAGTCATCTTTTTTAAAAAATTTTTTTAAAGTTTATTTTCTGATAAAGAGAGAGACACAGAGTACGAGTCAGGGAGGGGCAGAGAGAGAGAGAGAGAGAGAGAGAGAGAGACAGAATCTGAAGCAGGCTCCAGGCTCTGAGCTGTCAGCTCGAACCCACAAATTGTGAGAGATCATGACCAGAGCCAAAGTTGGGTGCTTAACTAACTGAGCCACCCAGGCGCCCCTGTTTTGGTCGTCTTTTTTTGGTAACCTTTCCTCTCCCGCCATTTCGCGTGATCTCTGCTGGTCTTGCTTGGATCTCATATTTTGCTTGAGTGTCAATCAGCACAGTGGGCTGGGTGTTATTTTGTTCTGTTTCTTGAGGGATGAAAAGAAGGTATAGGTGTCTCAGAGAAGCTATTATTGGTGACACTCCCCTGAGTCCTATAACCATGTGGTGGATCTGGGCTGGAAGATAGGACTAACTAGTTGGCAAGCTACCTATCAACTGAGGTTTGACAGTGTGCCAGCCTTGGTGCTACCTGGTTTACATACAGCATTTTAGTTAACAACCCAGCGGACCCAATGAAATGTGTACCATTATATCCTTACTTTACAGATGTGAAAAAGAAAACCTGGAGAAACTAAGAGACTTATCAAGGTCATACAGATATGAACCCAGAAAGTCTGATTTTGGAGCCTGCTATAGACTGAATGTTTGCGTCCCCCACAAAATTCCTATGTTGAAACCTAACCCCTGTGTGAGGGTATTAGGAGGTGGAGCCTTGGGCCAATGATTAGGTTGGGAGGGCCGAGGCTTCATGAATGGGAATAGTGCCCTTGTAAAATAGATCCAGGAGAGCTTCCTTGGCCTATCTCCCAAATGGGGACATCACAAAAAAGATGGCCTCCTACAAACCAGGAAGGGGTTCTTACCAGACACCAAATATGCAGGCACCTTGATCTTGGACTCTCAGCCCACAATGGGAGGAAAAAAGAAAGGAACACAGTCACTTTGAAGAACTTAAAGGAAGCCCTCCTCTTTCCTCTTGGCCTGCAGCCCCTTGGTAACATTGCAGGAAAGGTTCTTGTGGTTTGGGAAAAATTAGAACAGACCTTAAACCCAGTGAGTTAATTGATGCAAATCACTTTCCTTCCAGTAAGATTTAGGTAATGGCATATCTTAAATGACAAACCCTGCTATTTGTCATTTTCACTAAGGAAAACCCTCAGCTGCTTTCCACCAGTAAATTCCGAAGAGAGGCTGATAGGTTTCCCTCATTTAAATATAGCATAGATGCATTTTTAAGAACCCATTCCTTCTGAAGGGAGTGGAATTGACAGATCTGGACCTTGAATGCTCATTTGATATACCGATGCTCTATGGAGCTTGGCAAGGCAGTTTTTCAACCCACCCTGGAGCATTTTCTGTTTCCTTCCTTGGTTCTATTTTAAACTCCTACTTTGCATACTACCTGCAACCAAGGCCAGCAATTGTCTTCCCCAGAGAAAAGTAAGAATATTTTTCTTCTGGTGAGTTGTGAGATCCTTCTCCCTTCCCAACCCCATATCTGGACCTAAACAATATCCCCATCTTGCCTGCAATATATATACATCTTTGCCTTCTACTTATCTTCCATGTTCCAACCATTGGGTCAACTTTTTCTTTATCCAAAATCCTTTTGGTGAATGAAGCTTTGCCAGTGGGTAGGCTGGGGCCAGAGGTCTCTCTTTTGAGGTCACGGTTTCACTTGTAAGTTTACCTTTTGAAGCAGTATCTTCACTTTCAGGAAACAGCCCCACTCAGCTTCCACCTCCCTTGCAATATCTCTTTACTTTCATCCTTCCCAATTTCTATTATGTCCTTTTCATTAGCCTTTTTCTTTTCTTTCTCACTTTCCTATGACCCTCAATCAGCATTCACAAGGGGAAGAGGTAAGAAAAAGTTATGTTTCCCACTGCCCTCTGTGCCCAGAGAGAACTCATAGACAAGGCACTTGTACCAAAGATTTATTCCACAGATGCTCATCTGATCCCTCCATGGACTTGAGACTGAATGCTGGGAGGCATATCAAATGTGCTGGGTTAAAACATCAGTGATTTTTAAAAATTGAAGCATTTCTCAAATTAAATATGCTAATATGAATTGTGAAGACAAAAGATAACAAATATAAATTTCTCAAACATGTATGATTCCATCTCTCTCTTTTTTGTTGCAATGGAACATCTTACAGAGTTCTGTGCAACACATTTTGGGAAGTACCATTTTAAGATATTTCACTTGTCATATTCCAAATGCTCCTTGGAGTTCTATATCCTCGATATTTTAAAATTAAATCTCCTTGCTTTGGGATCAAACAGTGGATCTTTTTTTCTCTTTCTTTCTTTTTCTTTTCTTTTCTTTTCTTTTCTTTTCTTTTCTTTTCTTTTCTTTTCTTTTTTACAGAAAGAGAGAAAGCTCAAGCAGTGTTAAGGTACAGAGGGGGAGGAGAGAGAGAGAGAGAAAGAGGGAGAGAATCCCAAGCAGGCTCCATGCTCAGAGCCAAACATGGTGCTCGATCCCATGACCCTGGGATCATGGCCTGAGCTGAAATCAGGAGTCATATGCTCAACTGACTGAGCCACCCCAGTGCCTCAAACAGCGGATCTTCTAATGGCTGAAAATATTTGAACTTACAAAAGGACAGGAAGCATAGCCTAAGTAGCACACTTTGTTGAAAATTATTTAAAAAAATTTTTTTAATGTTTATTTTTGAGAAAGCGTGTGAGTGGGGGAGGGGCAGAGAGAGGGAGACACAGAATCTGAAGTGGGCTCCAGACTCTGAGCTGTCAGCCCAGAGCCCGACGCAGGGCTCAAACTTACAAACTGGTGAGATCATGACCTGAGCCGAAGTTAGCCATCCAACCGACTGAGCCGCCCAGGTGCCCCTTCTTGAAAATTATTAAACTCACAGTGTTATATATTACTGATGTAATAAATGAGATATACTCAGTGGGAATACATATATGAAAAAGCTTTTACTTCCTTGACTTTAAAATCATGACTTTAAAAAGGCAAGAGCAGGGGCGCCTGGGTGGCGCAGTCGGTTAAGCGTCCGACTTCAGCCAGGTCACGATCTCACGGTCCGTGAGTTCGAGCCCCGCGTCAGGCTCTGGGCTGATGGCTCAGAGCCTGGAGCCTGTTTCCGATTCTGTGTCTCCCTCTTTCTCTGACCCTCCCCCGTTCATGCTCTGTCTCTCTGTCCCAAAAATAAATAAACGTTGAAAAAAAAAAATTTAAAAAAAATAAAAAAAATAAAAAAAGGCAAGAGCAGTGCTGACTTGCCCACTTCTAAATATGTTTTATGTCTATATCATGTAGCTTTATAGGCACTTTCACTTAGAAAATTGTGTCACTTGTGGTAACTAAGACTGTACATACAATATATATTTTATAATATTAACATTAATAATAATATTTATATCATATGCATGTTATTTATACTTATTTATAATGATAATAATTAATAATTATATATTTTATGACCAGCCAGGCCAGTCTAAATGACAAGGTCAATCTCACATCAAATTCAACCTTCTCCTCTGTCTCCAGCTAGCTCAAGTGGTAGCTTGGAGACTTAAAATGGAGTATATGGCATGATATTCTTCCTTACTATCTCTTGTTTTTAAAATTTCTCTTGTGAATCTTTCTATATTTTATAGGTTTAGAGGAAGGAGAAAGACTAGAGAGAAAAGGAACAAAGGTCTTTTGCTTGTCCTTAGTGCTGCTTGCATATTTCTTGTAGCTACTGTATTTTTCATGATAGGTATATAAGTGCTGGCTTTTTGTCTGGTGCATTGATGGATTCTTTGGAGGCTGTACTGGACCGCCAATGCTGCTCCCAGTAAGGGCAAAGCACTCTCTAGCTAATTTCTGTCTTCTCCTATGCTCATGCTGGTAATGAACCCAAGATCTTGTACTGCTGGCCAGGGTACCTTCATGATGGCCTATTTATCTTCCAAGGCATCCACATGGTTCTCAAGAAATTCATGCATCCTTGCTGGGAAGTTTGTTTCTGCCTTGCTATCACATGCTGCTCTAGCCATAATCCTACTTTTAGAATTCTCCAGATGAGAGGCAATCCAGTGTCTTTGATTGTGTATGTGAAATTTCAATGGACACATCAAACTTGGGAGAATTCCTTTATCCTTCACTTGTGAGGCTGCCCTGGTTTAGGACTACAAGTGTATGCAGCTCAGCAAACTTCTAGGCAAGGTGAGGAATGCCAGCCTCCCTTCCTACAGAGATATCACTCTGTGGACACTCTTCTGGATCCTTCTCAATTTGTGAGGGAGGGCACTCTCTCCTTCCCAAAGAGAAGAGGGGGGAAAAGCCATTGATTGCAGTCTTCATCTCAGAAAAATCTCTTGCCAATTCTCTTTTATCACCTTTTGGAACTCCTACTTTTCCCTTATTGAGGCTATTAGGTCAGTGATGGGGATTAATGATTATCAAGCTAATTCTCTTTTTCTTGGCATGGATGAAACTAGCATTCTTCTTTAGTGTTACTTACCATCTATTGAATTTCAGAAGACAACAGGAAAAGATTCATTTAACATCCTGTAGCACATGGAAATTAATTCCTAAGTACAAATATTCTTCATAATATTTTGTTTTGTTGGTAGTATGTAATTTCTAAAATGATTTCCATTGTTTGAAAATCTTTTGTTATTAGAGTTAATACTGATAGGAATATCTAACTCAAATCATATGTTATATTCTTGTGTCTGTTCCTAGGAATGGCACATCTAGGCAAAAGAGAATTTCGAAATGTCCAACTCTTGCAATTTTATGGCTAAAGCCTGTAGTTAATGACTGCTAAGTGTTTAGAAATGAGTTTATGAAACTTTTGGATAATGCCAAAGCACATATGCACAGGAGTTCAAATAGTAAGCACTTAGTGGATTTTATATTTAATTTCAGTAATTAGACAATTCTCAGCTAATCATTTTTCATTTTAGCTGTTTAAAGCTGTATCCCCTTACCAATTCTGTGACCCAGCTGGGCTGGTTTCCAATACTTTCATTCTCTCTCTCTTTCTCTCTGTTCTCTCACTTTGTGGTTTGCTTAGTCGCAAGTCTCCAATAGTGTCATTTCCTGCTGGGTTCTCCAGCTGTGAGACACTCCCTCAAACCCCCCTCCCCTTCTCCAGCTGTCTCTATGGGCAACATCAAACTGCTGATTTTAACACATTTGGTTAGCATTTAGCAGGGGCCAGGGACTCCTGTTAACTTCTAAAATGTGTTTATGATGCAAAGACACATTTTGCTCCTAATTAAGCCTTTCACTAATGGGAAGAATAAAGGGGTGTAGAGGTTTGAGATTCTAAACAGCTGCCATCCCAGAAAAGGGCAAAAGCCAGTCAGATAAGTGATACAAGAGTTCAAAGGGACCTGAAGCCCACACTCTGTTTCTCATGAGTTGGGAGCTAACATTATCCTGCCTTCACTCGGGCTGGGCTGAGTGGCAGACATACTTATTAGGCTCACAAACCCCTGAAGTGGACCACACAAGAAACTCCTTTTATGAAGGCACCAATTTTCATGTGTTCCAGTATCCTGGAAGTATGTTGTCATTTTTGCAACATTCACAACATGCAATGGCAAGAAAGAGACCCTTTGTTATCTCCATTCAAGGAGGAAAATTGAGATGCAGCTGGGAGAAGAAGGAAGCATCTAGTCAGCAAGATAGCAAGGAGAATTTATATTACATGACAGCCTGTGAACATGTTTGCTTTAAGACAGGCACAGTGCTGCTATAAGCAAGGCAGGATGTAAATGATTTTTTAAAAACAAGTATTGGCCTGGATTTTGACTCAAGATGGTGCCCCCATGTATCTTGGTATTCATTAAAAGTATTCCGAATGAATGAGCAAGGCTCTAGCCTAAAGCTTGGTACAGAGTAAGCTGTCAATACATTTTTCCTAGCTTTCTTGCTATTATGTAGCATTCCTAACTTGGTGTACAAGAAGGGTAGTAATGTACATGGTCATAGAAAAGCTTTTGCATTGTCTTGATTGCAACACCATCTAAAGCAGGATTGAAGGAATATCCGTACAGTTCCATTTCCCCTGTAAACCAGTTCATCCCCGATCACAGCATATCTAAAGAGATCCAAGAGCTATGATGGTGTCCGGTAAAATCCAGCTCACGTTACCTCAGCTCCATAGCCTCTCCACCTCTCCCCAAGTGAGTCAGTTCATGTCCTCCTGGATGTGGGTGCTAAGACCAAGTTATAAGTGTGAGAGGCTTATTGTGGGACATGCCTATGAAAGATAAAAGGGAAGAGGGCAGACATAGTCAAGGATAGCTTCACACCTGGCAGCAATTTTGGCATCTGTCAAAAAAGAGGGGAAAACAAGGGGGGGGGTTGGATAGGAAGGGCCTCACACTATATAGGAGAGCCCTAAAAATGTCTTGACTAGGCCAATAGGGAGGCCCAAAGGCACAAAAAAGGAGTCCTGCTTTTGGCAGAATGACCTGTCTCTAGTACTTCTGCCTTGCCAGGTCTGGCTGGGAGTCACCCCAGATGATGGTGGCCTTGGTGTGAACACTACAGTGGGTCACTAAGGTGAGGCAACTGGAAGCTGTCAGCTAACCAGAACATTTTCTTTATCAGGGAGGTCTGAGCAGTGCACCCCCATGCTGCCATATCATGACACCATCAGCCCTTTACCATCAACTGTGAGACACCTTTGCTAGAATCAGCTTTCTGATTCTCTCCCGAGAGAGACCATCAGACCTAATCTCATTATGCCTCATATTGATGTTTACTTCATGCACTATCAAAAGTTCATGTCTCTCAGGACATCTATTACTGTCCAAAATGTAACACCCATATAGTGTTCCAAATCTTCTAATGGGACTGTCTTATGCCACTTCGAATCCATCCAAACCCTCCCACCTCCTTTTTTGAACTTTCAGAGTGTTCTGAATTAAATGTCCTGTATCTTCCAAGAATGTGCTCTTCACCTGGTTGTTCTAAATGAACCTGGCTCATCTCAAGGACACTGTTTCCTTCTTAAGTGGTAATCATCATCATCATCATCATTATTATTATTGTTATTATCTCATATGAATAGATTGTGGGTTTGGAGGGAAGTAGAATGTACTTAACCATCTACCCGTTATTTCTTCTTCTGACACATTTCTCCTTCCTTGCTCCAAAAAGCATCTCCTTGGAAGAACTCATCAGAAAATACACCCCACTCACCTTCCTTGTTGTCCTCGTTTCTCAATATCTTGGTCACTCTTCCTTCACTGAGGAATTAGCACTATTTTCCTCTTCACGATCACTTCCTTTATTATTGTTGGGAACTTTACCTTCATTGAGCTCATCTATCCAGTACTCAGACTACTCAGCTGGATGACCTCTTGGTGCTAGCTGAGGCCAGCCTCCTCACTCAGCGTGGGCTCCTTCCCCCATCTACTCATGAGAGTGACTCTTGCAACAATCTCCTCTATTCTGCATTCAAAATGTGCCCACTTCCACTTGGATGTTTCCATTCTCCTATTATATTTATTACCTTAATTACATAAGTAGCTATGTAAAAATAAATATTATTCATCCTAAAGTCAAGTTCCTGTCTTGACTCACACTTTCTACAGCATCACCCTGTTTCTCTGCATACCACCCCCCCCCCCATTGAAGTAAATGCCACATTTACGTCTTTATGTTCTTACTTCTCTGTATCTTTGTAGCTATTCCAGTCAGGCTTTCATCCCATCTACTTTACCAATCACTGATACTGATTTTTTGAGGTTACTAGGAACCTCCATGTTGCCAGACTCCATGATGACTTCTCTTGCCTCATCTTGTTGACCTTCTGAGAAAAAAAAATGACATAGTTTAGTACCCCCCTTTCTTTGCAATATTTCCTTAACTTAGGTACAGAATCACAATACTTACTGGCTCTTTCTGCTCATTTACTTTTGCTGGCCCCTTCTGCAGTTTTTTCCAGCTTTATTGAGATATTGACAATTAACATTGGGTAAGTTTAAGGTGATGGGTAAGTTTAAGATGATGGGTTTAAGGTGATTGGGTAAGTTTAACATGATGATTTGATATATACATATATATCAAATCATGTATATATATATATACATACATATGTATATATATATATATATATATATATATACACACACACACACATATGTATGTATATAAAGTGATTACAGTAAGGTTAATTAACACATCCATCCCCTGGTGCAGCTGTTTGTACGTGTGTGTGTGTGTGTGTGTGTGTGGTTAGAGAATTTATGATCTACTGTCTTAGCAAATTTCAAATATACAATGCAGTATTGTTAACTTATAGTCACATTGCTGTGTATCTCCAGAACATAGTCATGACTGAACGTTTTTGTTTCACAAACATCTCATTTCTTTCACCGTGCACCACCCTCCCCCTGAAACCACCAATCTACTGTTTCTGTGAGTTTGGCTTTTTTAGATTCCACATATAAAGGAGATCATGCAGTATTTGTCTTTCTCTGCTTAACTTATTTCATGTAGCACAGTGCCCTCAAGTTCCACCCATGTTGTTGCAAATGGCAGGATTTCCTTCTCTTTTATGGCTGAATAATATTCTATTGTATTTATATCCTCCTTCCTTGTTTGGTCTATAAATGTTAGCATGCCCTGGGAATCAGTTCTTGGGCCTTGTATCTCTGTGTACACAGACTCCCTAGGTGACCTCACCTATTCTCTCCACTGATCTTTACAGTCTTACACACAACTGTCGAAGGACAGCTCCACAAGATGCATTTGAAACTTATCATAAGCAAACAGCATCTTTGGTTTTCTTCTATCTTAACATGTGCACATGTGTGTGCATGTACACACACACACACACACACACACACACACACATACACATACTTGCATCTCCTGCATTCTTTCTTCCTGTAGGAAATGGCACCACATACCTTCAGTTCCCCAGGCCCAAAACCCAGGGGCATGTTTAATTCTGGTCTTTCCCTTACAAACCATATCATTATGCTTTTGGTTCTAGCCTCACGTTATATCCTGAACTTGACTTCTTTAACCATCATTTTTCTCCTAGACCATGGAAACAGTCTCTTCACTGCTCTTCACTTTATCACTTTGCCCCTCACTACTGTTGATTCTCTGCATCACAGATGGTGATTCTATAGAAATCAGAGCACTTTTTGCCCCTATGGGGATCGCTGTAATCACTTCACTCCAAATAAGTATTTCAATCTAGTTGAAAGCAAAAAGTATGAAATTTAATAAAAGTTTACATTGATCTTTCCATCATTCCTTTCTTTCTATATGTCTTCACCTGTGCCCGTGCTGTCCCTGAAGCCTCGACAGATGTTCTTCACCCTGCCAGACCTACCCAGCCTTAATCTCTTCCATCCAGACCTCACCTTTCAGACTCCTGTGAAGAAATAACTCCTTTTCCAAGTTTAATAAGACTGTTTTGAGCCCAGTTAGTTGCTGGATCATTTATGCCTCACTGTATGTGTGTGTGTGTGTGTGTGTGTGTGTGTGTGTGTGTGTATCGTTTTTACCTCTTTGTGGCATTTGCCATACTATTTTGCAAATTCTTTTTATGCAACTGTTTTCTTCCATTAGACTATTAACTCCTTATATCCTCATAGTTTAATGTAGTGCCTGGCACATGGTAGGATGCATTATGTGTTTGACGAGAAATTAAATAAACAATTTGGCATGCAAAGTTTCTGCCTCTGTTGTAGGAAGAATATAATCAGTTAGCAGGATATTGACTAATCTCCTAAAAACAAAAAACGAGTCTGTTTAAGACCAGTTACTAAGGGCATCAAAGATTGCCATTGCTTTATTAATGGAATCAGCAGAATAAAGAAGGAAGACACTCATGGCATCTAATCAACGGTAATGTGTACCTAATGAGAAAATCCCAAAGTCAATCATACACACTTTGGTTATAAAGAAATACCTACAACT
Source organism: Felis catus (assembly GCF_018350175.1). Taxonomy (NCBI): domain Eukaryota; kingdom Metazoa; phylum Chordata; class Mammalia; order Carnivora; family Felidae; genus Felis; species Felis catus. The sequence goes on from NC_058380.1 coordinate 50,944,268, forward strand.
TATTTCAACTTTTAAAAATAAAGGAAACAAATCTGTTTGCTGACTTTTAACAACTATTTTCTTATATTCTGTGGCTCCATTAATAACTTCTATCTTGGTTCAGGGTAAAAATAAACCAAAAAACCAGAAACCATATGTTCAAAATAACCTTTCATTTCAAAATTATTGCTAAACTATAGACTCATTTTCCATTCACTTTTTAAAAAACAATGTCTGCTATGTGTAGTAAATAGTATTTTAATCTTTTCTGCAGAAGTGTGAGTGGTGTGCACACTAAGGGGTAATTCTGTAGGAATAGACTTTTAAATTCAATTCAGCACTTTTATCGAGAATGGAGAAGCTTAAAAATTAAGCCAGCAGGCATCCAAAGCCTGAGAGAACACTACTGGATGCATTCTTAATTAGAGCCAATAAAGTGTGTTTTTAGGGAGAGCTTTCCCGCAGAAAGCTCAATGGTAAAACTCAGAAGAAGCAAATTAAATTCTCTATATTAACTGCTTGGCACACTGCTTCTCAAGGAGTTATTTAGCCCAACATGTGAGTTGACAAAATTTCACTTTCAAAACTCCAAATAACCTGGAGATAAAGTACCAACTACTTACATATTTTACCCAAATACAAAACAATCTATACTAATTTCAAGTACCACTAGGAAACTAGGAGAAAAGAGAACACTGGAACATTAACAATGAGTTGAATGATAGATGAAGGATCACGAATCTTGGATTTTGTTTCCATCGCTACTTTTTTTTTTAACCATTAGGCGTGTTTATGTTATGACTTGGAATATTTGTATGACGGTGTATGTGTTTGTGTAAGCATTAAAATAAGGTCAAGAAGAATGAAAGAATAGATTCCAAACTGTCAACAGTGAATGCATCTGGATAGTTGGATTGAAAATAGGGAGATGAAATATTCCTTTAAAAAAATTTTATCCTTATTATTAGTTTTTGTGCTTGTATAGAATACTTTATAATTTAAAAATTAAAGTTAAAAAGTTACCAGTTAATTTCTGGAAAGTCCTATTCTGGAACTCATTGGTGCCGAGCACAGAAAGCAAATACATAGGCTTGGCTCACAGGACATTGGGCTTTTAGGTGGTGATGAGGACCGTATTTCAAATATGGTATAATAAGTAATATTTTAGTCTTTTTTGAAGATATATTAGTGGTGTACACAACTCTGTAAACTGCTCACCAAAATACTAAATCAGTATGAGCATTTTCTTTTTCTCAACTGTTCAATGGAAATATTTTCAAGTCATAAAATACAAACATGTCTAATGATTTCAATGTAAACTCATATAGACCATTGTGTGATAATTCAGAATACTTTAAAATATTTTAAGTTTATTTCTAGGTTGTATTTTTTTTAAATGTTGATGCAATTATAAATGGGATTGTTTTCTTAATTTCTCTTTTGGATGGTTTGTTATTAGTTTATAGAAATGAAACAAATTTCTACGTACTGATTTTGTATCCTCCAACTTTACTGAATATATTTATTAGTTCTAACAGTGTGTTTGGTGGAATCCTTAGAGTTTTCTCTATACGGTATCATACCATCTGCAAATAGTGACAGTTTTACTTCTTTATTTCCAATTTGGATGCCTTTTATTTCTTTTTCTTGTCTGATTGCTGTGGCTAGGACTTCCAATACTGTGTTGAATAAAAGTGGTGTGAGCATTCTTGCCTTGTTCCTGTTCTTAGAGGAAAAGCTTCCAGCTTTTCACTGTTGAGTAGTATGTTAGCAGTGGGTTTGTCATATATAGTCTTTATTAGGTTCAGGTATGTTCCCTCCATACCCACCTTTTGAGAGTTTTTATCATAAAAGGATATTTGTCAAGTGCTTTCTCTACATATATTGAGACGGTCATATGATTTTTATCCTTCATTTTGGTAATGTGGTGTATCATGTTGATTATTATTTCTTCTTTTTAAAAACTTTATTTATTCATTTGTTTATTTTTCAAATATTTATTTTTTAGAGAGAGAATGAGAGAGAGAGAGAGCGGGGGCAGGGCAGAGAAGGGGGTGGGAGCAGAGGATCCAAAGTAGGCTCTGAGCTGACAGCAGAGAGTCCAATGCAGGGCTTGAACTCATGAGCCACAAGATCATGACCTGAGCTGATGTTGGATGCTCAACCAACCAGGAGCCCCAATGTTGATTTATTTTTAAGACAGAGAGATAGAGCATGTACAGGGATGGGGCAGAGAGAGAGGAGACAGAGCAGGCTTCACATTGACAGCCTGACATATGAAGCAGGCTTCACATTGACAGCAGAGAGCCTGATGCAGGGTTTGAACTAACGAATCATGAATTCATGACCTGAGCTGAAGTTGGATGCACAACCAACTGAGCCACCCAGGCACCCCTATTTTTCTTTTTGTGTGGTGTTCTTGTCTGGATTTTGATATCAGGGGAATATTGGCCTCATAAAATGAGTTTGGAAGTATTCCCTTTTTCTCAACTTTTTGGAAAAGTTTGAGAAGGATGGGTATTAAATCTTCTTTGGATGTTTGCTAGAATTCCCTGGTGAAACCATCTGGTCCTGGACTTTTGTTTGTTGGGAGATTTTTCATTACTTATTCAAGCCACTTACTAATCTATTTAGATTTTCTTTTCATCATGATTCAGTCTTAGAAGCTCATATATTCCTATGAATTTATTCATTTATTCTGTGTTGTTCAATTTGTTGACATGTAATTATTCATAGTAGACTTTTTTGTCCTTAATATTTCTGTGGCATAAATTGTAACTTATCCTTCATTTTTTATTTTATTTATTTGAGCCTTCTTTTTTTTCCCCTTGATGAGTCTAGCTAATGTTTGTTAATTTTGTTTATTTTTTCTGAAGAATCAGCTCTTAGTTTCATTGATTTTTTAAAATTGTTCTTCAGGCCTCTATTTTATTTACTTCTCCTTTGATCTTTATCACTTCCTTCCTTCTACTAACTTCAGGCTTCATTTTTTCTTCTGATTCCTTTAGGTGTAAAGTTAGATTGCTTATTTGAGATTTTTCTTGTGTCTTGAGGTAGGCCTGTATTGGTATGAAGTTTCCTCTTAGAACTGCTTTTACTGCTTTTTGATGATTTTGTATTGTTGTACTTCCATTTTTACTTGTCTCAAGGTCTTTTTTGAATTCCCATTTGATTTCTTCATTGATCCATTTGTTGTCCTGTAGCATGTGGTTTAATCCCCAGATATTTGTGATTTTTCCTGTTTTCTTTCCAAAATTGATTTCTAGTTTCATACCATTTTGGTCAGAGAAGATGCTAGATATGATATCAGTCTTCTTAAATTTATTGAGACTTGTTTTGTGCCCTAATGTATTATCTATCCTGGAGAATGTTCCATAAGCACTTGAGAATGTGTATTCTGTTGGTTTTGGAGGGAATGTTCTGTATACATCTATTAGGTCCATCTGATCTAAATGTATCATGTAAGATGTCATGGCTGATGTTTCCTTATTGATTTTCTGTCTGGTTGATCTAGCCACTGATGTAAGTGGGGTAGTAAAGCCCCATACTATTATTGTATTTATATCCATTTCTCCCTTTATATGTGTTATTATTTGCTTTATATATTTAGGTGCTTCTGTGTTGGATGTATAAACATTCACAAATGTTGTATCCTGTTGTTGGATTGACCCTCTTCTCATTATACAGTGCCCTTCTTTGTGTTTTATTATACTCTTTGTGTTAAAGTCTCTTTTGTCTGCTATATAATATAACTACACCATCTTTCTTTTTGTTTCCATTTGCATGAAATATCTTTTTTCACACTTTTACTTTCAGTCTGTGTATCCTCAGTTTTGAAGCGAGAGTCTTGCAGGTAGCATGATGTAGATGAGTTGTTTTTTAATCCATTCAGCCACTGTGTCTTTTGATTGGAAAATTTAGTCCATTTACATTTGAAAGTAATTATTGATAGGTATGTGCTTATTGTTAATCACTTTGTTAATTGTGTTCTGGCCATTTTTGTATTTCCTCTTTGTTACTTTCTTCTTCTCTTGCTCTCTTCCCTTGTGGCTTGCTACTTTTCTTTAGTGTTTAGATTCCTTTCTTATTTGTCTTTTGTGTATTTAGCATAGGTTTTTGCTTTGTGGTTACCATGAGGTTCACATATAATGGGCTATATATATAGCAGTCTATTTTATGTTGATAGCAACTTAAATTAATACATTCTAAAAACTCCATATATTTTGCTACCTCTCCATCCACATTTTATGTTTTGATGTCATATTTTACATCTTTTTATTTTATGTGTTCACTACTTTTGTCTTTTAACCTTTATGATAGATTTATAAGTTGTTAATCTGCTACCTTTACTATATATTTGTCTTTATCAGTGAGATTTTTACTTTCGTATGTTTTCTTATTATTAGTTATTACTTTTTCTTTCACCTTAAATAAGTCCCTTTAATATTTGTTGTAAGCCTGGTTTAGTGGTGTTGAACTCCTTTAGCTTTTGCTTATCTGGAAAACGGTCCGTCACTTCCGAATTACAGTGTTGCTGGGTACAGTGTTCTTGTTTGAAAGTTTTCTCCTTTCAGCACTTTGAATATATCTTGCCACTTTCTCTGGCGTGCAAAGTTTCTGCTGAGAGATTAGTTGACAGTCTTAAGCGGGTTCCCTTGTATTTGGGAGGAGGTGAGTTCAGTGTCTTCCTATGCCACCATCTTCGACTGCCTCTGAAAACATTTTAAGGGGGACTAATGTGTAAAAGCTCCAGGGAGATTTCAGTTTATGATGTAAGGAAGTTTTAACTGTTTTATACTGCTTTATACTGTGAGTTTCTCCTCACTAAAAGAAACTAACAACAGTGAGATAATCTTTTGAACAAGCTGAGGAGAGCATTTCAGGATTAGATGTTTGATTGGAGTGGATGGCTTGGAAGGTCTTTTCTAACACTGGAATTCTTTGGTGAAATAAAGGAAGAACATGTGATTCCCCCAATCCACTTGAGTATAAGCACTGGGTGCTTTAAAACTATGTCTTCCCATAGCCTTTCTGGAAAGAATTTCTGTTCTCCTAAAGACTTGGATAAATACAAAACTAAGGAGACATATATTACTTAGAAAAGGTACTAATTTCTCTTGATTTCTTATAATAAAACACTTTAAATCTGTCATGCTTTTAGATGACTCCCTATAACATTTCAGTTGGTACTACTCCAAAAAAATGTGTGTGTGGAGAGGGTGGAAAGTAGGGATGGTTTTAGGGGTTGGGAACTTCTTTAAGGGATAAACTTGGTAAAAGTGAGTTTATTCTGATTTTTCCATTTCTGTAAATGAGTAATCATATAAGTCTAAGAGCTATTGCTTTATTTCCTCGATGAAAGTGTTTTCCAGATATGTCTCTTTAAGCTCATACATACTAAATGGGCAATAAAGAAAAATAATTAGCTTCTATGTGAATAAAGAACTCACAGTCTTTTCAGCATTTCAATGGAATGTTCTGAAGAATGTTGCATGAGTTTGGGGTTAACTATTAACCACCAGTCAACTCTTAAATGTTTAAGCTATAATTAGTTTGCAAATGATTATAAGCAAAAACTGTTAAGTTTTTTTCCTTCTGAAAGGCAATGCTAAAGAGGAAATAGCATTATTATTTATAACATTCTATTCAAGTTCAATTTCTATGTTAAATTGCCACTGAAGAATTTAAATCGACTGCATTTATGTTTATTGCACAGCATAAACCATGTAAACAGAATAATACCATGTGCCTTCAAAATAAGTACCTACTAATGTAATAAGTACCTGAAGTAAAACCTAATTATGTTTTATGAACTCATAATGGTACATGTGGTATTTCATTATTTCATTTTTTAAATAATCAATTACCCTTTCTCTCTGAAAATGAAAAGGAAGAGAAATTGATGCAGTTTCAGTGGAGACCATTCAAAATTCTAACTAAATTATTGGTACAATGAGATCAATGAGTAAAATATCACAAAATTAGAGAGTTAAAAGTATATATAAAAGACAATCGGGGGTTCTTCCAAAAGGAAGAAAAATTAAGAAAATTTATAGCAAAGACCGATGCAAAAGAAGAGAAAACACTCACATGAGGTCCTGTGGTTCTGAGTAACTATTACATTGCAGATAGTTTCAATAAATATACTGAGAACACTTGATAAAATCAATTGTAGTAATCAAAAATACATATGAAAAATACTGGACATTTTTGGGTTTTGGGGGGAGAGAGAGAGCAAGAGAGTGTACATGAGCCAGGGAGGGGCAGAGGGAGAGGGAGAGAGAGAATCTTAAGCAGGCTCCATGCCCAACACAGACCTTGACACAGGGCTTAATCTCATTACCTGAGCTGAAATCAAGAGATTCTCAACTGACTGAGCCACCCAGGCACCCCTTTATGTCTTATTTTCATTAGATTAAACTACATATATAAAAAATAAAAACATATTTTTGTATTTGTAACAAATTTAAAAAAATTTTAATGTTTATTTATTTTGAGATTAGAAGAGAGAGAGAAAGCAAGCCGAGGGACAGAGAGAGAGAAAGATGGAGGGAGAGAATTCCAAGCAGGACCCATGCTGCCAGCACAGAGCCTGACATGGGGCTCAAACTCACAAACTGTGAGATCATGACCTGAGCTGAAATCCAGTCAGATGCTCAACTGACTGAGTGACCCAGGCGCCCCATAAAATTTTGATGAAAAAAACTCCACGAGAGATTTCTGTTTATAGTTATCATGCAGTAACTTGTTGTAGATCCGTGCTGTCACTGAGGACAATGAATAAAGATGAATTTTTAAAAAATCTGTTTAAAGACACAAGAGAGCTGTTAAAGTAATCAGGTCTTGAGGAGCCAAGATTGTATAGAAAGGGGAACTGGAGAGAGGTGAGCTGAACTTGTGTTGCAACATTTGTCCTGGGGGCATCTGCTGATTGCACATTCGGAGCAGAAGGCTGAGTATCTGTGGTTTTCTTAGGCAGAACAACTGTGTTGAAAGACAAAGTGATCAAGAGAGGCTTGGGTGGCCTTATGGGGCTCATGAGATATAAGTGGAGACTTTGGAGGCCAAGATCCCAGTGAGAAGGGAGGTGTGGAGAACAGACTAGATAACTGCTTGTATCCCCATCTGGGTATTTGTTGAATTCTGAAGCTACAAGGGGCAGGAGACCATAAAGCCAAGCATAAGGTCTCTGAGAAAACAAAGCAAGGTATTTTATAAGCCTCAAGGCACTAATGTGGATAGACACAGGATTCACCAGTACCCACTAGGTGGATGGTCCTGTACCAATCTCAAGTAAGAAACCCTGGGGACATACGCCCTAGTAGGAGGGATGAACTAGAGGTAAATGGAGCCTTACCAGAATTGCTGCCCAGTTCTGATTCATTTATGTTTCAGAGGAAAGGGTGAAACTTTTCTGAAGGAAGGTAAAATATAGAGACTATGTATATTTTCTTAAAGATAGTACCTGACACTCAAAAAAATATTACTAGACATGCCAAGAATCAGGGCCATAGCCTGAAATATAAGATTATTTAAAAAGAGTTTCACAGGTGATTTGGATATTGGTGTTAGAAGTGCAAGGACTCTAAGGTAACTGTAACTAATATGTCCCCAAATAGAGGGAAATAATGGGCAAAACAGATGAGGATATAGACGACCTCACCAAAGTCTTGGAATATATAAAAAAAGAATTAAATAGAAATTTTAGAATTGAAAAATATAATAATTAAAATTTTAATAATCAGTAATAGATGGTTTAAAGAAAAGCCTACACATGAGAAGACAGGATTAGGGAAGGTACATCAATAGAAACCACACTGAAGCTCAGGAAGAAAAAGAGTAGAAAGTCAGGAAAAAAGTCAAAGACATGTTGACTTGGTGCAAAAGACTTCCAAACAGGAAATAAAAATCTCAGAAGGAGGAGACAGAGATAAAGAGTCAAGAGAATGTTTGAAGAGTTAAAGAACAGAAAGGAAGGAAAATTATAGCCTGATCTGTCTCTTAAAATTTATTAAGCTGAAGAGATTTGGTTTGCACACTTTTCTGTATGTTACCCTTAAATAAACAATTTTAAAAGCAAATGCATGTCTTACGGGGCAAAATTTGACATTTTGTTCTACTGATGTACTCATCTATGGCACTGAAATTCTTGCCATACTAGCATTTAACAGAACTGAAACAGAATAGCAAAGGTTTTTAGTTTTTTTATTTTCTGACTGGAAAATTATTTGCTTAAAATTTTATGGTATAAAAAGTATAAAGTAGAGGGGTGCCTGGATGGCTCAGTCAGTTGTGTCCAACTTCAGCTCAGATCATGATCTCACGGTTTGTGGGTTCGAGCCCCACATCAGGCTCTGTGCTGACAGCTCAGAGCCTGGAACCTACTTCGAATTCTGTGTCTCCCTCTGTCTCTGCTCCTCCTCCCATCTCTCTCAAACATAAATAAACATTAAAAAGTATAAAGTAGAAAATGAACAACTCCCTGTAAAATCCTATTGTGTGTGTCTGTGTGCATTTATAATTGTATCAAATTACATATGATGTCTAAATTACATATTTTTTATTATTCATTTATTTTTTTATTTTTTTTTAGAGAGAGAGAGAGTGCACACACACACTTGCACTAATGTGGGAGGGGCAGAGAGGGAGGGAGAGAATCCTTAGCAGGCTCCATGCTCAGCATAGGGCACGACCTCTTGACTGACTGAGATCATGACCTGATCTTAAATCAAGAGTCAGACTCTCTTCACTGACTAAGGCACCCAGACACCCCTAAATTACATATTTTGCATTAAAAACTTATCATGGATATCTAGTTACATACTTCATTTTAATTAATGGATACATAATATTCCATTATAGTTGGGGTTGAAAATATTTTTCCAAAAATATTTCTTCTTATGAAAAATATTGCTGTGTTCTCAAGGGAAATGAACAAGCTCTCCATCTTATTGAATATTTGTACTTCCTCATGAATATAATTTGGGGGTAGGTTTTCCTTGGTGGCAATAGCACACTTAGTTTTTCCTCCATCTGAGTATATTTATTTGTTCCCTTGTATGTATCAGGCACAGTGCTAGATAATGAAAATAAGAGTAAATGAAACAGATGTATTTGCTGCCCTCATGGAATTTAGCATCAAATGGGAACACATCCCTTGGACAATGCTCTGCTGATGTATAGCAAGATCGAGTGTCAGGAGGGCTGATGTCGGGAAAGTGTTCCCTAAAGAAGACTCAGAGTTTAAGTTTCTGTGTGAATAGGGACAAGGTATGGGTATTTGTAGGCTGGGAGACTTGATTAGATTCAACAAAAGTGATTTCATATGATCTCAAAGCCTTATATAGTAAAATTTGAAAGAGAAACAATTTTCCTAGAAATTTAAGGCGCTGGTGTGCATATGTTGTTCTCCCATAGAAAGTTTACTGACTATATAAACTGGTAAATGATTTATATGTAGTATGGACATCAATTTCATTCAGATAAACATATTCTTTTTCTCCAAAGAATTTTGGAACATTTATTGATCAAAAGTCATAAGAATATGATGTCCTAAATCAAAAACTTATTTAAAAGTCTGATTTAAGACAGCCTGTTTTGAGAATAAAGTTTCCAAAGATCCCCTTATTTTAAAACATACAATATTGTAGTGTGTGAGGAAAATGCAAGTGAGAACAGTACACCACTCATGAATAAAGAGGAGTGCTCCCCATCCTAGATTCTCGGGCACAGTTTGGGTGGTCGTGGCACCTGTCCAAGCTGTCTGGGCTCCCCTGTGAGTTCTGTCAGCGAGGCCAGGCAGTGCCAGCTTCCTGCGATCGGGAAGTGAGCTGCAGGAGAGCCCAAAGCAGCCAGTACTCCCAGGACAAAGACCTAGTATAAAGGCATGACAGCTCACCCCACAAAGCCAGGCAATCGCAAGCATTTTCTTATCGTATCCCCAGAGGGAAATCTTGAATAGTGAAATGCTTGCATCTGAAGTGCCTTCACTTAGAGTTGGAGAGCCGCTGGTATTGTTCACTGAAGGTCAAACAAGCATGCAGAAGGGTACTCCAGAAAGTACTGAACAGTCCCATTCAGGAAGTGATCACAATAATGGAAATGCTCCATCACTTTCTGTTTCGGGGCAGGGAATGAGAAACAGCAATATGGAGAGGAAGCGAGACCAGAAATAAGAGAAAACTGTTAAGTAACAGATTTTGTCTATGAGACCTCTGAGATGCAATTTCTGATCATTTATTTATCCCCCAAAGCGAATGAGATTTTAAATAAACAGTTTAATGCCTGTTTGGCAGTGTGTTTGGTACTTCCTGTAAATTAGATGGTGGAGATCTCTATTGTAAGTTAATACTGGAGTTGTTGCCATTACTTTTTTTTTTTTTTTTTTTGAAAGAGAGAGAGAGAGAAACAGAGAAAGAGAGAGAAAGAGGATCTTAAACAGCCTCCACTTCCAGAGCCTCCTGACACGAGGCTTGATCTCCTGAACCAAGAGATCAAGATCTGAGCCGAAAGCAAGAGTCAGACGCTTAATTGACTGAGCCACCCAGGAGCCCATGTTGCCATTAAAGCTAACTAGCTTGGTTTTGATTTGTTTTTTTCTTTAGTCTATTGAAATGGTGAATTATATTAAGTAATTTTCAAATGTTAAACTAACCTAGCATTCCCAGGGTAAATTCCACTGGGTCATGATTTTTGTTCTTTTTATATATTTCTGAATTTGTTTTGCTAAAATGGAATATTTTCACCCATTTTCGTGAGGTATATTGGTCTATGGTTTTCTTGTAACTGTGCTATCAGTATAATGCTGGTCTCATAAACTAATTGGGAAGTGTTTTCTCCTCTTATTTTCTGCAAGAGTTTATGTGGAGTTGGTATTATTCTCCTTTAAATATTTGACCTAGTTTATTAGTGAAGCCATTTGACTTGGGTTTTTTTTTTTTGTTGTTGCAAAGTTTTTAACAATGAATTCAATTTCTTTCATACAGGACCATTCAGATTATCTTTTTTTGTTTATTTGAGTGAACTTTAGTGGTTTGTGTCTTTCAAGGAATTTGCATGTTTCATCTAAATTAGTAAGTTTATGCACATAAAGCTATTTGTGCTATTTTCTTATCCTTCTAATGTCTGTGGAGGTCTTTGTGAGATCTCCTCTTTTGTTCTTTATGATAGTTATTTGTGTCTTTGTTTCTGGGTAGAGGTTTATCAATTTTATTGATTTTTTTTTCAAAAGCCATTTTTTGCTTTTATTTATAACTAAACTTTTCTCTTTCCAATTTCATTGATTTCTTCTCTGTTATTATTTCCTTCTGTCTTCTTGCTCTGAATTTAACTTATTGTTATTTTCTAATTTTTAAGGAGAAGTCATAGATAATTGGTTTGAGATCTTTTTTTATGGAAGTATTTAATATTATAAATCATCCTTAAAATTTTTTTTTTAATTTTTTTTCAATGTTTATTTATTTTTGGGACAGAGAGAGACAGAGCATGAACGGGGGAGGGGCAGAGAGAGAGGGAGACACAGATTCGGAAACAGGCTCCAGGCTCTGAGCCATCAGCCCAGAGCCCGACGCGGGGCTCGAACTCACGGACCGCGAGATCGTGACCTGGCTGAAGTCGGACGCTTAACCGACTGCGCCACCCAGGCGCCCCCTTAAAAATTTTTTTAATGTTTATTTATTTTGAGACAGAGAGATAGAGCACAAGCAGGGGAGGTGCAGAGAGAAAGGGAGGCACAGAATCTGAAGCAGGCTCCAAACTCTGAGCTGTCAGCACAGAGCCTGATGCGGGGCTCAAACTCATGAACCATGAGGTCATGAACTGAGCCAAAGTCGGATGCTTAACTGACTGAGCCACGCAGGTGCCACATATTATAAATCTTCCTTAAAGTACTGCTTTAATTGCATCCCACACAGTTTGATGTTGTATTTTACTTTTTATTCAACTCAAAATATTTCCAAATTTCCCTTGTAACTTTGTTTTTGACCCATGGGTTATTTAGAAATGGGTTGTTTAATTTTTTGATATTTGGGGATTTTCCAGCTACCTTTCTGTTACTGATTTCTAGTTTAATTCCATTGTAGTCAGAGGAGAACCTACTTGTGAGATTTCACTTGTTTTAAATATGTTGAAGTTTGCTTCATGGTTCAGAATATAGTCTGTTTTGGAGAATGTTTCATGCGGACTTGACAATAATGTATATTCTGCCGTCGTTGGGAGTGTTCTATAAATGTCAGCTACATCAAATTAGTTGATAATCTTGTTCAGGTCTTGTATATTCTCATTGATTTTTCTGTCAACTTGTTCTGTTGATTTCCGAGAAGAGTGCTGAAGCCTCCAAATAAAACTGGATTTTTTTTTTTCTGCTTCTCTTCCATCAGGTTTTGCTTCATGTATTTTGAAGCTCTACCAATAGGTCCATAGATACTTAGAGTTGTTTCATATTCTTTTATCATTTGTAATGTATGTCTTTATCCCTAGTAATGTTCCTTGTTCTAGAGACTGTTGACTGTTTTTGTGGTTGTTGTTGTTTTAGCAAATTGTCAATCTGTTTATCATAGTTTTCTTTCATCTTCTGTGGGAGGTGCTTCTAATCCAGTTCTTTGCTCTGATGCTTTGGGCCTGTCCTGCACACGTGCCTCTCAGATGTTCTGTGATTTCAGTTGTGGTTGGAATCTTAGGTCCATTCTTTAAAAAAAATTTTTTTATGCTCATTTATTTTGAGAGACAAAAAGAGCACAAGCAGGGGAGGAGCAGAGAGAGAGAGAGGGAGAGAGGGAATCCCAAGCAGGCTCTGCGTTATTGGCACAGAGCCCAATGCAGGGTTCGAACTCATGAACCGTGAGATCATGACCTGAACTGAAATCAAGAGCCAGAGGCTTATCCAACTGAGCTATCCAGGCTCCCTCTTAGCTCCATTCTTAAAGCCTACGCTTTGCTGTTTGAGTCTCCATCACACATTAAGGCTCAGTGGTGAGCCTGAGAGTTATCTTCAGAATAAGGGTGTCTCCTGCTTTAGGTGTTGCCTTGCTCAAATTGCAAACTCTCCATCCCCTCCTCTAACCTGCCAGGCTCTTTATCCCATTCCTCTGGCCATAAATATGATGTTTCTATTAAGTTTTAGCCATCCAAATTACTGTTCAACCACCATGTGTTTTTCTTTCTTCTTTAAATATATGTATATTTTTAAATGTTTTTACTTATTGTTGAGAGAGAGCAAAAGTGCTCTCTTTTACTTACTTATTGTTGAGAGAGAGCAAAAGTGCTCAGGGAGAGAGGGGGACAGAGGATTTGAAGCAGGCTCCAGGCTCTGAGCTGACAGCAGAGAACCTGATGTGAGGCTCAAACTCACAAACCATGAGACCATGACCTGAGCCAAAGTCGGACGCTTAACCAACTGAGCCACCCAGGTGCCCCCCTGGGTGTTTTTCTTTTCCAACTTCTGACTTTCCAATCTACCACCTTCTTTGTACTTTTCAGAGTCCCCAGGTAGCTGCTTTCTGTACTTTGGTAGGTAGGTTTACTTGTAATCAGAGGATAAGATAGGCTGGAATGGAGTTTTCCTACCATGTCAGAGGAGAACCTCTACTTCCTCTTGAGAAGAATCTGGGGCAGGCTGAAAAATACTTAATACTATGGATCATCAAGAAAATGGAGAAGCCTTCCAGATTTGGGGAGAATTGAGAAAAATCATGGTTATAGGAGGTGTGGAAAGCTACATGGGCAAGAAAAAAAAAAAAAAAAAAGAAGATTCCAGCACAGCTTTGTCTTTAACTGCTTTTTCCTATCCCCTCCCCACCCCATTCCAAAGAAGTTTACTGGGTTTTTCCTGTAAAACTATTTGAAGAAACTCTGAACCCAGTACTTTTACAAAGGATATAAATCTATTCTTCTGAAAAGTCTGTTGCCCAAATTTGAAATTGTTCGTTCAATTGGCATATTGCCCCTGCAGGACTACTCTTTCCTTCTTAGGGTGGGAATTGATTTTTCTTCTCTTATTTTGTCATATGAGACTACTAAGTATATTACAACCTCAGAATTTTCACACATTATTTAAAAACCTGTTCACAATGTGAGAAGGTCTTGCATAGGCTTGCCTACATCAATGTGTAAAAATTTCCAGCTGCGTTTGAAATTGTGAAGACAAGCTATGTTCCTTATTAAATGTACAGATTAATGTCTGAAGAAAACAGGAGCTTTCTACTAACTTCTTCCAAAATTTTGATTTTTTTTTAAATTTAAAGTGACTTCACCCTAACCTCTAAGTTTATACATGCAAGTTAATTCAATTTTCTTTCTTCTTTAAACATATATGTATTTTAAATGCTTTTATTTACTTATTTTTGAGAGAGAGCAAGAGTGTGAATGTTGGGGGTCAGGGAGAGAGGGGGACAGAGGATCTGAAGCAGGCTCCAGGCTCTGAGCTGACAGCAGAGAACCTGATGTGAGGCTCAAACTCACAAACAATGAGACCATTACCTGAGCCAAAGTTGGACGCTTACAAATATTTGCTTACAAAAAATACACCTGGGCCTTTATATTTTTAATTTATTTATTTTTAAAGTGTATTCATTTTGAGAGAGAGAGTGGGGAAGGGGCAGAGAGAGAGGGAGAGAGAATCCCAAGCAGGGTCCACAGGGCAGAGCCTGATGCAGGGCTCGAACTCACAAGCCATGAGATCACAACTTAAGCAGATATTAGACACTTAACCAATTGAGACACCCAGGTGCCCCAAATGATTATTTATTTATTTATTTATTTATTTATTTATTTATTTATTTATGTTTGAGAGAGACAGCATGCGAGAGGGAGGGGCAGAGAGTGAGGGAGAGAGAGAATCCCAAGCATGTCTTGTGCTGTCAGTGCAGTGCCTGATGTAGGGCTCGAACTCACGAACCTGAACCAAAATCCAGAGTTGGATGCTTAATGAACTGAACCTCTAGGCCTTTAAAATTAGTGAGTTTACCTAGGTGAGGTTTTTGATTTATATAAATGAGTGTTTTAGAATAAGCAAATCTAAGTATTTATACTCAAAATACTTGTTTGCACACATCCTGCATTCGTAAAGTTAGATGATCTTTTAAAGACTGGTTTTGAAATTGAAACACTAACTGGTTGATCTCTACTTTCAGATTTAGCTTTGCCACATTTGGGTCTGTGTTCTATTCAGTCGTTTGCTCTGCCCCCTCAGCCCCCACTTCCTTTAATTGTCCACTCTCAGTACAGGTAGGCTATTCAAACTTTCCTTTTTCTGTTATTGAAATAAATTGAAATGTTAAAAAAGGAAAATAAAAAATAAAGTATGATGACATTTTCATAGCATAACTCATGAACTGGGCTTGTCCAAACATGGTACCGACTAGAATCCACAGAAAGAAGGATTAGAAGATGCACTGATCTCATGTCCTCTCAAAAGGTTATATCTGGCCATATCCTGGGGATAGAATTTAGAAAGAGCCTCACCCTCCTTTGTTGTACATTTTTATAAAGCACACATGAGAGTTGTCTTGCCACCAGAGACATAGATTGAGAGACTGCCAAATAGTCTGGGCTTTAGTGCCAGTTGCTTATAAGATTTTTTGGAGACCTTGCAGGTAGTTGAGGTCATGTCCAGGCTCTCCTTCTAGGGGAAAGGCAGCTCCCAAGTAACTCAGAGAGAGCTCTAAGGGGCTTTAGACATTCCTGCTTATTCTTCCATATCTATCTTGAATACACTAATTTTTGGATAATTCTTGATTTACAGAAAAGTTGCAAAGATAGTTGCTACAGACTGAATAAATGTGACACCCCAGAATTCATAAGTTGAAACCTAATCCCCAATGTGATGATATTTGGAGGTGGGGTCTTTGGGAAGTGGTTAGGCGTATGGGATTATACCTTTATAAAAGAGAGTCTAAGGGTTTCCTCATCCCTTCCACCAGGTGAGGCTATCTATAATGAAAAAATGGTGGTCTACGAATGAGGAAGTTGGTCCTCACCAGATATCAAATCTGTGGCACCTTGACTTTGAACTTGCCAGCGTCCAAAACTGTGAGAAACATATGCCATTGTTTAAGCCACCCAGGGTAAGGTATTTTCATTATAGCATCCTGAACAGACTAAGACAACAGTGCAGACAATTCCTAAGCATTCTCATTCAGTTTCCCCTGATATTGCATTCCTGTGATAGATTTGTTGAAACTAAGAAATTAATTCCTGTTGACTCAACTTCAGACTTTAATCAGATTTTGTCAGTTTTTCCACTAATATTTTGTTTCCATTTCAGGATCCAATCCAGGATACTAGATTGCATTGAGTCATATCTATTTTTAAGGTGGAAGGATGAACACTATGGCTGTATGTCACTGAAAATTTTCTGATCATAACCTTTTTTGGATGTAGTCATAAGCAAAATCGTATGTAAAGGTGAAATGATTGGAAAATTCAGTCAGGAATATGCTGTGTTGACATTTCTCTTTACAGATTTATCCATTCCAGGTGCCAGGTCCTGATCAGAATTATTGGAGGTCAGGGAGTTTTCTTTCTACTACATCTATTCTACTTAGCACAGTGCTTTGTGCACTGGGGACATGCAGACCATGTTCTGAAGTTAATGAACAAATGAATGTCACTCCCTGAAGCTTACTCATCATAACCTAGCCTAATGTGTCAGCATATCAAAACTGCTTTATTTTTAGAATTCAGATGGTGTTCTGATGAATCTTTAGTTTCACAACAATATGAATTCTTCCAGAAAAATAGAAAATATTCCATCCTTTTTTTTTTTAAAGCAAAACTGATCAACTATCACTTGAGCCATTATTCAGACACAGGCTAGATTCTGCTGGGCATTCCCATTCACCACTAGCACCTCCTCTTTTTATTTTATTTTTTAAAGAAACATTCATTTATCCAGGGAGACTTCCAAGAAAACGGATCTTCAAGGTTTTACTTGACCTCTCCATGTAAACGAACGAGGTTTGCTTACAGATTTCCAGTGAGTTAAGGTCCACATCTGAAGAGATGACAGGTGAAGTAAGGATAATCGAAAGTCGTGCTGGAAGATCTTTCTGATAATTAGGTATGTATATTTGTAAATGGTGCTGCTGACACTGTCCATAGACACACACACACACACACACACACACACACACACACACACCCTCTCCAAATGAACTGATCTGTCAACACACGTTGAATGAAGCTCCTATGACAAGAATAAAAACAAGGCAATGAGCCCATTAAAAAATGTGTTTCCAATAGAGAAGTCACTAGCCCCATATTAACTAAATCAACTCAAATGAAATATAAATAAAAATTTATACCCGTCACTGAGTAGCCATGTTTCAAGTACTCAGTAATCGTATGTGATGAGTAGCCACTATATTGGACCCCAAGAACATTTCCACTATCATAGAAAGTTCTATTGGCCAGGGCTGCATGTAATGCTACTTGTGAGGATTTGGCACCTTTTGAGGATGGAGCTTAAATATTTCTGAAACCAGCAGATCTGGTTCATCTGGTTGAGCTTAAATGATTTACTTTAATTCTGCTTAGGTTCAATCTGAGCAAATAGCTCTAAAAGATATGAACCACTCTAACCAGTATTTTCAACTTAATTTGTGCCAATTTTTCCATTTGCAAGGCTACCTGAAAATGGACAGATTTTTAATTATATATATACTGTTGTATAAATAAATTTCTGACTTTATGCTGTAGTCTAGTAAATACTGTTGCAATTTCAGGGTGTTTTTCTGGTTACATACTATGCTTTATTTAGTACTAGTTATAGCTCTACATTGTGGTTCTGTTCCTAGTCGACATAGATTATTTTTCAAGCCCAGTTATTTCTTTTGTATTTTGCCTTTTCATATTTTATCTATCATTGCTTTGTTTTTGGAAGAGTATAGTGGTAGTGGGCAGAAACATACATGAAAGTGTGAACTTACACCATTTGTACAGAAAAGAGTTAACAGCTTGCTCAAGACTGTTATCTTTAGAAAAGTCTGCCTACAAAGTGGCCGTTAGCTGGAAGCTGGGAACTTGGCTGTTAGGGCATTCCCAGAAGTCAACAAATAACTAATAAAATTGGTTCACTGTGCCTAGACAGTTCAAATATGATTTATTCCAAGTACTTGTATTCTTTCTAGGAGTGTAGAATTTTGGTTTGTGCTGGGCAGAGGGTGCCTATGTGACTAATCTCCACTAAAAACCATGGGCACTGAGTCTCTTAATAGGCTTTGTTGGGCAAAAGCATGACACATGACATTTTTGTTGTAGGGGGAAGAATGTGCTCTGTATGACCCCTCATGGGAGGAAGAGAACATTAGAAAACATGTGTATGGATTTTCCCAGACTCTGCCTGCACATTTCCCCTTTATGATCCAGATGTTTATCCATACACTTCGCTATAATAAATCTTAGCCATGAATACAACCATATCTGAATCCCATGGATCCTTCTAAGCGAATTTCAAAATATGGGGTAGTCTTGAGGACTAATGACACACTATATTTAGAATTCCTATTTTTATTTTCTATTGCTTTTAAATATTTATTTTTGAGAGAGAGAGAATGAGCGAGGGAGGGGAAGAGAGAAGGAGCCAGAAGATCTGAAGCAGGCTCTGCACTGACAGCAGAGAGTCCGACATGGGGCTCAAACTCACCAACTGTGAGATCAAGACCTGAGTCAAAGTCAGATGCTTAACCAACTGACCCACCCAGGCACCACCTGTTTTTTATTTTTTAAAGGAATGATAAAAAAGCTTTTGTTGTGGGCAAATAACAAGTCCTACAGCTCAAATTGAGACAGACTTAAAATCTACCCAGACTGCAAATGTTTTCCTGAGCAGGCTAGAGAAAATGAAATAATACTTAAAATATATATCAAGGTATGCAGCACATATTAGGAATTCAAATAATATTACCTATATTTTTCTTTCTCTTATTTCTCCTACCTCAGCACCATTAGAATTTAATGTGGGCTAGACACATTTTACGTGGGCAGACGTTATGAGACATTGGTGTTGCCCATTTTCTTTCTGCTTTTTCTTTGCTAGAAAGCACACGATATATTTAAAAGTCAGGGGTGCCTGGGTGGTTCAGTTGGTTAAGTGTCTGACTTCAGCTTGGGTCATGATCTCACTGTTCATGAGTTCAAGCCCCGCGTCGGGCTCTGTGCTGACAGCTCAGAGCCTGGAGCCTGCTTCAGATTCTGTGTCTCCCTCTCTCTCTGCCCCTCCCCTGCTCGTGCTCTATTTCTCTATTTCTCCCTCTCTCTCTCTCTGTCTCTCAAAAATAAACATTAAAAAAAATAAAAGATCATTATCCAGGTTTGTTCTTTTGGAATCTGGTATTTAAGGCAATTTTCAGTTTTCACTCGAAGTTTTTTGGTCATGTGTTCCTACCTATTGAATTTCACTTGTTCTTTTTAAAAGGAGAAATATGCAACACAGAGAGGAATCATTTTATGGTTTCCAATCCGGCCGGGTCAACCAGGAGAGCTTATAACTGAAATCTGAAATGTATGTTGTTTTATTCTTTGGAAGCCAAAAAGAAGAGAAGGGGCCATGACCCAAGCCGCTAGCACTTACTTCTGCTGATGGAGAATGGTAGACATTGAGGCAATTTACTACAACGTAAGTTTCAGGTCTGGGTTCTGGGGGAAAGGTCCATAGGCCTTAACCAGGAAATCAGTCATTCAAGAAATTTCCTTTTCCTGCTGCTGGGCCCAGTGACTTCAGTTTTTACTAGGAAACATACAGAATAAATGGCTGTAAGTTGGGTCACTGACCAACTGGTGATCAAAATATTATAAGTGATAAGGTTAAAGACATGCAATGTGATGCTCAGCCTCTAGAATAGGGTTATCTGGCCCACAAATGCACAGTTACCAGTGACCCATATCCATTTCCAGCCCTTCCCATTTGCACCAACCTGCCTGTCTTGTTCGAACTTGAGGCCATATCTTCAGTAGTGTCCCACTGAATACTGGTATTTCCACGTGACAGTCCTTAGGCATCTCAAATTTACTGTGTGCCGAGATGAACTCAGTTCAGAGAAAGTATCAGCCTTTAGAGAATACCTTTTATGCATCACTTGTTATGCTGAGGATGCCTGTATATATGACCTAGTCTCATATCTGAGATGTCCTGTCATGCCCCTGTAGAGGCAATGGTCTTGGCAGTAAATGTCTATGGGGTGAGAAAAGCCTCAGTTACGCATCTTGAGGTGTTCCTTTAGTGGTCCCTGGCCTCCACAGAGGATTCATGGATAAAAGTGGTGATGACTGGCCATCTTCTACCTTTGTGAAGCAGTCCCGTGTAGGAAATGGGAGAACTTCATCTCCATCCCTGTGCTATCCCTGGACAAATTGTAAGTACCTTGCAGTCAGAGGGAAAATAACTCAATCTAGCTCTCCATTTTCAACCTGGCTTCTTTGATGAATGATACAATTATAAAAAGGGCCAGAAATACGCAAACGCAGTGCTGCAAACTCTGAGCCCAGCAAACACCCAGAGGCCATCTCTCAAGTCTGAGACTGTTTGTTCGATGCTTTTTGTTCCTTATCTGTTCCACCTGCTGTTGTTTCTTCTGGCTTCTTTCTTACCTGTTGATCACACATTGACCTTTCTGATGCTGGACACTTCTAAGCCCTGTAGCTAACTTCAGTTGTTATTTTCCCTTCTCTGACTACAAAGTTACTAAATGTTCTGCTTCAAAAAAACATTGGCCAGGAATGCATCTGGTTATCTATCATTTACTCACACATGCAGCTTGTAGCACATTGATTCCCTCAATGGAGACTTTTATTTTCACACATTATGATCTCCTGGCTCAAATAAAAAAAGAGGGTAGATGCAGGTGCAGGAGAATTAAAAAAAAACAGAAAAGGGTGGTTGCACGATTTGATGTAGCCCTGAGCACATTTACTATGAAATTAAAATTGTACATCTATGGGAGCTGTAGAATTTTTACAAACCATGAAAGCTATGGAATTCCAGTATGCCACCCTATAGTCATCTTTGATGTGGTTGAGGTTAGATAGAGCTAGGAGGAGTGGCACAACATTTGTTGAACATCTACCACGGCCTCATTAATTCTTAGACTGACCCTAAGGATGTGTGATTGGTGAGAGGGGTTATTCAATCTGAGACCATCACCTGAAACATCTGTGAAAACAGTTACCTAAGAATAGAAAATGATACCCTAGAGGTTAGAATGTCATTTGTTTTTTTTTTAAACAAGTGTTGTACAAACATTTCTAAATCAATGGAATCTTTTTTCCTCAAATTAAATAGTAATAATTATACAATAAATATCACTGAGCATGTTTTGGACATCCTCAAAATAAAGACAGGGCTGGAGCCTTGTTTCTGTCCTCTCTTCTTGAGAGGGCCCTGAGATAATACCCCAGAGCCCTGGAGCCCCATGGGACACAGAGGACTATATGTTCTGCTGGAAAGAGAACAACTCTCAAGTTAGATAGACACAGTTTGAATCCCAGTTCTGCCAATACTACCTCTCGATTTCAGCAATTTATTCAGTTTCTCTGAACATCAGTGTTACCAACTTCAACAACATAGGGATAAATACTACATATATTTCAACAGATATTTATCAGAAGTGATAAATGCAGTGAAGTGGTAAGAAGTGATAAGAAATATGTACCAATGTGGCACACAGTAGTTATTTAACAGATGTTAGTTTTCTTTCTCCCTTTCTTTAGGTCTCTCCCTTTCTTAAGTCTCTCTTCCTTAGGTTAGAATTAAAGGAGGAGACATTGTTAAAATGTAGGGATGGTATTTGGGAAGGAGATTTTGAACACTGCCTTGGACCTTCTTCCATTGATGAAGATTGGTTTAGATAGGCTTGGAGAGCTGGCCTGGAGAAGATAAGAGTGACGGCTTGTCACTAGGTGAGGAAGAGGAAAGCTTAGTGTCAGGGAGAGGCAGCTAATGGGAACTGACTGAACTTAAGTGTTGAGAGGGTCTCCTTGCATTAGGAGGTATGGAGGATGGTGAAAAGTGTCTGGACAAAAAAAGGAACATCACAGACTGATGTCCAAGGGAAGGGATCCTATTTAGATTGTAAATCATAGATTTCCAAGACAATTTTCACTACTTCATATTGGATACCAAAGGGATAGACCAATCACAGAATCATTGAACTTCTCAGCTGGTAGGGAATTTATCTTTCTTCTGGTCTACCTGCCTTGGTTTATAGATGAGGAAACAGAGGCTGAGAGGTTAAGTGGCTAGCACAGAGTTCCTCAGTGAGTTAATAACAGGGTTACAGCCTGGTAGGTTTCCTCTGTAATATATCGTCTGCTCCTCCACATTTTCTTCTTATTTCCAGGTCAAACTGCATAGAATTCCATAGTCTTCCTTAGCAACGGGTTATAATGTTCATGATCCAGAATATAATTCTCAAATAAGAAATTCTGTTTTACATATATTTAAATCTCAGCCACTAAACATATTTTCTGCTCTTTTCTAAAAGTCACTCTACCTACAATAACTTGACTACCTTAGGCAAAATTAGTGGTGTGTTAAATGCGGTAAACCCTTACACATGAAGAGCAAATTCACATAGATAAAAAGAAAGACTTTTGATAAAGCATAAAAATCACATTTCCCTTTGCCAAAGAGGGGCCGTAGTCTGATCAAGAGTAGAAACATTAAAATACTTCACCAAATTTAGATATAATTAAGTTACAATCAAGGAGTGTATTCTGGCCAAGGCATAAAAAGCACAGAGGCTTTAGGAAGAGTTTTAGAAGAGAGATGAAAATTTTAAAAAAGTCATATGAAATAAAAGCTGCTTTGGTATAAAAAACACAGAGATTTAAAAATCATGCCTGTTATAGTTTGAGGAAGCAAACAATAAAACGATCCCTGGAGGGACGGGAGGTTAGTAGTACATTGGTGTGATCACCACCTTCTAGGGGAAGTTATGAAGCTCTGGGGAATATATTCATATAATAACATTCATAAACATTGAACACATAAATAAGATTTCACTTTTATTAATTTTTATTTTTTAATTTAATTTTTTTTTGAGAGAGAGAAAGTGCATGTGTGCATGCAAGAAGGGGAGGGGCAGAAAGAGAGAGAGAATCTTAAGCAGACTCCAAGCTCAGCACAGAGCCTTACATGAAGCTCGATCCCTTGACTATGAGATCATGACCTGAGCCAAAATCAAGAATCAGACATTCAACTGACGGAGCCACCCAGGCACCCCAACTTTATTTTTAATAAAAAAAATAATTGTCACAAGGACAAGAGAATTTAAGCTTATGAGACATAGGCATATTCTCAGCATGGATAATCTATATGTCTAAAAAGCAAATAATAACTGGAAAGTGACTGGGGGAGTATACAGTCAGCACAATGAAAGTTACTGCAATAATCTTTTTTTTTTAAATTTTTTTTTCAACGTTTTTTATTTATTTTTGAGACAGAGAGAGACAGAGCATGAACGGGGGAGGGACAGAGAAAGAGGGAGACACAGAATCGGAAACAGGCTCCAGGCTCTGAGCCATCAGCCCAGAGCCTGACGCGGGGCTCGAACCCACGGACCACGAGATCGTGACCTGGCTGAAGTCGGACGCTTAACCGACTGCGCCACCCAGGCGCCCCATATTGCAATAATCTTAATGGCAGTTTCATTAAGCTATGACATAAGCTATGTCATAAGCTGTGACAATCTGATGAATCCATCTCCCTCCTATAGGGTTAGTCTCAATTTTTACCTGATTTCTATAGTTTTAGGTAAGAGACCCTTTTTCATGGATGGTTTGAGGAACACACTTTACCAATATAATTGTTGTGAACTCTAAAAAGGAGAACATTTCCTTTATGATTGATATATATTCTTTTCTCAGTCATTGATTCAAAAAGTATTTAATGTGGGGCACCTAGGTGGCTCAGTTGGTTAAGCATCCGACTTCAGCTCAGGTCATTATCTCACGGTTCCTGAGTTCAAACCCGCATCAGTCTCGGTGCTGACAGCCCAGAGCTTGGAGTCTGCTTTGGATTCTGTGTCTCCCTCTCTCTCTGTCCCTCTCCTCGCTCCTGCTCTATCTGTCTGTCTCCCTCTTTTTAAAAAAGTTTTTTTTTCGACGTTTATTTATTTTTGGGACAGAGAGAGACAGAGCATGAACGGGGGAGGGGCAGAGAGAGAGGGAGACACAGAATCGGAAACAGGCTCCAGGCTCTGAGCCATCAGCCCAGAGCCCGACGCCGGGCTTGAACTCACAGACCACGGGATCATGACCTGGCTGAAGTCAGACGCTTAACCGACTGCGCCACCCAGGCGCCCCTATCTCCCTCTTTTTAAATAAACATTAAAAAAAAGCATTTAATGAATACCTACAATTTGTCAGGCATTGTGCTAATGTTGGGCATAAAAGAGGGAGCAAGACAGACACAGCCCTATGGAGATTTAAGTCTCCTGCCCCACAGAAATTAAGGTCTAGATCTTAACTGAGATTGAAGGTATATTACAAGTTGTGACCACAGAGTATAAATGATAGTAGAGGGATGCCGCGGAAGCCAATAAGAGGGACATCTAAGATCAGGGAAGTCTTCCTATAGGAAGTGGTATCTTACTCAGGACTTGAAGGTTAAGCACCACTTAGCTAGGTAAGGGGCAGAATGTGTCCTAAGCAGGGGCCAGCATGAATGAGGATCTAGAAAGAAAAGAAAGAATACGCTTAAGACAGACAAGAAAAGCACAGTTAGATATTCTTTCTTGACAAGTATGCAAAGTTTTTTTTTTAAAAAGCTAATATGCCTTCTTGATTAGTTTGTGGGTACATAGTCTCATACATTGCTGATAGGAGTATAAATTAGCATGAAATTTATAGAGGTAATTTGGTAATATTATGCCAAAAGTCTAAAGGGATATATATATATATATATGTTTGACACTGTAATTTTCAATATTCTAAAGAAATAATTATAGATGTGTAAAAAGACATAAAACATCCTAGGTCTTGGTTTTATAAAGAGAAAAATTGGCATTAGAGAAATGGTATAATCTATCTAATGAAAGACATACTGTACAGCTAATAAAAAATATTGTCAGAGCATCTAATGTCTAAGTCAGGAGTTAGCAAACCACAGCCAGAAATGCCAATGGCCTACCATCTGCTTTTTTTTTTTTTTAACTTTTTATTTTGCAGTAACTATGGATTCATGGGAAGTTGCAGATAGTACAGAAAGGTCTGTGTAGCCTTCACCTGATATCCTTCATGAGTCACAGTTTACATGTAGAGACAGTACAAAGTCAAAACTGGGAATTGACGTTATCAGTACAATGTGTGTGTACATTCTTATAATCATGACCACAATCGAGATCTAAAACTATGCCATCATCATAAAGATCTCCCTTGTGCTAATCTTTTATAGTCATGCCCACCCCTTCTTCCTTACCATTTCCAAACCTTGCTCTCCGTCTCTGTAATTTTGTCATTTGGGGAATGTTACAAAAGTGAAATCATGCAGTATGTAACTTTTGAAATTGGCTTTTTTTGGTCCACTCAGCATCATGTCCTTGGATGTATCTAAATTTTACCTGAAGTTCAGTTCTTTTTTAGTGCTGAATAATATTCTATGGTATGTATATATCACATTTTGTTTAACCACTCACTTATTGAAGGACATTATAGTTGTATCCTGATTTTGGCTGTTACAAATAAAACTGCTGTGATCATTTATGTATAGGTTTTTGTATGAACATAAATTTTTATTTCAGTGTGATAATTGCTTGTCAGTGTGACTGGTAGGTTGGATGGTAAGTGTATGGTTAGCCTTTTACATAGCTGCGGAGTGGCTTTAAAAATAAAATAAAATAAAATAAAATAAAATAAAATAGGGGCACCTGGATGGCTCAGTCACTTAAGCATCCGACTCTTGATTTCTGCTCAGGTCATGATCTTATGGTCTTGATATCGAGCCCTGCGTCAGGCTCCGTGCTGAGCTTGGAGCCTGCTTGGGAGTCTCTGTCTCCCCCTCTCTCTTCCCCTTGCCTGCTCGCATGTGCATGCATGTTCCTGCACACTCTCTGTCTCAAAAATTAAAAAAAAACAAAAACTTCTAAGTGGCTATACCATTTTATAATCTCCTGAACAATGTATAAGAGATCCAGTTTCTCTGCATCCTTGCCAGCAGTTGGTATGGTTATTATTTTATTATTTTAGCTGTTCTGATAGGTCTGTAGTAATATCTAATTATGTGAGTTTTTTTTTTTTGTCAGATACATAGTTTGTACTACCACATGGTTTTGATTTTGGTAGCTAAAAAACATGTCTTGAAACTGGACAGAATGATTTCTCCCAGTATAGCCTTCTCTGAAAATTGTTTCAGCTCTTCTCATTCTTTGCCTCTTCATATACATTTTAGAATAATTTTGTCTATATCTCCAAAAAGAAATATCAAGAATATGATGGGAGTTATGTTAAACTTATATATAAGCTTAAGGAGAATTGAGATTTTTACTAATTTGAGTCTTTCAGTCCATGAACACAATGTGTCTACTACCTGTTTTTGTATAATAAGGTTTTATGGGAACACTGTCATGCCTATTAATTTGCATGCCATCATTTACATATCACGCATATTTGCATATTTCTTTCTTGCTATAACACCAGAGTAGAGACTGTAATATTTACTCTCTGACCCTTTCAGAAAAATTTGCCAACCTCTGGATCAGATAAATATTTATGCTATACTGTTAAGTGAAAACAGCATATTATAAGACAGTATAAATGGTATGGTACCATTTTAATTTTAAATACTAAATTTTAACCACACGCATATATGCACATATACATACATATATACATACGTATGCATATATACAGTACATATGCATACGTATGTATATATACGTATATATGCATATGTATAAGTATGCATATATATGTATATATATGCAAAGTAAGATGACTGAAAGAATATAAAACAAAACTTTAACCTTGGTTCTTTCAGGAAAGTAGTATTAATGGTGACTTTTAGAAATTTTCTTTGTGGTTGCTTGTGTCTTCCATTTTCTATCCTGGCTGGCTAAAAGGAATTTATCAGGTTAAGGAAGGATTCTCCTTTAAAATCCCTCTCACCAATCTTAAGAGACTTTTTCCTTTTTTAGGCTTAAAGAACCTTTAAAATTATAGAAGATATGATAATCAATTGTTAGAGATAGTGAACGATGTTTTTTTCAATATGCCTTTTCAAAGCATGGATTTAAGCATACCCTTAGCTGTTAAGCACAGATAAGAAAATGCCATAGACATTAAGAGTCTTAATTTTTGGTTTATTTTTGATAATAGCAATGGAGTGAGTTTAAACTCAGTAAATAAACACTTAAGGTTTATTTACCAGTTACTGCATGCAAATGCAACGTGCTTAAGCCTGAACACCAAAATGAGCAAATTGGTTACTGATGAATGACCATTTCAAATTATGGATCCTGGGAAAGTGAACACTTGCAATTTTGCCGCTCTAACTCCCTGGTAACTATTACTGCAGAGCGACAGGTTTTTTTCTAGTTACGGTGGTGGATTAACATATGTATGGACAGATCCCATAGCAAGTCACACCCTGGGAATAACCTGCTACTTGAGAAACTGAGTGTATGGCATAAAACATAGTGATTGTAGCTATGCTTTCATCTGGAAAGGGTTGTGATAAGGTCATGAAAGACCAAAGAGGTGTTTGGAAGGGACACCGGTCCCTGACGGGTTAATAACCTACTTCACAAAGTCACGTTGCACCTCAGGTGACTTCTTTCTGTTCCTGCAGTGATTATTTCTTAAACCCTAATCTTTATTCTCAGCTCTCTTCTACATCAACTCGCAAAGGATTCATTTATATGGTGTGAATTAAAATCAATTGGCACTACTTTAATAACTCTAGGAATTATACATTAATAGTTCCCTCATCATAACCACTGAAGAAAGTTTGTACAAAAAAAGATAAGCAATTCTAAAAGGCTCTGATCTTACTCAGAAAAAGGCACAATTTTTCTTAAATGAAAACACGCTTATTACATAAAGGCTGCAGATGCTCGGAACAGCCTGTCATCCCTTTACTTTTAGGTGATGTCCAATACTGACAACAACAGAGATCTGGCAATTTTATAATTAAATGTGATCACTATTGACAACCAAACGTCATCATTCTGGCCCTGGAGTAGATTTCTGGGTCACAATTACCTTATTTGTCTGTCTACGTTGCTCAGAGTAACTGGATAAATTGGCTTATCAAATCTCCACTTCTGTAATACCAGCCTGAAGGAGAGAGGTTTAGGGATTTGCACAACAGTAGAGAATGAATAAAAGGTGTTCACTGGTTCATCCATTCTTTTAACAAAGGTTGAGGGCTGCTCACTTCTACTGTGCATGGTATACGGAGATTACAATAATGAGTAAGGCATGGGTCCTTCTCCACCAGAAACTTAGAAATTGTGATAAAAAATAGGATGCATAATCACGAAGGTATGCACTAAGGCAGATATGTCATCAGAAGTCTATAAATGCACTGCTGTAGGAATTTATAAGATGAAGACATTATTTCTGTCTGGGGGGATTAGAAAGAGGTTTCTGGAGAAAGTTACCTTGAGCAGGGACTTGAAGGCAGAGTGTAGGTAAGGCAAAAGCACAGATAAGTGTGCATAATAATTAAGTAGAATAAGCTTCAGGGAGCGGGAAATTATTGTAAGGATTCAGGGAAACTCAAAGGCACACGGATCCAGCCCTCAGGAAGGATTGGCGTCAGGGCCGGGAAGCAACCAAGAACCCAGAGTTCTCTTTTCACTTGCACTTCATTATTTTTCTCTCTGTAGACTTGTTTTCTTCGCTTCTCCATTCACATGGTGGACTCTGGCCACTCCCAACTCCTGAATTAAAAGACAGCAAAATAATCTTCTTGCCCTACTTATGTTAGTTTCATGAACTGCACCAAGAAGAGTGAAGTCTCAAACATAGCTTCCAGGGGAAGATCTGGAAATTCCTAGCTAAGGAGAGGTAACTTGCATGCTGGTCACGTAGTCCCTAAGGGACATCTACTGTAGGTACAACGTGTGGGGGATTGTAGAGCAGTGTGATTGGAATACAAGTTTGGAAGGTCAGTTGAGGGAAAACGATGAAAGACTTTGGAGGAATCACTGAAAAGAGTGGTAATAGGAAATGAATGCTCTGGATAAATTAATCTGACAGCACTGAGCATGCTAAAATGAAGTATAGATTTCCTCTTGTCTTATTTTTGTGTTCATTGTTCTCGCCGCATTATGTGCACCTTTGTAAGCCACTTTAACTCCTTTGAAAGATGATACAATAATTGTCAATTAAAAAAAAAGAATATGGGTGATAGGTAATAAAAATTCAACTTAGAATTTGTGTTATCCACTAATTGGTTCTGTGATCATTCATTGTCACTAAACCACTGTGGCTTCCATTCTTCCTATTTTTTTAAAAAATCTGAGATTCAACTAGAAAAATGGCGCTGGGTGTCCTTCATTCTACTCACCCGATCCAGACACTATTAAAGTTCTTGGCTCTTTCCCTCTGAGCTTAGACTGAGCATCAGAATCTTTCTCCATTCTCCAGGCAGCTCATAAAAACCAATCTACTGCAGGTGTCACTGGAGGCCAAAATACTTGCCATCTCTTGACTACGATTCCAAATGCTAGGTTTTCATAATACCACAGGATGCTGATGGGACTGTTTTGCCAACGCCTTTGTTTTACAGGTGAGAAAACTGAGATACAGAAAGAGTAAAATGGCATAACATCACACAAGCTAGTAAGTTAGATCCTGAAATCAGACTCTTCTTTTAGTAATTTTAACAAAAAAATTATCTTTGCCATTGTAATCCTTCCTCTATGTGATCAATGAACTTTGATTTGGAATTGTTCTTCTAAATGATGCAATTGAGTTTTTGAGGTTGTTTTGAATTTTATATTTTCTAACAAACTGATGAGACATAACTGCTTGAATTCACATTTTCTGGTTACTGAAATGTGATTTTTAGTGGACCACCACCGACATTCTAGAATTTGGCAATTTGGCTAAAGTGATTTTTTTACTATTGTGAAATTGGGACTTTAACCTGCTTATGAATTAATGGATGCTTTCTATTTTGGTGTTGTTAAAAAAAAAGAAAGAAAAAGAAAGACATTACCCCTTAGTGAGTATTATTACCTGTTCTGCTTAGCAAATCTGAGTACATACTGTTCTTGGGGTTCTGTTACTCTTATATTCCTCTTTCTGCCTGTGTGCTGTGATTTCTCAGCTGCTATGGGAGTGAAAAATTAGAATCCTAGAGATGCAAGATTTTTCAAGGGGTCACCTGATCTGGACTTTGGAGTTCAGGGAGATGAACTTCTTAGTCAACCCAGACAGAAAACTACCAAACTTATGAATTCAGTAGAGACAGACCATATCAGGATTTTGTATCCTCCTTTGGTAGAGACATTTGTTTCATTTATAAACGCCTTTCAGGTGATATCCATTGCATTTTGTTGCCATTACCTGTTTACCTGTTGAATCTTCCCTATGAGCCCTCTGAGGACAGGGATGCAGATCTATCATCACTTAAGAGTATCCAATACATAGTAGGACCTAATAAACGCCCATTGTTCATTGAACAATGTCCCTGCTGATTGAATTCTATTTTGTTATAAAACATAGTGGAAACTGGTTTTTATTTGTTTGTTGTTTTATCCCTTCAGAGGGCCCGCATGCCCAGTGTGCCAGCACAGGGACTAATACAAAATGACCAATCAGGAAGTATTTGTTGAATGGAGAGATGAATAAAAGATGACTGTGCATCTCTTGAAAGCCTCCTCACACGTTCATTATTGTGTTATCCCTATGTTCCCAATTTGTATTGATGTATTTATTTTTTTCCCATATAAACCTGTTCATGCCCTGTTAAACTTCAAAATATTAGTCAAACTAGAAGACATAAAAGGCAGAGAATCCCAATTATATCATAGCTTCTCATCCTGGGGCCTTTTTTTATATTGCCAATTAAATTTAACAAGCAATGTTGAACATCTCGATATATAAGGCACAGCAGATGGGGCAGATCGGTAAGGAATTCTAGCTGAGGTATGACGCGACCAAACACTCACCCTTTTGGCCCTTCAATACGACCCATCCTTGCTAACTGCTTGACAGTCAGCATGTTGCCTCCCATGTCTTGGCTTCCTCTCATGCTGTTCCTCTCCCTAGGCATGCTGGCTTTTGGGTCAAACATCCTGAGTTTGATTCCTGACTGCTACTGCAATGACTGGCCTAGTTGTGTGACCTTGGCCAAGTTATTTAATCTCTTTGCGCCTCGGTCTCCTCTTCTACAAAATGGGCATACTTACACTTTGGAGGTTTGTTGGCAGGAGTGTGTGAAATCATGCACATGAAGTGCTTGCCACAGTGCCTGGCACACAATGAATGCCCATCGTTTCCATTATTAGTATAAAAATTCTTTCACTCTGCATTTCCTCATTCCCTAGTCTGTTGTCAAGGCCCAGGTCAAGTGTTGCTAGCACCAGGAAGATTTCCTCTGATGCCAGCCAACCTGATCTTTCCCTTTTCAGAAGTCTTTTGTATTTACTCACTCTACTTCAGAATCACTCCCTTGTGACACGGCAGCGAGCATTGTTTCCTGGTTTTCCAATGGCCTGTGGCACACAGCTCCGCACTCGGATATAAAGATATTCTGTAGCTTACTGCCTTGTTCATGAGATAATTATTCCCTACCTTTGTCTTCCTTTCCAATGTGGTTTAAGCAACGCTTGAGGTGAAGCAACAGGGTTGTGTGAGGTAAAACACAGAATCTTAGGAAAATACTTTCTGACTTAACAACTGAAGGGGCCAGACAACACCCTAGCTTTCTCTCTCTCCAATTTTTGTCTCTTGTTAACTCCTGATTTCAGTTGACTTTCCGATTTACATGAGCCCATTTTTTCTTTTAAAAGGCTGCTGCACTCAATTTCTGGGCCTAAAACACTGTGACGATCACTGGTTTGTGAAAGTTTTTGGTGCCAAATTCCCCTGTTTCCTCGGTCAAATGGTCAGCATTCTGCACAGCTGTATGGAATTGGCATTTCTATATTAACCACATCAAATAAGCTTGGGAAATAGCCACATCCAGGTCTTTATCCATTAATTCAAACAGTGGTGGGAAATAGTCCCAAGGACTTGTCAGCCAGTTGTGGGCTAGGCAGCAGAGAATTGTCTTTTACCAAGTTAGTGGGGGCTCATAATGTTAGGGGTCAGCAGGTCTCCCTTGCTTCACACATTTTCCTGGACCCCAGATAACAATAGCCCACCAAATTGTGAAGGGAATGACACCCACAAATTCCAGATAAGTGTTTTGGGTTGGGGGTTGAGAGACAGAAGGGAGATGGGAAGGGAAAGTAACAGAGGACTTTCAAATACAATGCTAACATTCTCTGAATTGTTCGTGGTTGCTTGCTTGTGGGTTGTGTTGGGTTTTTTTTTATACTCTACAGTATAACAATTTTGTATGTGCCTAATATATAATTATTTTTAAAGTAGAAAAACTGGGAAATATAAGCCAGTGAATATTTTTCCTTTGCCATCTTAGTCCTACATCCAAAATGCAGTCATCCAAGACTTTGATGACTTCCAGCCACATTTGATTCTGTGTTGTATGTTAAGAATCTGGGTAAGAAATGGTAAAACAAACAAACAAAAAAAAAACAAAAAAAAACTGGGAGGGAGAGCAGTATAGATATTTTCTGGGTTTTGAAGGCTATCAAATGAAATTAGACTGCAGGTTGCTTGAGGCAGACCAAGTTTATGCCTTTCTGCCTGATGTCCCAGGGAAATTACTAATAGCACCTCCTTCCACATCCCAGTTTGGATGAGAAGTTGTAAGGTCATCCTAGTTATAAAGAATACTTTTCTGGGGCGCCTGGGTGGCGCAGTCGGTTAGGCGTCCGACTTCAGCCAGGTCACAATCTCGCGGTCCGTGAGTTCGAGCCCCGCATCGGGCTCTGGGCTGATGGCTCAGAGCCTGGAGCCTGTTTCCGATTCTGTGTCTCCCTCTCTCTCTGCCCCTCCCCCGTTCATGCTCTGTCTCTCTCTGTCCCAAAAATAAATAAACGTTGAAAAAAAAAATTAAAAAAAAAAAAAGAATACTTTTCTAACAACTTTATCTAAGATTGCAAAGGACTAGTTCCCAAAGCTGAAGCAAAGAGTAAAAAAAAACAAAGAGGACCAATTAGGGAGCTTTCTTGACCAGTTTTTTCAAACTTTTTTTTTTTTTAAGCAGAATTTTTCCTTTATTTTTAAACCATTTTTTTTTTTTCCGGAGGCAGATTCAGATAGGTTCAGATTCCTGACCCTGTTGGTCACTGTGCTCTTGATGTGTTTCATTTTTTTTTTTCATCCTGAAGTCTTCAAAAATAACAATGATATTTTAAATGTCATCTATTCAGAGTGGATTAAGAGGCTCTCAGGATATAGAATGTTTGGATTAAAAGGAAAGAAAAGATCATCTCCAAAGGATGGATATGGGGAACTCTGCTGTCAGCCACTTACATAAGAATCACTAGGGAAATTTGTGATGCATGTACATTTCCAGACTTGCTCTAGAGATTCTTTTTCTTTTGTCTGTCTTTCTTTCTTTCTTTCTTTCTTTCTTTCTTTCTTTCTTTCTTTCTTTCTTTCTTTCTTCCGTTCTTGGAGATTCTCATTAGGTTGCTCTGGAATAGAACCTAAAATGGGAAGCTGAATTTTAACGGTCTCCAGTGAATCTATTGCCTGGCCATTTTGGGGGAATCCCCAGGGATCCCACTGGTTCCCAATTTGTGGGATATTCAGTGAAGAAAAGAGTTTTATGGTTGAATAGAAATGGGAAACGTGGAGTACTCCTATATGAGAGCTGCCCCCCCATACCTTTGGAAAATCACAGTCCATAGTCACAAATTAATGTCTATGAACAATCTTGCAGACAGATATACACTTTCTTTGGTCTGATCTAGCTTTTCCAAAATTTATTCAAGCATTGGACCCTTTCATCACTGATTCCTACTTAAACTCCATGGACTATGCTTTGGGAAATGCTGAACCAACAGTATATAGCAGCATCTGTCTTATGGCATTTCAAAATTTATATTTCATATTGGATTAGTATTTACTTTCCCACAACTGAATGATGGCCCCCTTTGTACCATTTGAATTGCAGATGGAGAAAGACTGACATATTCTGAGATCAATGACTGACCCAGCCCTTCAGGCTTCAGTGGCCAGTCCTGCCTGTCTTCTAGGATTCCTTTTCCTCTTCCCTTGGATCTCTTAGCTGGCATAAAAGAATGTTCTTTTTAATATGAGAAACAGTTTTTACATGAAAGAACTACCAGATCGTACTTCTGTTTTCTTTACTCAAATATACATGACTAGAATGGGCCGTAGAGAATGGGCAGATGTGAATGAGGATAAAGAAGTAGGGCTAGAAGGAAATAGGGTAATAGAGGACCGTGACAATCAGGTAGAGGAATTTAAATGTGAAGATGTTAAGAAACAGGAAATGGAACAGCTGCCCTCTTTCTTTTGTTCTTGAGCAGCTCCTTCAAGAGAAAGAAGTAATGCCTGTATTGAAATAGCTCATTTATAATGCACTTGTTTCTTTTTCTCAGATAATGACATGGCTTTAAGCTTGAGCAACACCTAATGTGACCCAGTTGGCTCATGTAAGCCTGTTTCTGCTGTTGATTCGTGCATTGGTAATCCTTGACTTCTTTACCTTTTTCCCATGTGGGGCTTCTGTGCTGGATTCATTGCAACTGTGCCATTTGGTACTCAGCCTAGGCTCCCTTGGCAATAGTCATGAATTTCCTCGTTGAACAGGGTGATATCCTTGGAGAATCAAACAGGCCCAAAAAGAGCAATAAGGTTACTAGTGTTTTTTTTTTTTTTTTCCATTGGTGCCCAATGGAATTATATCATTGCTTTGAATTTCTCTCCATGAGACTTCTTGTCTGGGGAATATCTATTCCACAATTGATTAAATCCATACCTGCAGGGAATAGAAATACTTTACCAACCATCATTGCTCTGAATACGTTTACCTGTCCCAAGAGTCCATGAAAGAAATGTGGGAACATTTTAATGCTGCCTCTTCCATTGCCTCTGTTAACCCATGTCTTCTTTGGAGAAGTGCTTGCTGTCATGAATGCCCTACAGCTTACCTCTTCAGCCAGGCTGGCTACTTGATGCTTGCCAAACATTTAGTCTTCAGCCCACCCACAACCTAATTCTAATTTCCAAAGCTTCTCCAGTTAAGTCTCTTTTTTTCCTGTGTGTACCTGATCTTGCGATATAGGTCTCAGTGTACTCACCTTTTTATGGGACTTCCAGGAATTTGCTCTCCCACTCAAATCTGAAAGCAGGCTTGTTAAGAAAACCGATTCTTTACAAGCGGCCAGCTAATTTGGAGAGTCAATGTTGGAACCTTCTTAATCTTTTTGTTCCCTTGCACCTTAGCTGTTTCTAGGAGCTCCCTGTGGAACTTGGATGGCAAATGTGGTTGGAATTTCTAAAGGATTCTATTACAGACTGTTGAGTGTTGTACTCCCCAGTGATGAGCTGAGCTGAGTACACAGGTACACCCCACCCACAGGCACACAGGTGTTTTGAGTAGGCTTTAATCATTTCCATGTTTTTGCTGTTTGCTTTATTATCCTTGGTCCTATATTAACAGCTGGCCTTCCCGTTCACAGTTTATCTGCAGGCAGAGAGGGGGCTCAGTCAAACGCGCTTATTCCTGGTAAGAGCTCAAGGCCGCTTCCAATTTATTCGGCTTCTTGTGTATCTTCTTGATGCTTGAATTTCTGACCTTTGTGATTTGGTGCTTATGATTTCTTTTGGGATCTGTGGCTTTTGACCATTTGGAACTTTTTCCTGCTTATAAACTGTTTTCTATCTGAACCTCTTGCCGGGTATGCTTTCTGACTTCCACACTCCTTAAAATTTCAAATGAATGATGTTCATATAAGTTTTGACCCATGTGAACCCCTATGAGCTGGGCTGGGCCACTTAACCCAGGGAGAAGGGAGTTTTGGAATTTTATTTAGAACCAAAAGTCGTTTCTTCGCTTAACAGATAACACAGAAGGGGCTCCTTGCTGACGGCAACAAGCCAGATATAGGGCTCGAGCTTACAAACCATGAGATCATAACCTGAGTTGAAGTTGGACGCTCAATCGACTGAGCCACCCAGGTGCCCCTGGAGGTCATCTTTTGATGGATGGATGGTGGGCAACAGGGAGGACACATTCAAGTGATAGCCTTGGTGCTAAGGTAACTGAAGCACTTGGGTCCATCTGGAGTCGTTTAAATCACTAATTGGCAGATAATGTATATCACATGATAGGGAACCCAGGAGAAGATTTGAAAATATGAGAAGACCCTCATTTAGAAACCTCAATATTCCTCTGATTTTCCTGATAGGTTCTTTTTAAATTACAGCATAATGAGAAAAGTTAGAGAAGTTAAATTGGGAGTGGATTACAGAAGACCTTTTTCCCCTCCATATCAAAGTTTTTGCTTGAGATAATAGTAAATTTACACGCAAGTATAAGGCAGTAGTACAGAGACATCCCTTGTAAGCTTTTCCTAGTATTCCCTGATGGAAACATTTTGCAGAATTACAGTATAGCATCACGACCAAGGTACTGACATTCATACAACCCATGGTATCCCGTGCAGCCATTTGTGTGTCTGTATCTTTGTGTGTGTTACATTCTGTACAATTGATGCATCTATGCAGGTTCATGTATCCACCACAGTCAAGATCCCAAACAACTCCAACGCTGTTAAGTACCCTTAGTGTCGCCTTCTAAAGCCATACTGACTTCTACCTGTCCCTATTCTTTACTTCTTCTTGCCCCAGACCTTTTGCAACTACCAATCTGTCCTCCATTTCTAAAAATTGGTCACTTGAAAACTGTCACACAAATGGATCACACAGTATGTAACCTTTTGGATAAACTTGTTTGTGTCTAATTCCCTGGATATTCAGTCAAGTTTTTGTGTGTATCAAGAGTGAATTCTTTTTCTTGCTGAGTAGTATTCCACAGTTAATGTAACTCTTCATCCCTTGAAGGACATCTGGGCTGATTTCAGTTTTTGGCTATTACAAATAAAATGGCTATGAACAGTCATGTGCAGTCTTTTTGTATGAAAATAAGTTTTTATTTCTCTGATAGATGCT
Organism: Felis catus; assembly: GCF_018350175.1. Classification (NCBI taxonomy): domain Eukaryota; kingdom Metazoa; phylum Chordata; class Mammalia; order Carnivora; family Felidae; genus Felis; species Felis catus. Next base: position 50,981,465 of record NC_058380.1, read on the forward strand.
TACAAGTGCCTTTGTTGGTTTGTATAGTAATTGTGTCTTAAGCTTTAAGCAAACTGCCGGACATTTTTCTTTTTTTTTTTTCAGAATGACTGTATCATTTACTTCTCTGACATTTGGTAGTGTCACTATTTTTTATTGAAGCCATTCTGACAGGTGTGTAGTAATACCTCATTGTGGTTTTAGTTTGCATTTGAAAAGTGACTAACAAAGCTGAATATCTTTTCACATGATTTTTTGCCATCTGCATATCTTTGTCCGTATACTGTCTCTTCATGTCTTTTGCACATTTTTTAATTAGATTTTTTTTACCGTTGAGTTATGAGGATTCTCTATATACTCAGAAATCCTTTGTCACAAATGTGGTTTTTAGATAGCTTCTCCCCATCTGTAACATGTCACTTCATGCTCTTTATATGGGCTTTGACAGAACAAAAAAAATAAATTTTCAATTTTGATGAGGTTCAATTATTTTTCCTTTTATAGATTATAAATTTAGTGTCAAGTCTAGGAACTCTTCATAGCCCTAGATTCCAAAGACATGCCTCCCTTTTCTTTTGGTTTTATAGTTTCAGATGGTAACAAGTGTATGATCCATTAGGAGTTAATTTTTATATAAGGTGTAAGGTTTAAGTTGAGATTTTATCCCCCTTGGGGATATCTAGTTGCTCCAGCACTATTGGCTAAAAAAAGATGATTCCATATAAAACTGGCCTAAATTAGCATCAGCAAAATGTTGTTCTTCAATCTGGCCTTGCAATTCTGTTACTCTGCTCATAGGTGCTCCTGTTGATTGTGAAGGTTTTAAAGGTCCTGTTGATTGTGAAGATCCTGTAAAGGAAACTTGTGATTGACTCCCACATTTCATGGAAGACCTTCCTGGTAAAGGTTCCAAGTGACTGGAAGGTCAGGTCTGGGGTGGCCTGGTAGCCATTGACTGTAAAACATTACCCTTTCATCACAAGATTGAGTGTAATAAGATGAGTCCCTGGTTCTAATTCCAGAAGGCCAGAAAGACCTTAGAGGTGACTGCATGATCAATAGCGTTGACAAATAGACTTCCCACCTCAGGCCCTGTGGGAGGCCAGTCCTCCTCCCAAGTATTCTCCATGCAGCCTTGATGTCTCAGAAGCCACAGGACAATTGGGTTTTCTAGGATTTCAGTCAATGGACATACCCTCATAAGAATTATCCTGGCTCCTTTTACTTCCAGTTCAAAGGTCTTTCCTCTCAGTTGTCAAAATAAAGGGTGGCAGAAAGGTATTTTTGCAACTCTAATGCTAAAAAGATTTCAGGAGCAGTCAAACCAAACACACACCATTACTGACCAGAGTCAAGAATTACCTTTTCTTGGAAGGGTCTCAAGTTAATTACCCTTTGGACCATTGCCATCCAGCTCAGGTACCAGGGGAGCAGTGAGCTGCATGGGAAGCACTACTAAATTACAGCTCCCAGGGCCCAGAATCATTGACTGGGGGACCTGAGGTAAAGCCTCTGATGTCTTTGCACTTCAGTTTCCCTTTCCTCACAATGGCAGTAAGACCTGTCTTAGCTTCTTCATGGTGACACTGTGGGGTTCAAATTAGATACTAAAAGGGACAGTTCTCTGAAAACCTGATAGTTGTCCAGATTAAGAAGGCCTGTGATGTACACACACACACACACACACACACACACACACACACACACAGCAGGCTTCCCTGCCTATTTGGTCCCTACCCCCACACTGCAGCAGTGTGTAATTAAAAATTTCCTCTGCCTGCCCCGTCCCGCTGCCACACACAAAAAAAGTCCCCTGAAATTAGGCTTACCAATAAAGACCTGAACACTCTCTGGTAGCAAAGTGCTCAATAAATTATAGCTGTCATAATTACCCTGTGACATTTCATTATACCTTGCCACTCACTAGATGACAGCTTGGTTGGGGGCAATGGTGGGGGTGGCCGACTATCTACTAGATAGCTGTGTTCCCCTTCTGGAGCGCACAGTCCTGACTGAGAAGGGCTGCCCATACCCATCCTAGACTACATTTCTAAAACCCTTGAAGTTAGATGTGGCCATATGGCTGGATTTAGCCAAAGGAATGTGAAACATAGTCATGGGTGGTACTTAAGACAGTGGCCCTGATGGCTCTCCTCATGCTCTTGCCTCCCAGCTGGATAGCTGAAATGGTGGTGTTGACCAAAGAGACTAGAAGGAATATAAAGAAAAGAACAGAGTGTCTGTCAGCCTCCCTGACATCCCACAATGTCGACACAGGGTAGCACTGCTCTGTCAAGCTTTCTATTTTCTTTGATTAGTTGTATAGTTTGAGTTCATTATTTTTTTTTTAACAGAAGTTGCCCTATCCTAAGTCGTGACTCACATTGTCACTTCATTTTTTATGTGAACATGTGAATGTGTTAGCAGACTTCAGACATGTGACATGTTGTACTTTTATTTTTCCCTTGTGACGTGAAAATCAAATTACACAGAAAAGTAGGGTATGAACATCTCGGGTTCAAACAAATCTTTGAGAAATAACTTCTGAAAGTACAGTTCTTTCAAGACTGCATTTTTCTTTTTTTTTTTTTTATTATTTTTTTTATATGAAATTTATTGACAAATTAGTTTCCATACAACACCCAGTGCTCATCCCAAAAGGTGCCCTCCTCATTACCCATCACCCACCCTCTCCTCCCTCCCACCCCCCATCAACCCTCAGTTTGTTCTCAGTTTTTAAGAGTCTCTTATGCTTTGGCTGTCTCCCACTCTAACCTGTTTTTTTTTTTTTTCCTTCCCCTCCCCCATGGGTTCCTGTTAATTTCTCAGGGTCCACATAAGAGTGAAACCATATGGTATCTGTCTTTCTCTGTATGGCTTATTTCACTTAGCATCACACTCTCCAGTTCCATCCACGTTGCTACAAAAGGCCATATTTCATTTTTTCTCATTGCCACGTAATATTCCATTGTGTATATAAACCACAATTTCTTTATCCATTCATCAGTTGATGGACATTTAGGCTCTTTCCATAATTTGGCTATTGTTGAGAGTGCTGCTATGAACATTGGGGTACAAGTGGCCCTATGCATCAGTACTCCTGTATCCCTTGGATAAATTCCTAGCAGTGCTATTGCTGGGTCATAGGGTAGGTCTATTTTTAATTTTCTGAGGAACCTCCACACTGCTTTCCAGAGCGGCTGCACCAATTTGCATTCCCACCAACAGTGCAAGAGGGTTCCCGTTTCTCCACATCCTCTCCAGCATCTATAGTCTCCTGATTTGTTCATTTTGGCCACTCTGACTGGCGTGAGGTGATACCTGAGTGTGGTTTTGATTTGTATTTCCCTGATAAGGAGCGACGCTGAACATCTTTTCATGTGCCTGTTGGCCATCCGGATGTCTTCTTTAGAGAAGTGTCTATTCATGTTTTCTGCCCATTTCTTCACTGGGTTATTTGTTTTTCGGGTGTGGAGTTTGGTGAGCTCTTTATAGATTTTGGATACTAGCCCTTTGTCCGATATGTCATTTGCGAATATCTTTTCCCATTCCGTTGGTTGCCTTTTAGTTTTGTTGGTTGTTTCCTTTGCTGTGCAGAAGCTTTTTATCTTCATAAGGTCCCAGTAATTCACTTTTGCTTTTAATTCCCTTGCCTTTGGGGATGTGTCGAGTAAGAGATTGCTACGGCTGAGGTCAGAGAGGTCTTTTTCTGCTTTCTCCTCTAAGGTTTTGGTGGTTTCCTGTCTCGCATTTAGGTCCTTTATCCATTTGGAGTTTATTTTTGTGAATGGTGTGAGAAAGTGGTCTAGTTTCAACCTTCTGCATGTTGCTGTCCAGTTCTCCCAGCACCATTTGTTAAAGAGGCTGTCTTTTTTCCATTGGATGTTCTTTCCTGCTTTGTCGAAGATGAGTTGGCCATACGTTTGTGGGTCTAGTTCTGGGGTTTCTATTCTATTCCATTGGTCTATGTGTCTGTTTCTGTGCCAATACCATGCTGTCTTGATGATGACAGCTTTGTAGTAGAGGCTAAAGTCTGGGATTGTGATGCCTCCTGCTTTGGTCTTCTTCTTCAAAATTCCTTTGGCTATTCGGGGCCTTTTGTGGTTCCATATGAATTTTAGGATTGCTTGTTCTAGTTTCGAGAAGAATGCTGGTGCAATTTTGATTGGGATTGCATTGAATGTGTAGATAGCTTTGGGTAGTATTGACATTTTGACAATATTTATTTTTCCAATCCATGAGCAGGGAATGTCTTTCCATTTCTTTAAATCTTCTTCAATTTCCTTCATAAGCTTTCTATAGTTTTCAGCATACAGATCCTTTACATCTTTGGTTAGATTTATTCCTAGGTATTTTATGCTTCTTGGTGCAATTGTGAATGGGATCAGTTTCTTTATTTGTCTTTCTGTTGCTTCATTGTTAGTGTATAAGAATGCAACTGATTTCTGTACATTGATTTTGTATCCTGCAACTTTGCTGAATTCATGTATCAGTTCTAGTAGACTTTTGGTGGAGTCTATCGGATTTTCCATGTATAATATCATGTCATCTGCAAAAAGCGAAAGCTTGACTTCATCTTTGCCAATTTTGATGCCTTTGATTTCCTTTTGTTGTCTGATTGCTGATGCTAGAACTTCCAGCACTATGTTAAACAGCAGCGGTGAGAGTGGGCATCCTTGTCGTGTTCCTGATCTCAGGGAAAAAGCTCTCAGTTTTTCCCCATTGAGGATGATGTTAGCTGTGGGCTTTTCATAAATGGCTTTTATGATCTTTAAGTATGTTCCTTCTATCCCGACTTTCTCAAGGGTTTTTATTAAGAAAGGGTGCTGGATTTTGTCAAAGGCCTTTTCTGCATCGATTGACAGGATCATATGGTTCTGCTCTTTTTTTTTTGTTGATGTGATGTATCACATTGATTGATTTGCGGATGTTGAACCAGCCCTGCATCCCAGGAATGAATCCCACTTGATCATGGTGAATAATTCTTTTTATATGCCGTTGAATTCGATTTGCTAGTATCTTATTGAGAATTTTTGCATCCGTATTCATCAGGGATATTGGCCTGTAGTTCTCTTTTTTTACTGGGTCTCTGTCTGGTTTAGGAATCAAAGTAATACTGGCTTCATAGAATGAGTCTGGAAGTTTTCCTTCCCTTTCTATTTCTTGGAATAGCTTGAGAAGGATAGGTATTATCTCTGCTTTAAACGTCTGGTAGAACTCCCCTGGGAAGCCATCTGGTCCTGGACTCTTATTTGTTGGGAGATTTTTGGTAACCGATTCAATTTCTTCGCTGGTTATGGGTCTGTTCAAGCTTTCTATTTCCTCCTGATTGAGTTTTGGAAGAGTGTGGGTGTTCAGGAATTTGTCCATTTCTTCCAGGTTGTCCAATTGTTGGCATATAATTTTTCATAGTATTCCCTGATAATTGTTTGTATCTCTGAGGGATTGGTTGTAATAATTCCATTTTCATTCATGATTTTATCTATTTGGGTCATCTCCCTTTTCTTTTTGAGAAGCCTGGCTAGAGGTTTGTCAATTTTGTTTATTTTTTCAAAAAACCAACTCTTGGTTTCGTTGATCTGCTCTACAGTTTTTTTAGATTCTATATTGCTTATTTCTGCTCTGATCTTTATTATTTCTCTTCTTCTGCTGGGTTTAGGCTGCCTTTGCTGTTCTGCTTCTAGTTCCTTTAGGTGTGCTGTTAGATTTTGTATTTGGGATTTTTCTTGTTTGAGATAGGCCTGGATTGCAATGTATTTTCCTCTCAGGACTGCCTTCGCTGCGTCCCAAAGCGTTTGGATTGTTGTATTTTCATTTTCGTTTGTTTCCATATATTTTTTAATTTCTTCTCTAATTGCCTGGTTGACCCACTCATTCCTTAGTAGGGTGTTCTTTAACCTCCATGCCTTTGGAGGTTTTCCAGACTTTTTCCTGTGGTTGATTTCAGGCTTCATAGCATTGTGGTCTGAAAGTATGCATGGTATAATTTCAATTCTTGTAAACTTATGAAGGGCTGTTTTGTGACCCAGTATATGATCTATCTTGGAGAATGTTCCGTGTGCACTCGAGAAGAAAGTATATTCTGTTGCTTTGGGATGCAGAGTTCTAAATATATCTGTCAAGTCCATCTGATCCAATGTCTCATTCAGGGCCCTTGTTTCTTTATTGACCGTGTGTCTAGATGATCTGTCCATTTCTGTAAGTGGGGTGTTAAAGTCCCCTGCAATTACCACATTCTTATCAATAAGGTTGCTTATGTTTATGAGTAATTGTTTTATATATTTGGGGGCTCCGGTATTCGGCGCATAGACATTTATAATTGTTAGCTCTTCCTGATGGATAGACCCTGTAACTATTATATAATGTCCTTCTTCATCTCTTGTTACAGCCTTTAATTTAAAGTCTAGTTTGTCTGATATAAGTATGGCTACTCCAGCTTTCTTTTGGCTTCCAGTCGCATGATAAATAGTTCTCCATCCCCTCACTCTCAATCTAAAGGTGTCCTCAGGTCTAAAATGAGTCTCTTGTAGACAGCAAATAGATGGGTCTTGTTTTTTTATCCATTCTGATACCCTATGTCTTTTGGTTGGTGCATTTAATCCATTTACATTCAGTGTTATTATAGAAAGATACGGGTTGAGAGTCATTGTGATGTCTGTATGTTTTATGCTTGTAGTGATGTCTCTGGGACTTTGTCTCACAGGGTCCCCCTTAGGATCTCTTGTAGGGCTGGTTTAGTGGTGACAAATTCCTTCAGTTTTTGCTTGTTTGGGAAAACCTTTATCTCTCCTTCTATTCTAAATGACAGACTTGCTGGGTAAAGGATTCTCGGCTGCATATTTTTTCTGTCTAGCACCCTGAAAATCTCGTGCCAATTCTTTCTGGCCTGCCAAGTTTCAAAAGAGAGATCAGTCACAAGTCTTATAGGTCTCCCTTTATATGTGAGGGCACGTTTACCCCTTGCTGCTTTCAGAATTTTCTCTTTATCCTTGTATTTTGCCAGTTTCACTATGATATATCGTGCAGAAGATCGATTCAAGTTACGTCTGAAGGGAGTTCTCTGTGCCTCTTGGATTTCAATGCCTTTTTCCTTCCCCAGTTCAGGGAAGTTCTCAGCTATTATTTCTTCAAGTACCCCTTCAGCACCTTTCCCTCTCTCTTCCTCCTCTGGGATACCAATTATGCGTATATTATTTCTTTTTAGTGTATCACTTAGTTCTCTAATTTTCCCCTCATACTCCTGGATTTTTTTCTCTCTCTTTTTCTCAGCTTCCTCTTTTTCCATAACTTTATCCTCTAGTTCACCTATTCTCTCCTCTGCCTCTTCAAGCCGAGCTGTGGTGGTTTCCATTTTGTTATGCATTTCGTTTAAAGCGTTTTTCAGCTCCTCGTGACTGTTCCTTAGTCCCTTGATCTCTGTAGCAAGAGATTCTCTGCTGTCCTGTATACTGTTTTCAAGCCCAGCGATTAATTTTATGACTATTATTCTAAATTCACTTTCTGTTATATTATTTAAATCCTTTTTGATCAGCTCATTAGCTGTTGTTATTTCCTGGAGATTCTTCTGAGGGGAATTCTTCCGCTTGGTCATTTTGGATAGTCCCTGGCGTGGTGAGGACCTGCAGGGCCCTTCCCCTGTGTTGTGGTGTATAACTGGAGTTGGTGGGCGGGGCCGCAGTCAGACCTGATGTCTGCCCCCAGCCCACCGCTGGGGCCACAGTCAGACTGGTGTGTTCCTTCTCTTCCCCTCTCCTAGGGGCGGGATTCACTGTGGGGTGGTGTGGCCCGTCTGGGCTACTTGCACACTGCCGGGCTTGTGATGCTGGGGATCTGGTGTATTAGCTGGGGTGGGTAGGCAAGGTGCACGGGGGCAGGAGGGGCAGGCTTAGATCGCTTCTCCTTAGGTGATCCTCTTCAGGAGGGGCCCTGTGGCAGCGGGAGGGAGTCAGATCCGCTGCCGGAGGTTTGGCTCCACAGAAGCACAGAGTTGGGTGTTTGCGCGGAGCGAGCAAGTTCCCTGGCAGGAACTGGTTCTCTTTGGGATTTTGGCTGGGGGATGGGCAGGGGAGATGGCGCTGGCGAGCGCCTTTGTTCCCTACCAAGCTGAGCTCTGTCGTCAGGGGGCTCAGCAGCTCTCCCTCCCTTTGTCCTCCAGCCTTCCCGCTTTCCAAGCAGAGCTGTTAACTTATGACCTCCCAGACGCTAAGTCGCGCTTGTTGTGGGAACACAGTCTGTCAGGCCCCTCCGCTTTTGCCAGCCAGACTCGGGGGCTCTGCTTGGCCGGCGAGCCGCCCCTCCGCCCCGGCTCCCTCCCGCCAGTCCGTGGAGCGCGCACCGCCTCGCCGCCCTTCCTACCCTCTTCCGTGGGCCTCTCGTCTGCGTTTGGCTCCAGTGACTCCGTTCTGCTAATCCTCTGATGATTTTCTGGGTTATTTAGGCAGGTGTAGGTGGAATCTAAGTGATCAGCAGGACGCGCGGTGAGCCCAGCGTCCTCCTAAGCCGCCATCTTGCCGCTTCCAAGACTGCATTTTTCAAGAGTTGCCTTGATTAGGTAAAATGAGTGTCACCTACAAATATTAGCCAGACCAATTTTTGAGATAAGTTTGACAGAAAACATTTTCTCTCTGAAAGGAGTCTTATCTCATCAGATTTTCTTAATGTCGCCTACATCTGGTGCAGTCACAGAGACTATGAACTCCTCCAATCTTTACTTTTCATTCCCCCTGGGTTTTGTGCAGCCACTGGCCCTTGAGATATCCTAAGTATTTGAACAAACAAAACCCCAGGACTGGGAAATCATAACACATCACGTGGGCAGTTGAGTGACTGTCGCCTCAGCCTCTGAAACCAAAGGGATCCAGGTTTTAGCTCCAGTTTAACCATCTGATCAGTCATGGATCCAGTAAAAACTGACCCAGGACTTTGTTCCCTCAACCAAAAGCAGTCTAATAATAGTAGCCACTTGTGTGGAGTCCATGGGGTAATGCATGCAGATGGCACAGATGCTCAAAATGCACCCAATAAAGTCAGCTATTCTGTTCACAAGTACTTTTGGTAAATAACTGCACTAAAAGCAATTTGAAACTATTTTGCTGCAAGTATAGTTAGACTACCAGCCTAAAACAAATAAAATTTCTACTAGGGAGAGTCCTACTTGGTTAGTGATCACTGGGATATATAACTGTGCACATGAGACAGAGAGATAGACAGAGAGAGACAGAGGAAGAGAGACTAAGGGAGGAGGAGGGAGAGTGAGAGGGAGAGTGAGATACAGAGCAATGGAGACAGGGAGAATGACAGAGCTACAGAGATAGTGATAGAGACAAAGAGAGGTGAGGGACAAAGAGAGTGTAAGAGACAGGGAGATAGACACAGAGGGGGACAAAAAGAAGGGGCATGGAGAGAGAAGAGAATGTAAATACAAATCAAAGTCAATAGAACAACCTCTCTGAAGTACTGAAAGGAAAGCTAAAATAACTTTCAATGCAAATTCTATACCCAACTGAGTATTTACCATTAGAAAAGAATTCCATTTATAACTCTCTTAATTTTTGTGCAGATGCAAGTTTTGGCTTGGTATGGTATTACTGCTGCTTGAAGAATTGGACATTTCTTACAGTGTAGGTCTTCTGTTGCTGAATTTTCTGTGTTTTGTTAGTCTGCAAAAGTCTGTACTTGGCTTGATTATTGCTCAGTGTGGCCACAGCAAGCACTCTACCTTTTGCAGTAGGAAGAGGTCTCATCACTACCTCAGGGGTGAAAATTGCTTCAAGACATGCGGCTACATACTTTACTTGTAACTCTTCTTATCCCCTAGAATGTCAGTCCCTTGAGAGCAGATTTCCCAGCGTTTAGTTCAGGACCTCACCCCAGCTGCCCTTTCCTGGGCAGCTACCATCTTGGCCACCTCCTACTTGGTGGCAGCCTCATTGTGGCCCTCTGCTGGCCCCTCTGCTGCCCCCACCAGCACCTCAGGGGCCTGTGCTGTCACTGCCACCCACCCCTACTACAGTCATTTTGGTGGAGGGTTGAAGTGACAAGGCTCTACTGTCCTATCTGCCCGGAACACAGCAAAGCCACCAGCTGTGAGAAGTCAACTGGTGGTGTGGAGGTAGAGATAGAAGAAGTGATAGGGCAATAACAGGACAGAGGTGGCCCAGGGGAGGACCACATCAGGTATGGGCAGGGGCTGAGGACACCTGTGACTGTGGAGGCAGAAATGGCATTCAGAGGAGGAAGTATTGCTGAGGGATATGATGGTGATGGGGTTAGAACCTCACAGAGAGGGATGAGTGGGGACAAAGGTGCATGTGTATTTAAATTTAGTGGAATTTATGGTTAGCTGATTGGGAAGACTTTAAAAACAGGAGTTATTTGGGGGTAGCTGGGTGGCTCATTTGGTTAAGTGTCCTACTCTTTATCGCAGCTCAGGTCATGATCTCACAGTTCATGGACTCGAGCCCCACATCGGACTGTGCACTGACTGAGCAGAGCTTGGGATTCTCTCCCTCTCTCTCTCTGCCCCTCCCTCTCTGTCTCTGCCTGGCCCTGTTTCTCTCTGTCTCTCCCTCTCTTTGTCTCAAAAAAAATAAACAAACATTAAAAAAATTAAAAAAATAGGTATTTAATAAGCAAAGTAATGAAATAATTATTATATTTTAATTATTTTCATTAAATAAAATAGCATGTACAGTGCCCTAGTGTTACATCTAGCATGTTGGAGCTACACAGTGAATGCTGTTAGTATTAAACCACATGAACTTGAAAATTAAAAGACTTTTGTCAAAATAGGATTTACCTGACTTTCTAATTTGAATAAAGAAGTCTACATATTCATGACTTCGTTGGCTCTTCTAGGGTTTATCTATTCTTTGCGAATTCCATGACATGATTCCTTGGATTTTAAGTTGTAATTTGCATGCTAGCGAGACAGACAAATGCATGTATAGAAAAGGCTTGAATAGTTTTCCAGATATTCTAATTATTCATCTTGGTGATTTTGTTTCAGGAAAAATTCCTCGAAGAATTGAGTATCATCACCACTTGTCAAAATTAAGTAAATTCAGAATGTTTGGTCGGCTATTTGCTCGTATAAATGAAACTACTGTTACAGAAATAACAGAAAGAATAATTGAGCTCATATTAAGTTGCCTCCCTGCTTCACATTTTCCTCCTCTCACAGTCAGCTGTTCTGCCTTACCAGATTTGTATTTCTCTAGAGAACACAGATGTGAGCATATCTCCTCCCCAACCCACAGCCTCCAGGGCTTCCCATTGTCAAATGGCTTGGTCTGACATGCCTGGCCCTTCCTTTCTAGCCTCAATACTTACAGTGCCCCTCAGAGACTGTTATGTCCTAGAGAAACTGAGATACATTTTATGCCATATCCTATGCTTTTTCAGTGGCAGTCTTTAAATTCTACCCATGTTTGAAGACACAGTTGAAATGGCAATTCTTTTTGAAGCTTTATCTATCTAATTCCCATGCCTAAATCCAGGATGATAATTATTGTCTGTAAACTATCACAACACTTTATTTTACCTGTGTTGGGGGCACCTGAGTGACTCAGTCAGTTAATTGTCCGACTCTTGATCACAGCCCAGGTCTTGATCCTGCAGTGCATGGGGTTTAAGCCCTGCATGGGGCTCTGTGCTGACTGTGCAGGGCCTACTTGGGATTCTGTCTCTCCCTCTCTCTCTCTGCCCTTTCTGCACTCAGGCTTGCTTGCTGTCTCTCTCTCAAAATGAATAAATAAACTTATTGTTTTTTAATTTTACCTGTGTTGTACCAGATTGTGCCCACCTATTTGTTTTCCTTCCTTCCTTCCTTTCACATTTTGTGCACATACTAGGTCACATGCTGTGTTACATGCTGAGCATGCAGCAAGGAATAAATCAAGAGACATCCATGCTCTTCGGGATATAATGCACTGGGGGAAAGAGCCACTAAATAATCAAAAAGTACCTTTGGGGTCCGTTGGTGGCTCAGTAGCAGACTTTGGCTCAGGTCGTGATCTCACAGTCCCTGAATTCGAGCCCCGAGTCGGACTCTGTGCTTACAGCTCAGAGCCTGGAGCCTGCTTCGGATTCTGTGTCTCCCTCTCTGTCTGCCCCTCCCCTGTGGGTGCTGTCTCTCTCTCTCTCTCTCTCTCTCTCTCTCTCTCTCTCTCTCTCAAAAATATTAACATTTTTTAACAACTATGTTTATAATTAAAAAATGAATGCTACCAAGGGAACAGCACCGTAAACTGGCACAGCAGAGGACTGCATTTAGATTTTGAAATACAAAAGGAATTTTGGTCAGGGAGGTAGCGCAGAACTGGTACTGGCAAAGGACACCCAGAGTCCTACTTTCAGAGGTTCTAGTCGGCAGCCTACAGCCACACAATTGGGCTCTCCTGGAGAGTCCATAAAAACCTTTCTCTTGCGTGTGCATCCATTTGCCTAAGTGCAGAATGCCTTGATGAGCCTCTCCTAGCTAACTATTGATTGATCCAAGTTTCACCCAAAATGTCTGTGGTTTTCCACCCCCACCCCCACTTCTTTCCTTCTTACAAATCCTGATTTTGCTTTTGGTAAATGGAATCAATTAATTACTAATTTATTATTGGTTCCTTCCCCGTATAAATAAATAACATGCAAATAAAATAAACATCTGCTTGTTAGTTCATTTTTGGGAGAAGTTACCATTTACTGAGCTTTCATGAGTGCCAGGCATGGTATGTGAGTTTTAAATACATTATCTCCTTTGATTTTCACCTTGAAACTCTAAACTCAATGATGACTTTTTGTCCTCACAATGGAAACTAAAGCACAGAAATGGAAAGTAAGAGGACCAATACTTGAATCTAGTTCAAGTTGGCTCCAAAGCCTGTGTTTGTAATCACGCATTACCAGACCATGACCAATTGGACAAGTTCTTTAAAGGGAGGGAAAATACTTCATCACTAGTGATTCCTCTTGTGAAATGGAAAATCAGGTAGAAAAACATACTTGATACCATTATATTTCAGAAATAAAGGGACTTGAGCTAATGTTCTAAAAGTTTGTCTCTCAATTTTAAGAATCAATTAAAATTCTAATACCAGTTTTCCATAATAACTAAAATGAATCTAGTTTACAAACGATAATTCTATGTGATTTTTCAAAGAACTATTAGATAATATTGTAAATATGTTTTTCCTCTGTTGTCTCTCAGCACATTTTTACCAAATAGACTTTAATCTATTTTTCTGTCTTTCCAAGTGTCTGCCTGCCTTATTTCCCTTTTTCTCTTTGCTTCTTTATTTTGGGCTGTCTCTATTTTCCTTGTTCTTTTTTTTACTTTTTCCCTCCTTCCTTCATGCCTTCATTTCTATCCATCTGTCATCTGTCCATGCATCCTCTTTGCTCATTCAATACATAAATCAAGAAGCTGCAAAATAGTTGAAATTCCCAGAAATTCTCAACATCATTGCCTCCAACAAAAATGGTTTCCATGCATTAACATTGCCAGCTATGGCTGAATTAATTAGTTGTCATATGAGTTAACTTCTCTGAATAGTTGAAGCATCTCCTGTTGAGGGTGATTCCTAACTTTATTAGGAAAGAATTTTTTTTTTCTAAAAACAATTGAGAAGTACTGCTTGTTTTCTACCTGAGGGAATTTCTAAAACCTTCAGAAAGCACTCCACCATGAATGAAAAATGAGACCATCTGATAAATAGGTAGACCTTGAAACCTTGAACATTGAGATGCTTATCGGATCCTAAACTATGCTTCAGTAGAATAACCTGATTAACTTCCAAGGTTTGACACTTCCTGTTCCAGTCAAGCCAGGACATCTCTAAGGAATAGTCACTGAGCTGTCATGTTGGTGCTGTCCTTCAAAAACTCAAAATGTTACAGAAAGTACTTTGAAAAATTTGGTAATGTGCACTTGTGGGTGTATATTCAGGCATACACATACAGGATTAAATTTAGACATGAAGGCATTATGAGCAGCTTGATGAGGTGACATCTCCTTAAAGCAATATTTTTAAAATAATTATACACATATATTTAGTAATATAGAGAAGTGTCTAATTTTCTGTTAATACTGTATTCCTCTCTTTGCATTCAGAATAATAAACTTGTTAAATGTATTAGGTAAAATAATACTTGTAATTTCATTCCATGTTTTTTAGTGATGCATAGTGTTTCTTGGGGTGCCTGGCTGACTCAGGCAGTGGAGTATGAGACTCTTGATCTCCGGTCGTAAGTTCAAGCCCTACATTATACATGGAGCCTACTTAAAAAAATCATCTGAATGACCATAACTTAATGTTTCTTTTTTTTAATAACAGATCTTATTTTATTTATCTTCACAACAGATTTTATTTTTAGCCTTTGATCTACACTTTATTTTTTAAATTTTCATTCCTGTTAACATACAGTGCAACGTTAGTTTCAGATGTACAGTGTAGAGATTTAACACATCTATACAACACCTGGTGCTCATCCCCCTCCCCATCAGTTCTCTATAGTTAAGAGCCTAACCCATTTAACCCATCCCCCCATCAGATCTCTATAGTTAAGAGTCTGTTTCTTGGTATGCCTCTCTTTTTTTCCTCCCTTTCTCATTTGTTTTGTTGCTTAAATTCCACATATGAGTGAAATGATATGGTATTTGTCTGACCATATTTCTCTTAGCATAATACTCTCTAGCACCATCTAGTCATTGCAAATGGCAAAATTTCATTCGTTTTTATGTCTGAAAATTATTCCATTATATACACACCACATCTTCTTTATCCATTCATCAGTCGATGGACTTTTGGGCTCTTTCCATAATTTGACTATTGTTGATAATACTGCTATAAACATCGAGGTGTATGTACCCCTTCACATTTGTATTTTTGCATCCTTTGGATAAATATCTAGTAGTGTAATTGTTGGGTCATAGGGTAGTTCTATTTTTAACTTTCTGAGGAACCTCCATACTGTTTTCCAGAGTGACTGTACCAGTTTGCATTCCCACCAGGATTGGAAGAGGGCTCCTTTTTCTCCACATCCTCACCAACACTTGTTTCTTGTGTTGTTGATTTTAATAACTCTGATAGGTATGAGGTGGTATCTTTTGTAGTTTTGATTTGCATTCCCCTAATTATCAGTAATGTTGAGCATCTTTTCATGTGTCTATTGGCTGTCTGTAGGTCTTTGGAGAAATGTCTGTTCATGTGTTCTGCCCATTTTTAATTAGATTATTTGTTTTTTGGGGTGTTGTATGAGTTATTTATATATTTTGGATATTAACCCTTTGATTTGGTATGTCATTTGTAAATATCTTCTCCCATTCAGTAGGTTGCCTTTTAGTTTTGTTGATTGTTTGCTGTGCAGAAGCTTTTTATTTTGAGGTAGTCCTAATAGTTTATTTTTGCTTTTATTTCCCATGCCTCAGGGGACATGTTAGAAGGAAGTTATTATGGCCATGTCAAAAAGGTTACTGCCTGTGTTCTCCTCCAGGATTTTAATGGTTTCCTGTCTCACATTTTGGTCTTTAATCCCTTTTGAATTTATTTTTGTGTTTGGCGTAAGAAGGTGGTCTAGTTTTATTTTTTTACATGAGGCTGTCCAGTTCCCAACACCATTTGTAGAAGAGACTGTCTTTTTTTTTCCCATTGAGTATGCTTTCCTGCTTTGCTAAGTAATTGACCAAATAGTGGTGGGTTTATTGGTGAGTTTTCTATTCTGTTCTATTGATCTAGGTGTCTATTTTTGTACCAGTACCATACTCTTTTGATCACTAAAACTTTGTAATATAACTTGAAGTCTGGAATTGTGATGACTCCAAAAAAAATCCAGTGATCTAGAACCTCTGTGATGCAGCAAAAGTGGTCTTAGGAGGGAAGTATATAGGAATATAGGCCTACAGCAAGAAGCAAGAAAAATGTCAAATAAAGAATTTAACCTTATACCTAAAGGAGCTAGAAAAAGAACAACCAGTGAAGGCTAAAGCCAGCAGAAGGAAGGGAGTAATAAAGGTTAGAGCAGAAATAAATGATAGAGAAACTAAAAAAACATTGGAAGAAATCAGTGAGACTAGGAGCTGGATCTTTGAAAAAATTAATAAAATTGATAAACCTCTAGCTAGACTTACTAAGAAAAAAATAGGACTCAAAATTATTAATTAGAAAGGAGTAATAACAACCAACACTACAGAAATACAAACAATTAAAAGAGAATATTATGAAAAACCATATGCCATCAAATTGGAAAAACTGGAAGAAATGGGTAAATTCCTGGAAACATACAGACTACCAAAACTAAAACAGGAAGAAATAGAAAACTTGAACAGACTGATAAATTGCATCAGTAATCAGAAATTTCTTAACAAAGTCCAGGACCAGATGGCTTCCCAGGAGAATTCTACCAAACATTTAAAGAAGAATTAAGACCTATTCTTCTCAAACTATTCCAAAACAGAGAAAAGGAAGGAAACTGCCAAATTCATTCTGGTAAGGCCAGCATTGCCCTTATACCAAAACTGGTAAAAACTCTACAGAAAACTACAGGCCAATATCTTTGAACATGGATGCAAAAATTCTCCATAAAATACTAGCAAACTGAATCCAACAAAACATTAAAAAAATAATTCACCATAATCAAGTGAGATTTATTTCTGGGTTGCAAGATGGTCCAGTAGTTGCAAATTGATCAATTTCTTATACCACATTAATAAATCTTATGGATAAGAACAATAAGATTATTTCAATAGATGGGCAAATGAATTTGCCAAAGTACAGCATCTGTTCATGGTAAAAACGCTCAACAGTAGGTTAGAGGGAAAATACCGCAACATAATAAAGGCCATATATGAAAAACCCATGGCTGACATCCTCCTCAATGGGGAAAAACTGAGAGTTTCTTCTACAGTCAGGAATATGAAAGGGATGTCCACTCTCACTACTCTTACCTGGCACCGTATTGCAAGTCCTAGCCACAGCAATTAAAAACAAAAAGAAATAAAAGGCATCCAAATTGGCAAGGAAGAAATAAAACTTTCACTATTTGCAGATGGCTTGATGCTCTATATAGAAAACCCAAAAGACTCCACCAAAAAAATTACTAGAACTGATAAACAAATTCAGTAAAGTTGCAGAACACAAGATCAATGTACAGTAATCTGTTGTGTTTCCATACACCATGAATTCAGCAGAAAGAGAAACTTATGAATCAATTCCATTTGTAATTGTACCAAAAATAATAAGATACCAAGGCATAATCCTAAACAAAGGGGTGAAAGACCTAACTCTGAAAACTTTAAAACACTACTGAAAGAAATTGAAGATGACACAAAGAAATGTAAAGACATTCCATGTTCATAGACTGGAATAAAAAATATTGTTAAAATGTCTATACTATCCAAAACAATCTACACATTTAATGTAATCCCTATCAAAATACTACCAACATTTTTTTTTTTTTACAGAGCTACAACAAACAACCTAAAAATGCTTATGGAACCACTAACGACCCCAAATAGCCATAATAACCTTGAATAATTTAATAATTCTTACCTACATTCATTAAAGATAGAAGTAATTCACATGAATATGGCTACAGGTTTGTTTAAAAGTACTGAATTTAAAGTGTTTTTTTTTTTCTTTCTGGTTTCTTTTTGGCTCAATATTTCCAATTTTACTGTGGTTCTAATTTTCCATTGTTGTTAAACTGGAAAACCTATTGGAAAGCACTGAAATTTTTTAAATTTAGCTAAATAACATTTCATTACAGCATGCACTGAATTGTACTTTTTTATATTTCAGGTTTTTCTTTGATTTCATTTTATATTCAACAGATTGCTCTCAATATTGGTGGCTTGGTTTCAAGTGCGTGGAATAGAAGATTGCTATACCTGTAGATTTACAGCAAAAAAAATGGATGATGGGTTCTTCAGATATGTGAGTTTTTGCACTAATTTGAATTAATTTGAGATTGCTTTGCCAGAAATGAGAGAAATTTTCACATTTTTCTCATTCATATCGCAAAGAAATTTTTAGGCCTATGATTTATAGAAAGAAAGGTAAATCTGACTGGATCCTCAGAGATTGTATGATGAGGCTCTTTTGTGTTTCAGAGAAAAAGGAACTCAAACTCAGACAGGTGAAGGGAGGCTTCCCAAGCCTGCTGAAAGAAGTTGCCTTTTTTTATATGCAGGAGGACAATGGTTGTTTTGTGGTCCTTTTGGGTTTCTTTAGTTTTCATGCTTCAGTGGTAGTCAAGGGAGTTTTTGAAGCATCAAGAGCCTTTTGAATGTCTATTCCTTGTCTTATTTTCATGGAGCACCTACTTTGCGGTCTGAGAACAAGATGTAGGAAGAGATATTAAACAGAGTTATTCAAGAATTATTTAAATACTTTGATAAAAACTATGAAGGGGAAGTAGAGTACTAGGCGTATGTATATTAAAAAAGAGGGATCTGACCTTGTCAGGTGGGTTAGGGAATGTCTTCAAGAGGAAAGCAAATCTAAGCTGAGACCTGAAGGATAATTTGGAATTGTACAATGGAGGAAGACAATTCCATTAATAACAGTATCATGAGAAACATTGAATAGTACTGGGAATGTAGGATTTGAGACGTTGGGTTGTGATAATGACTGCCTGAGTGAAAATCTCTTTGAACAAGTCTGTTTCTATAAGTAAGACATTGAGGTTCTCTGTTCCTCACCAGTGTTTTTCTGTAAAATGAGGATTATAATGCTGTTAGCATGTTACACTGTTAACATATTATTATGAAAATCCCATGTGAAACAGTGCATGTAAAGTGCCTTAATGCATGCCCAGCACGTAGTAAACAACGACAAACAGCTGTTATTATTCTAGCATTTTGCAGATTACAAAACACTTTTATAGGCATCATGTATCATTTGGTCAGCAATGCTTCCCTATAGTTCTCAGTCCTCGGGGCCTACTGGTACTGCCCTCTGCTACTGGTACTGTGATTCTTTTTGGAGAAAATAAATGGACACTGTGAACCCCTCTTTAGCTCTGTCAAGGGCCAGGAGTATGCCAGAGAGAAAACACAGACATAGCCTAGGTCTCAGAGTCCCAAATAATATTCAAGAATCCTTTTTTCTAGACTGGAAGTTGGTTAGTACTTAAAATGCTGATAGTAGTTCAAGAAGAAAGGAAACACATATTTAAAGGGCTAGGTTATACTAAAGATTTTGACAACATGACATTTATGATTTAAGTGCCCCTCAGGAATCATGTCCTTGAACTGTTCAATAATGATGTAAGATGGGTGAGCAAACAATTTAAGTGTTACTCTGAAATAATCTCAGCAGGAGCACCGTATTGTCAACAGTCATCTCCACATCTCTGTTCTGTGAAGTAGCTGTTCATTGTTGTCCATTTATTCCTTTACAACTATAAGTCTTTGACCAAGTCACTTAGCATCTTCTAACAGTTCTTAAAAGATATTCTAAAGAAATCAAATGTAAGATGGTGTGACTATTAAACTAACTGTCAAATAAAGGGTGTCATTTCTATTGTAAAGAGAATCTCTTTCACTGAATACTTTTATCCTTCTTTTATCTGGTATTGTGACTCTTCTGAGGGTTTGGATGGTGGCATTTATTGTCACAACTCTAGAGCATTTAACCTTGGTGGATTTTTTTGACATATGCAAAATATTTTACCCATCTTATCACATATAGTCTTGCCCAACTTTTAGTTAGTGAAATAGAGAATAGGAGATGTTCAACAAGTTGTCCAAGTTTATATACTTGGTTAGTGGCAGAGCCACGACTTGACCCAAATGTTTGTCTCCAAATAGAATGCTCTGGCCACGAAGCTGTGATTTTTTTACCTTGTTTTCAAAGCTTTTACATAAAGACGAAAGCAAGCATTTTATTTTTATTTATTATTATTTTTAATATTTTAGAGTTGTAAGATTAGTAAAACACAGAAGACTGTCTTTCAGCAGTATTACACTGAGGACACCACTCAATGTAGATTCAATTCCAAGGAAGTATTAGGGCTTTAGAGGCCAGGCAAGAGGATGTCACTGCTGAGCAGGATAGACTGGATGCAGCCAATGCTGTAACCAACTGACCCCCTGGGAGAGGATTGTTGTATAGACTTAGATTTGGCCACCCTGGGGATCCACATCTGAAATTCCCCAGAGGCCATAAGGCGAATGTCCTCCTGAAGCCTTTGGAAGATTTCCAGCCCTATTTGAAAAAGACAACCTCCAACCATTTCTCATTTAAGGCAGCCACTGACGAGCTGTTAATGATTCCCCTAGGGTCTCTCACTTCAGGCACTTTAAGAATTGTTTCAGTTGAACTTGAATCAGGGCATTTTTTACAGAAGATCCAGCTTGCTTTTTACCATCCTCCTTTGGGATTAAGTTAAGGAAACCAAAGCCATTATTTGCTTGTGGCTTTGCTGAATCAATGAATTTTACTCACTATAAACCCACATGAAGTAATTCTTTTTCATGAAAAGATAGCCTAGGCAGTTTTGAGCCTTGAATTTTGAAGAATACACAGAAGGCTCTCTCACACTGGTAATTAGAGCTGGCATCAAGGCAGTGCACACAAGCAGTGAAGGGGCTTTTCCATGTTCGGCACATGGAGAGACAGAGGGACAGAGGGACAGATTGTGTTGAAAGTGAAGTAACAAACATATGAAAGAGGGATTCATAATCTTTGGGAGCACAAAAATGGTTTTTCCCTTAATGTTGTTCTACATTGTACTTCCCTTGAGTTGCTTGAGATACCTGTTGTTCGAAGTGTATACAAATTCAATGATACTGCTTTTCTGGGGCAAACATCGTGGACTGCATACATGGTTTGGGCATATCTGCCATACTTTGTTACATCTATGACTTCACTGAGTCTAAGATGTACCATAGCATGTTAATGTATCACTGAACAGCTGGTCATACCAGTCTCTTCTGGCTTTGACACATATCTTGCCTTTCTTGATGGTATTTTTAGTGTCTCCTGCCTTTATTCTATTGCTTGCACTTGAGTACCAATAACAAATAGCACAGCTATTCTGATGTATAAAATGTACATCTTTGTTGTAGCTTCATCTAAAGAACTTGTTTGCCTTGAAAGAAAATAGGAAGTTTTGATCATTATTTGGACAATAAGTATTTACTTGATGAATAATAAATTTATATACAATGACTCATTTTAACCAAATGACTCCGTTTCATCAATAAATGACAGTGTAGTCTTTTGGTGACTGACTAGTAATGCCATTTTATATGTCCCACTCCTGCTGGGCAACAGTAATAGTAAGACACCATCGACTATAAAACACATCCCCAATTTGAAAAATTTAGCATGTTAGAAAAAATGTGTGATTAAAAACTGATGAACTATAATAGTTCATCAGCCTAAATCATCAAGAGAGGAGGAAAACATCCAGCCAGAGGAATTTAAGGTCTAACGACAAGAAAGAACTAAAGCAGTAAGCTAGTGGACAATGTCTTAAGGTTTCCCTCAGGTTGACTAAACTTTAAACATTGATTGTAGGCCTCTGACATCCCTTTTATTGGTGCATTTAGAAAACTTGAAATTATAAATTCTTTCTCTCCCCCTTTTAAGATGTAAATTTTCTACAACCTCAATTTGTCTTTTCAAGGAACATCCCTTGAAAATGTAATCATCAAAGGAGATAGTCCCCTAACCTCCCAGTCTCACCAGTTAGCAAACACAGATGGCCTAATCACAGTGACCAACCCTCCCTGCCAAAGTCCTTTTGTACTTTTCCACTAGCTTACCCAGTTCTTAAAAGTTCCCCACCTTTTGTTTGGGTCGACTTGAGTTTGATCTCTCTCCCTTATTATAGTAGGGTTGCATAAAGTCTTCCTTGCCTGTTTAAGTGATCCAGTGAAATTGTTGTTGTATGCTAGTAACCTAGTTCTAGAGAAATGACCAGCATTAAAATGATCCTTTATATGTTCTTAACACATCCTACTTTGAATTTTTTTTTGCACATGCTTTTGTCTCCCACATAGCAATATTTTCTGAGAGTAAAATCCCTGTAATGTATTTTCCTCTGTAGTATTTCCATGTTGTAAATGCTGAGTGTAAGGTGTTGAGATTATAATTCATGGTTAGAACTGGTCATTTTTATTGCTTCAAACCAAGGAGTTGAGAGGTGAAAAATTCTTTATAATTAATATACCTAATTTTTCAGCCTAATATTTTGTGGCCCAGAGATTCATGCTTTTCTCAGGATCACATAACTAGCATATGGTTGACCGAGAACAATCTTGTGTTGTTTCCACTAGATTAATGATAACTAATATTGAGCCATGTATTTGACACCCGTGTAGCTTAAAAAATGCTGATGCACATTTACTATCAGGATCAGTTTATTCATAGTCTCTGGTTATGGGCCTAGGCATTTGTGGTTTGTAAAAGCTCACTAAGGTGGTTTTTTGTTGGTGTTTCTAAAGTTCATGTGAAGTATAGCCAGAACCATCAGAATATGCTGTCTCCCTATACATAATACACTAAAACCTAGCAAGAAACTAATTACTAGTGGACATCAGGCACAGAAGAGCAGAAGGCAAAATTTTGAATGCTTTTTAGCTTTTGTGTACTTACCAATTGCCATTTATTTTATTTTATTTTATTTTTAAAAAAATTTTTTTTTCAACGTTTATTTATTTTTGGGACAGAGAGAGACACAGCATGAACGGGGGAGGGGCAGAGAGAGAGGGAGACACAGAATCGGAAACAGGCTCCAGGCTCTGAGCCATCAGCCCAGAGCCCGACGCGGGGCTCGAACTCACGGACCGCGAGATCGTGACCTGGCTGAAGTCGGATGCTTAACCGACTGCGCCACCCAGGCGCCCCACCAATTGCCATTTTTAAAGCACCTGACACTGAGTTATTACTTCCATTGCTTTCTTGCCTTAGAAGTGTATACAGTTGCATATGGTACTACTATTTGACTGGTTATGGTAGCTCACAGAACCTGGGAAGGTGACCTTTGTACCAAAGCAAATAGCACTTGATGTATCTTTGTAACTGACGTATTCGCAGATGCGGCTGTTGGTCCCAGAGGGAAAGAGTTTTCTGTGAACGTGTCTGTAATGTTACCCATCTACTAGATTGCTATACAGGCAATGGGATATTTTTTGTGGGTGAGATATGCTTCATGAGAATGTGAGCTCCTAGGAAGAAAGGAATTGTATAAATGCAAATGATTATTTTATTATGCAAATAAATGAACCTAATACAGTAATAATTGCAATTAAAAAGAAAGCTAAGTCCCTATGCCCTGGAGAGCAGTATCTTTGTAAGGAAATTTAACAAAGCCTTTTATAACTATTATTACAGGCCTTAAGTGCAAGGTTTTGAGTAAGAAACAAACTTTTAAGTGGGTGTTTTTTTTTAATCCATTAGACATAAATTAAACCAAACCAGTAGATTGAAGTGTCTCCTCCCTCTTCCTCCCACACCACTGTGGGCCTCACCTTAATTTGCTGATCTTGGCAGTATTTGTAGAAGCTCTGCTATCTTCTGGAGCAAAAGCAATACCAGTGTGATGATTCAGGGAAAGGATTAGAAACTATATATTTTTAAAGTTTTTCTTTTATGAGCAATTTAAATTGGCAGGAAAAACACAATTAAGCAATTTCAAAGGTGTAATTTTATGGAGATTTAAACACTACATCTCTAAACAGTGCTTAAAAAAAGAAATTTGTAATTAAGTTTTTCTATTATTTATAGTTCTAATCTTTGTGAGAGACTGGTGAAGAAAATTGCCAAGAATGTGATTTTTTTTTTTTTTTTTTTTTACCAAGTACACTTTGAAAGCTCCAAGCCTAGAATGTTGAAACAGAAAAAAGGGAGAGAGACTCGGGATTTCAGATGTGGAAATCAGAAAAGCTGGCCCGTTGGCACCACTCATGAGATCATTAACTAAGGAAGTCCTAGGGACTCCATCCCTCAGCAGCTCATAGAAAAAAAATGTCTTACCTGTAAGTTGGAGAGGTATTGCCATAGATAGTGCAGAAGGTACAGGAAATTACCAGGTGTCTTTAACCCTTCTTTTTTCACACCTTATCTTTGTAACCCTCCAATACAAGGTTTCGTTTTAAAATTCTCTCTGCATCAAAATCGGCTTCAATTCCCTAGAGTGCAGGGAAGCCCTAGTTTTTGAGAGAATCAGTTCCATGGTGCAGCTTTGCTGATGGTAAAATACTTCAGTATAGCAATAAAAATCCGTTTCCATTTTTCTTTTTCCTAAAGTTTCCCCCCTTCATAACCTGCCTTCAGTGACATTAGGTTGGAGGTTGAAATTGGCCTTTGTGAGAATGTTTAATCAGGGAACTCTGAGAACACTGCTACTCATCAGGGAATCCTTGGAAAGCCCGTTGTTCAGTGTTGGCCAGAATACCACAGCCTCTGAAGCTAAGCAGAGGAAGTCTGTTTCCTGTCAGACACTTGAAAGGTTTCTCCTCCCATCCCTCAGAAATCCAAGCCATGTGCGATAGGAAGGACCTTAGCAGGGTCTCTTCCTGCGTCTCTCTAATCCTAGAAGGGTATATGTGTGTTTCTTTGTATGTGTGTCCTCCTCTAAGATACACTGCTTGTCTTACTAAATTCTTACAGGAATGAAACAGAATCATGTCTGCAAAATGCTTAGCACTGAGACTTGTACATATTAAGATCTTGGGTTCTGTTAACTGTTACTACTTTTAGTATAAGGGTTTATTGTACTGGAACAGCCTTTGCTTACTCTCCTCTCCTAGCTAATGAGGTTAATAAAAAGTTCATCTTAAATAGAGCTTTTGCTTTTTTCCAGATGGTTTCATCTGACTAAAATGTGTAGGGTTCTGATTAGACACTAAGGCTAGGAATACATTTATTTCCAACTTCAAATTAAATACAATGTCCTGTTCGGATACTTGGTGGATTGTTGGGGGTCTCCATCCTTGGGGTCTCTCCCTATTCTCTTGCAAAGAGAACTCCAATCTATTAGGAAATACATGTTCCAATACAATCTCTCATAATAAGAGTGTTATCTCTGGTCTGAGGAGAGACTGCAGCATGTGTAGTAATTTCCCATACTATCTTTTCTGGTCTGTTTTTCTGTCTCTCAAAGCCTATAACCCTCTTGGTCCTTTGTCCATGATGACCTACCTTTCTAAGGTCCTTAAGACTCAAGCCATTCTCAACACCGAAAGAGTAACTCACCTGTGGTTGGTGACATGCTAAATGGCCTTCAAGTTTTCTTTGCCTGGGACATATTTCCTGTATAATCCTGTCCCTTGGAGTATGGGTGTGAATATAGTTGTAATGGGATAGCATCCCCATGATTAGGTTCTGTTATGTGGCACAGTTGAATTTAAGACAGGGAGATTATGTTTTGTGGACCTGGCCTAATCAGGTGAATTCTTAAAAGGGCTGGACTCTTTGTGAAATCTGAGATTTGAAGTATGAGATAGATTTCATGTGATGGAGAGTGACTGTTGCTGGCTTTGCATATGGTAGAAGCCAATTTTCAAGGGTCCAGGAACAGTCTGTGAGCTGAGTGACCTCCAGCCAACAGGCAGCTGGAAGACATGACCACTGGTATACAGCATCAAAGAAATGAATTCTCTCAATACCCTGAAGGAGCTTGGAAATTCTTCCCTGGAGCCTCCAAAAGAGGATTTGACTGGCTTGACATCTTGAGTTTGAGACTCTGATTAAACAACCTAACTTAGCCAGAATGGACTTCTGACCTCTAAAACTTTGTGATAATAAATGTTTATTGCTTTAAGCTGCTAAATTGGTGGGACTTGGTTACACAGCTATAGGAAAATAATGCCGCAGATGTCACGTATCTTTATAGTATTATCTTCAGTCTAAACAGCTTCAATTTGGTCACCATGTTGCCAGGTTCTCTCCTGAACCATGGGTGTTTCCTTCTGGGTTTTTCTTCCTTCCCCACTGTTACCACTCATATGCTGTGTAGAATGACGGCATTAAGTCTGCATTTCATCTAGCTCTAGCTCAGTGATAATGCTGTGCACAGGTAGGACATGGACTAAAAAGATCCCAGAGTTAGTCCAAAATGAGGTAAATATAGTAAATAAGCTAAGAAAGACAAAATTCTGAAGTGGCATGCACAAGTTAAATCAACATGAAAAAGTGTAAATCTTTTCTGAAACAAGGCAGAATAGGGATAATTGAATAAAAAAGCCTCTGGCTACAAGTTAGACACATCTCTCTACTGGGGCATTCTTGGCATGGCCATGTGATTATTTTCATGTTGGTCTATTCTATGAACTCCTTGCACATGAGGGACGGCATTCTGTTCATCTCCAATCTGCAAGGACAGTACTCAGTATATCATAGGTGCCCACTAAATGCCTTCTACATTTGCCTGAAACAGAAGCATTTACAAATGATGGGATTTACAGCTTGCTGAGATTAATTGAAGTTTTTTCTCCACACTTGAAAAGGAACAAAGAGAACTATATGTTCAGAAAAGATGTGAAGGGCTGAGGAATATACTAGAAAGTAAATGTTTTTTTCAGAAAGCAATTTTTATGAAGCAGGAGGTGTTGGCGAGTTCTTTCCGGGTGGGAGATGAAGAATTGAACAAAAATAAAAACGAGACACCTCAGAATTTGCCATAGAACAAACAAGACAGAAGGTAATAACAGTGGTAGTTGAGAGCTGCTCTCAAAGCATTTTTTCTCTGGTTGGGGAAGGGCACCGTCTATCAGCTAAGAGAGACTGGGTTATACATACAGACATAGCCAGGGGGATTTGTCCACAGTAAAATAGCCAAACTAATACTAAGAGAAGAAAATCCACTCACAGCTGAAAGATAAATGGAACAAAGGGAAAGAAGCTGAAATGCTTCAGGCAAGTCTAGGCTCCCCTACAGGGAACCCAATTAGTACTTTCCTGACTTGGGCTAGCAGTTTCTCAGAGCACAATCTGGGGAGCATCTGAAGGAAGCAGGCGATTGAGGAATAACAACCAAAACCACAACTGATGTGAATTGCGGTGTATATACTGCATGCTAATGTGTAATATCACGACAGTGGTACGATTCCTTCGTTGGGGAAACCGAGGCTCAGAAGGTACATGACCTGCGAAGGGTTGTGGAGCCCATAACTGATAGGAAGGGATGTGACCTAGTACAAGATTCTGATGTCAATCTCTGTGTTCTTCAGAACATCCAATTGTCTCTCCAGGGAGGAACAGAGAATAGAAGAATACTTCTGTATTTTGACATTAACACCCCACCTCATCAGGTCTGCTGTGATAATCAGATGAAAGTGTTGTGTTCTTGGAAAGACTCTACTGGATTTTTTTTCCCAGAGAAATTAATCTATTAAATTCTGACAATCTCTGACTGCTTGATACCTATAATTGGAATACCTAAGATAAATAAGGTGCCAGGACTGGGATATTACAGCAAATAGAGAAAACCTGAGACTCTTTGTGCCTCTATATTCATTTATTTGAGACATCTATTAAAAATACACTTTTCCAGGCAGATACTAGGGAATGTCCCACAATATTCTGGGACCATTTCCTTTATCGACCAATTAGGCAAAGGTTTTTTATTGAAAATTGGCTTCTAGATTCCCACTTTCTCTGATACCAGGCCTACAAAAATCATGTCCCTACCAACAGATGTTACCTGTTGCCCAAATTTCCTTCTAAAAACAATTGCTTTCTCATTCACTGTTGAAATGTCACACTTAACTTGAAAGTAAAGATTATGATTGTGTTTGTTTTCCATAGCTGCTGGGTAATGAACCACTGACCACCACTTTTTATTACAGAAAATATGCCTCACTTTGAGATACTGGTTTTATTTTATAATTTTTGGAAAATGAAAAATGTATAATTCACTTTTGAGGTCTATTACTGAAAAAATTTTTGCCAGGTAATTAATGGTGAATGCCCTTGTGGTACAAAAAGTTGTTTTGATGACTTACTATCTCTTTACAAAGTATTCTGTTGTTTCCTTTGCCAAATACTCTATCATTTGAGATACTGTAGTCTACAAATTCCTTTAATGAGCCAGACTCAAAATGTGAATCAAGTATGCCAAAAGTGAACCCACGAGGATGCTACTCACTGTCGCCCCCCCTCCCTCTGGTGGAAGTCAGGATAGACGGCTTGCTGTAAGTGATACGTATTTCTCTAACTTGACAGGAAATCATACAGAGAAGTTGTAATATTTTCTCTCCTTATTCTGATGGATCAGTTTGCTCCATCTTCTACCACTATGCTCATCACTGCCTCCCTGCCATCAGACTCCCTCGTCCCAGGTGACAGCAGCTCATTTGGGAGAGCACCATTTAAATAATGCATGCTGATTGCAGAAAAACTTAACACAGATATGTGTTAAGGGAGAAATTAAACATAACCCATAATCCACCACCTCAAAATAAACATAATTAACATAGCTGAAAATTTTTGTGCTTGTGGTGGTTACTGGGGGTGTGTGTATATGTGTGTATGTATATAGCCTTAAATTTTTTTTTTTTATCTCCTGTGTATGTATACAGCCTTAAGTTTTCTTTATCTCAACACCTTTAACTGTTTTCTTCCCGTTTCTATTGGGTTATTGGTATAAATAGAAGCTATTTTTAATTACTTTGTATTTATTTAATTTACATTTTATCTAGCATCTTACTAAACTCTCATGTTACTTCTTGGTGTATGTGTGTATGTGTGCACACATGCATGCATGCGTTTAACTGAAGCTTCTTGAATTTCCTGGCATACAGTAAAATAATCAGCAAAAAAATATATATGTTCAATATTTAAACTGATTGATTCATTTTCTAGCCGTATAGCATTTTCTAGAGCCTCCAAGATAAAATGGAATGAAATAAATATATTTAACAATAACAGTACAATTATATTACTAACCTGCCATCATCCTTTGGATTTAGTGCCATGAACTGCTAGGTTCATGGCTTACCACTGATCCTTCTATATTTCATCTTCCCCTATCTTTAGAGAAGCCCTCCATTCAGTAGATAACTCTTAATGTGCATGAACTAAATCTGGTCCTTGGCTCAGTCTAGTTTTACCTGTTGGTTAACGCCAGGATCCTTGTATGTCTGTACTGACAGTTCTAGTAGCACCTACTCCCGAGTCTTCCATGTCTTTCCTGATAAACTCACTACGTTCATTCAGACCATTGGCCGGTGGTTTTAGTCACAGGGTTGAAAAGTCACTTGTGTCACTTCGCCCACCACTGACCCTTTGCTTTTCTATCATTGATAGGATTCTTGGTGTTGTCTGTCATGTCTATATGCATCCTAGAAGTCCAGATATGGTGCTTTAGCTGTGATAGCACTGTTTCTATATGAAAGTACCTGAAATATTCAAAAGACAAAAATGAAGCAATTGACATACAGTGTCTGTATTTGCTTCTGACACAGTTGTCAAACTAAAGCTGTTAGTTTCTCTGTTTCCATGTATATAAATGAAAAAAGCAAAACTAGTTTTTTTTTTTTGATTCTCAAAAGAGCCTTGCTAACAGTCTCTTCGTATTTGTAGCACTTTCTGTATCTATGACTAGATCTCTGTGTCTCTCTGTCTCTGTGCTGACCTTTGGAAAACTGGTTGGTCCTAATACTTGATTTGTGTGCACTTCAGGGTTATCTTATTCAGACAGATCCATCATTCAGCCATTCATTCATTCACTCATTCATTATTATTATTTTGAAGTAAGCTCTAGGCCCAACGTGGAGCTTGAACTCATGACCCCAAGATTAAGAGATGCGTGCTCTACCAACTGAGACAGTCAGGTGCCCCCAGACCTACCATTTTTAAAGAGAAGGGAATTTAATTCTAAATGGTAATGAGTTTTGCTTGTTTTGTTTTTTGTTAACAATGCTTATATAAAAAAGCATGAGTATGTATGGAAAGGAAAATGCACATTGAATGGGAATTACTGCTTTTGGTTTATCTTGAGTTTCATGTTCCCTCATTAAGAACTGAAAAAATCTGAAGTATTCTGAGTGCGTGGCATTTTCTCCTCTCTCTTGAGAGAAACAGAACAATTCTATAGAAATTTATAAATGAACTAAATCAAGATGTGAGGAAAACCTTTGAGTGGCTTGAGCAAAGTATAAACAGACCTTAGAGTTAAGCCCTTATCTTAACATGCAATCCAGTTGGACAAATGTTAAAGAAAACGGCTTCTTCTCTGAAGAAGAAATAGCCTCTAACAATGAACTCCTTATATTGGAGTTAGGAAATTCTGTTCCCAGGCTAAGATACCTATCCGAGAATTAGCACCAGAAAAAAATGACTCTGTGCTATGGGGAATATCTGCCTTCAAATTTCCCTGCCTTGATCAAGCTACTGAGGATATTCCTTCACTGTGTATTACATGGTTTTCTAAGCAAATAGGTTGAAATGCATGTATGTATTTTGGAGGAGATGAATAAATTATATTATAAAGCCTCTTTAAAAAGTTCTTATTCAGATTGATTTATAGGATATATTTATTACTTCTGTCTGCCACTTACTGTCTGTCTGTCCTTATCTCCAGTATAAGAAAATTCAAGAGTTTCTAGACCTAGGAAATTTAACTCCTATGCTTTAAATGCCCTGGCTTGTTAAGAAAGCTCTAGACCCTCAGTGAAGCCGTAAATCAGGGAGGAAAAAACTGTGAGTTAAATTAGTGGATGTTGTTAGGTTATAGTAGGTGATACCCATCTTGTGAAACACACACACACACACACACACACACAATGCCAAGAGTTTTAGTATTAAGACTTAATTTAAGAATTGTCTTTTTCCTGATTTTATTTGAGTGAAAAATGAATATTCTTGTCCATATAAGACTTGGGACCACTTAACAATACTTTTCTCTCCACTTGTCTTCCAAATTCCTCCATTTAAATTCTTCAAACTGGGGTGCCTGGTTGGCTCAGTCAGTTCAGCATCTGACTGTTTTGGCTCAGGTCATGATCTCATGAGTTCGTGAGTTCCAGCCCCATGGCAGGCTGTGCACTGATAGCACAGAGCCTGCTTAGAATTCTCTCTTCCTCTCTCTCTCTCTCTGCCTCTGTGCCCCCTCAAAATAAATAAATAAACTTTAAAAAAAATATTCAAACTCCCTAACTGTACCATTTTCAAGCAATTTCAATGGTTGACAGTTGTCTTTTCAGCTCTTGGGTTTGACATCTGGCTCCAGACTCCTCTGGTGAGGTTCTTACCAAACGTGTACAGCTATGTTTCCTTTTGTAGTCAATACAGAAACATAACCGTAACAACTAACTGCTATCAATAATATCTTACAGAGCCTCAAAGAAATTAAAAGGAAAGGGATAAATATAAACATGGAATTATGGTACAATTATTCCTCATAAAGGTACACAGGAATTATTACAAGATCTGTTCAATTTCACCAATTTGTTTGTCCTTGACCGTAGTCAAACCCATTAAGACCAGAGAGTAATGGATATCAACTGTTTATCATAAATAGCACATTTGCAGGTTTTCAAAATGCAAATCTCAGGGTGGTGTGTATGTGTGTTCAGGTGGTCTTCCTGTGCTTACCACATCAAAACATGACCTATACTTTTGATAGGGCCATTTGCTTTCCCTTGTACTAAAAGGCACACCTCCCCCCCCCCTGCAGTTAGTACTGATTTATTTAGTGCCTGACAATAATTTAAATGTGAGACACTGGATGTCATTTGTAAATGAGAGGACTAATACCCAATTTCTAACTTCCCATGCTAGAATATCTGATCCAAAACTTAAGGCTGCTCAGATAGCAAATAAAGCAGCTCAAGCTTTAGAGACCCAACTGACTAGCAGAAACCCTTCTGGATAATAAATTTTCTCTTGACTACTTATCGGCCAATCACAGCAAAGTTTACAAATGACTAAAACACCTTCTTATGTCTGGGTAAAGCTTTAGGAAAAAAAATGAAGCTATCATTAACTTAGAGTAAAGGTCACTTAGTGATTTAAAGTTAGCTGCCATTATCCATTTGATTTGGTTAGGTCTAGGCTACATACAAATCAGGTTCCAAGTTTTTTAAAGAATTTTTGATCATCTTTCTACTTCTGGATATCCACCTTTATCTGATATGTGGTTGCTTATATGTTACTATGGAGCCAGTATCTCAAGTGGATTCTCAGTTAATTAATTATCAGTTAATTCTCAGCAGAACCAAAGAGTAAAGTCCCCCTGGTCAATTTAGCTTAAATGGGATCTGAGTTAGAAATAAAGTGGAATGGAGAACTAATGAAGAAGTGCTGGATACTTAACTGAAATGCCAATGATAGGTTACCAGCAGCCATAACTCGGAGACAGACACATTATACCTCTGAAATAGCAGTGTTTCTTAGAAACT
Organism: Felis catus; assembly: GCF_018350175.1. NCBI lineage: Eukaryota > Metazoa > Chordata > Mammalia > Carnivora > Felidae > Felis > Felis catus. The sequence continues at coordinate 51,013,785 of NC_058380.1, forward strand.
TCTCAAATAATTGGGGTGCCAGGGTAGCTCAGTCAGTAGAGTGTGTCTGACTCTTGATTTTGGCTCAGGCCATGATCGAGCCCTACATCAGGCCCTATGCTCAGTGTGGAGCCTGTCCAAAATTATCTTTCTTTCTTCCCTCTCTTCCCTACCCCCCCGCCCCTCCCTTGCTTGTGCTCTTTCTCTCTCTCTCAAATGAACAAACCAACCCTCCTCAAATAATGGAAATTGCCTCCCTCAACAACTCCATCTCCACTGCTCTAGGGCAAACTGTTTTCCTTGATAGGTTTCTTTTCTTTTTTCTTTTCTTTTCTTTTCTTTTCTTTTCTTTTCTTTTCTTTTCTTTTCTTTTCTTTTCTTTTCTTTTCTTTTCTTTTCTTAATGGCCAAATAGCATTCCATTGTGTGTGTGTGTGTGTGTGTGTGTGTGCATGTTGTGTATACAACTTCTTTATCCACATACCCATCAGTAGACATTTAGGTGGTTTCCATGTCTTGGCTACTGTAAATAATGCTACAGTGAATATGGGGGTGCAGATATTTTTTAACATAGTGTGTTCATCTCCTTGGATATAGTTCCAGAAGTGGAATTGCTGGATCATGTGGTAGTTATATATTTAATTTTTTGAGGAATTTCTGTGCTATTTTCCATAGTGACTATACCAATTTACAATCCCACAAACAGTGCACAAGGGTTTTCTTTTCTCTACATCCTCACCAACATTTGTTATTCCATGTATTTTTGATGATAGCTGTTCTAACAGGCATGAGGTGATATCCCATCATGGTTTTGATTTGCATTTCCCTGATGATAAGTGATTTTGAACACCTTTCATGTTTCTTTTGGCCATTCATATATCATCTTTGGAAAAATGTCTATTCAGGTCTTTTGCCCATTTTTATTTGAATAATTTTTTTGTTGTTTTTTTTTTGCTATTGAGTTGTTTGAGTTTTTCAAATGTATGTGTATATATATATAATTTTAAATATAAAATGTTTTTAATATTTATGTATAGGATATTAAATCCTTATCACATATATGGTTTGCAAATATTTTTTCCTTTTGTAGTTTCCCTTTTCATTTTGTTGATGATTTATTTGCTGTATAGAAACTTTTTAGTTTGATGTAGTCTCACTTGTTTATTTTTTATCTTGGTGCTTGTGTTTTAGGTGTAATATGCAAAAAATGCTTGCCAAAATCTATATTTAGGAGCTTTTTCTCCTATGTTTTCTTCTGAAAGTTTTAGGGTTTCCAGTCTTAGGTTTAAATCTTTAATCTAATTTTAATTAAGTTTTTATAAATGGTTTAAAATAGGGTCTAGTTTCTTTCTTTTTCTAGTATTTTCTAAGCCTATTTACCAAAGAGACTGTCTCTGTCTTTTCTCCATTCAGTATTCCTAGCTTCCTTGTCAAATATTCATTGACTGTATATGCATGATTTATTTCTGGGCTCTTGATTCTGTTCCATTAGTCTATGTATCTGTTTTTATGCCAATACCATACTGTTTTGATTATAATAACTTTATACATTAGCTTGAAATGAGAAATTGTGATGCCTCCTGTTTTGTAGTTATTGTTCAAGATTGCTTTTTAAATTTGAGGTCTTTTATGGTTCCAAATGAATTTTAAAATTGTTTTTTCTACTTCTATAAAAAACACTATTGAAGTCTTGATAAGGATTGCGTTGAACCCATAGATGGCTTTGGCTAGTATGCACATTTTCACAATATTAATTTTTTTAATATCAAATTTATTGTCAAATTGGTTTCCATACAACAGCCAGTGCTCATCCCAACAGGTGCCCTTCTCAATGCCCATTACCCACTTTCCCGTCCCTCCCACCACCACCCCCCCCCCACCAACCCTAAGTTTATTCTCAGTTTTTTAAGAGTCTCTTATGGTTTGCTTCCATCCCTCTCTAACTTTTTTCTTCCCCTTCCCCCCACCCCAAGGTCTTCTGTTAAGTTTCTCAGGATCCACATAGGAGTGAAAACATATGGTAGCTGTCTTTCTCTGTATGACTTATTGCACTTAGCATAACACTCTCCAGTTCCATCCACGTTGCTACAAAAGGCCATATTTCATTCTTTTTCATTGCCAAGTAGTATTCCATCGTATATATAAACCACAATTTCTTTATCCATTCATCAGCTGATGGACATTTAGGCTTTTTCCATAATTTAGCTATTGTTGAAAGTGCTGCTATAAACATTGGGGTACAAGTGCCCCTACACATCAGCACTCCTATATCCCTTGGGTAAATTCCTAGCAATGCTATTGCTGGCTCATAGGTAGATTTATTTTTAATTTTTTGAGGAACCTCCACACTGTTTTCCAGAGTGGCTGCACCAGTTTGCATTCCCACCAACAGTACAAGAAGGTTCCCGTTTTTCCACATCCTCTCCAGCATCTATAGTCTCCTGATTTGTTCATTTCGGCCACTCTGACTGGTGTGAGGTGATATCTGAGTGTGGTTTTGATTTGTATTTCCCTGATGAGGAGCGACGTTGAGCATCTTTTCATGTGCCTGTTGGCCATCCGGATGTCTTCTTTAGAGAAGTGTCTATTCATGTTTTCTGCCCATTTCTTCACTGGATTATTTGTTTTTCGGGTGTGGAGTTTGGTGAACTCTTCATAGATTTTGAATACTAGCCCTTTGTCTGATATGTCATTTGCAAATATCTTTTCCCATTCCATTGGTTGCCTTTTAGTTTTGTTGATTGTTTCTTTTGCAGTGCAGAAGCTTTTTATCTTGATGAGGTCCCAATAGTTCATTTTTGCTTTTAATTTCCTTGCCTTTGGAGATGTGTCAAGTAAGAAATTGCTGTGGCTGAGGTCAGAGAGGTTTTTTTCCTCCTTTCTCCTCTAGGGTTTTGATAGCTTCCTGTCTCACATTCAGGTCCTTTATCCATTTTGAGTTTATTTTTGTGAATGGTGTAAGAAAGTGGTCCAGTTTCATTCTTCTGCATGTTGCTGTCCAGTTCTCCCAGCACCATTTGTTAAAGAGTCTGTCTTTTTTCCATTGGATATTCTTTCCTGCTTTGTCAAAGATTGGTTGGCCATACTTTTGTGGGTCGAGTTCTGGAGTCTCTATTCTATTCCATTGGTCTATGTGTCTGTTTTTGTGCCAATACCATGCTGTCTTGATGATTACAGCTTTGTAGTAGAGGTTAAAGTCTGGTATTGTGATGCCTCCCGCTTTTGTCTTCTTCTTCAATATTACTTTGGGTATTCAGGGTCTTTTGTGGTTCCATACAAATTTTAGGATTGCTTGTTCTAGCTTCAAGAATGCTGGTGCAATTTTGATTGGGATTGCATCGAATGTGTAGATTGCTTTGGGTAGAATTGACATTTTAACATATTTATTCTTCCAATCCATGAGCACAGAACGTTTTTCCATTTTTTTGTATCTTCTTCAATTTCCTTCATAAGCTTTCTATAGTTTTCAGCATAGTTTCAGATATTTTGCATCTTTGGTTAGGTTTATTCCTAGGTATTTTATGCTTCTTGGTGCAATTGTGAATGGGATCAGTTTCTTTATTTGTCTTTCTGTTGCTTCATTGTTAGTGTATAAGAATGCAACTGATTTCTGTACATTGATTTTGTATCCTGCAACTTTGCTGAATTCATGTATCAGTTCTAGTAGACTTTTGGTGGAGTCTATCGGATTTTCCATGTATAATATCATGTTATCTGCAAAAAGCGAAAGCTTGACTTCGTCTTTGCCAATTTTGATGCCTTTGATTTCCTTTTGTTGTCTGATTGCTGATGCTAGAACTTCCAGCACTATGTTAAACAGCAGCGGTGAGAGTGGGCATCCTTGTCGTGTTCCTGATCTCAGGAAAAAAGCTCTCAGTTTTTCCCCGTTGAGGATGATGTTAGCTGTGGGCTTTTCATAAATGGCTTTTATGATCTTTAAGTATGTTCCTTCTATCCCGACTTTCTCAAGGGTTTTTATTAAGAAAGGGTGCTGGATTTTGTCAAAGGCCTTTTCTGCGTCGATTGACAGGATCATATGGTTCTGCTCTTTTTTTTTTGTTGATGTGATGTATCACATTGATTGATTTGCGGATGTTGAACCAGCCCTGCATCCCAGGAATGAATCCCACTTGATCATGGTGAATAATTCTTTTTATATGCCGTTGAATTCGATTTGCTAGTATCTTATTGAGAATTTTTGCATCCGTATTCATCAGGGATATTGGCCTGTAGTTCTCTTTTTTTACTGGGTCTCTGTCTGGTTTAGGAATCAAAGTAATGCTGGCTTCATAGAATGAGTCTGAAAGTTTTCCTTCCCTTTCTATTTTTTAGAACAGCTTGAGAAGGATAGGTGTTATCTCTGCTAAACATCTGGTAGAACTCCCCTGGGAAGCCATATGGTCCTGGACTCTTATTTGTTGGGAGATTTTTGATAACTGATTCAATTTCTTCACTGATTATGGGTCTGTTCTGTTCAAGCTTTCTATTTCCTCCTGATTGAGTTTTGGAAGTGTGTGGGTGTTTAGGAATTTGTCCATTTCTTCCAGGTTGTCCAATTTGTTGGCATATAATTTTTCATAGTATTCCCTGATAGTTGCTTATATTTCTGAGGGATTGGTTGTAATAATTCCATTTTCATTCATGATTTTATCTATTTGGGTCATCTCCCTTTTCTTTGTGAGAAGCCTGGCTAGAGGTTTATCAATTTTGTTTATTTTTTCAAAAAACCAACTCTTGGTTTCGTTGATCTGCTCTACAGTTTTTTTAGATTCTATATTGTTTATTCCTGCTCTGATCTTTATTATTTCTCTTCTTCTGCTGGTTTTGGGGTGCTTTTGCTGCTCTGCTTCTATTTCCTTTAGGTGTGCTGTTAGATTTTGTATTTGGGATTTTTCTTGTTTCTTGAGATAGGCCTGGATTGCAATGTATTTTCCTCTCAGGACTGCCTTCGCTGCATCCCAAAGGGTTTGGATTGTTGAATTTTCATTTTCATTTGTTTCCATATATTTTTAAATTTCTTCTCTAATTGCCTGGTTGACCCATTCATTCTTTAGTAGGGTGTTATTTAACCTCCATGCTTTTGGAGGTTTTCCAGAGTTTTTCCTGTGGTTTATTTCAAGTTTCATAGCATTGTGATCTGAAAGTGTGCATGGTATGATCTCAATTCTTTTATACTTACGAAGGGCTGTTTTGTGACCCAGTATGTGATCTATCTTGGAGAATGTTCCATGTGCATTCGAGAAGAAAGTATATTCTGTTTTTTTGGGAGTTCTAAATGTATCTATCAAGTCCATCTGATCCAATATATCATTCAGGGCCCTTGCTTCTTTATTGATCCTGTGTCTAGATGATCTATCCATTGTTGTAAGTGGAGTAGTAAAGTCTCCTGCAATTACCACATTCTTATCAATAAGGTTGCTTATGTTTGTGATTAACTGTTTTAAATATTTGGGGGCCTCCGTGTTCGGTGCATAGACAGTTAAAATTGTTAGCTCTTCCTGATGGATAGACCCTGCAATAATTATATAATGCCCTTCTTCATCTCTCTTTACAGCCTTTAGTATAAAGTCTAGTTTGTCTGATATAAGTATTGTTACTCCAGCTTTCTTTTGACTTCCAGTAGCATGATTGATAGTTCTCCATCCCCTCACTTTCAATCTGAAGGTGTTCTCAGGTCTAAAATGAGTCTCTTGTAGACAGCAAATAGATCCATTCTATTTTTTGGATTTCTAGTAATGGATTTTTTAATCCATTCTGATACCCTATGTCTTTTGGTTGGAGCATTTAGTCCATTTACATTCAGCGTTATTATTGAAAGATATGGGTTTAAAGTCATTGTGATGTCTGTAGGTTTCATGCTTGTAGCGATGTCTCTCATACGTTGTCTCACAGGATCCCCCTTAGGATCTCTTGTAGGGCTGGTTTAATGGTGATGAATTCCTTCATTTTTTGTTTGTTTGGGAAGACCTTTATCTCCCCTTCTATTCTAAATGACAGATTTGCTGGATAAAGGATTCTCGGCTGCATATTTTTTCTGTTCATCACATTGAAGATTTCCTGCCATTCCTTTCTGGCTGTCCAAGTTTCAGTAGATAGGTGTGCTCCTACTCTTATATGTCTACCTTTGTAAGTTAGAGCCTGTTTATCCCTAGCTCCTTTCAGAATTTCCTCTTTATCCTTGTATTTTGCCAGTTTCACTATGATATGTCATGCAGAAGATCAATTCAAGTTATGTCTGAAGGGAGTTCTCCATGCCTCTTGGGTTTCAATGCCTTTTACCTTCCCCAGATCAGGGAAGTTCTCAGCTATGATTTCTTCAAGTACACCTTCAGCCCCTTTCTCTTCTTCTTCTGGAATTCCTATGATACAGATATTGTTCTGTTTGATTGCATCACTTAGTTCTCTAATTCTCCCCTCATACTCCTGGATTTTTTTAATCTCTTCTTTTTCTCAGCTTCTTCTTTTTCCATAATTTTATCTTCTAATTCACCTATTCTCTCTTCTGCCTCTTCATTCCATGCTATGGTCGCCTCCATTTTATTTTGCACCTCATTTATAGCATCTTTCAGTTCCTCATTATGATTTCTTAGTCCCTTGATCTCCGTAGCAATAGATTCTCTCCTGTCCTCTATACTTTTTTCAAGCCCAGCGATTAATTTTATGAATGTTATTCTAAATTCTTGTTCCGTTATATTGCCTAAATAGGTTTTGATCAATTTGTTAGCTGTCACTACTTCCTGGAGTTTCTTTTGAGGAGAATTCTTCTGTTTTGTAATTTTGGGTAGTCTCTGTGGTAGCTCCAAACTGCAGGGCACTTCCTCTGTGTTGTCTGGAGTAACTTGTGTTGGTGGGCAGGGTTGTAGTCAGACCTGATGTCTTCCCCTAGCCCACCACTGGGGCCACAGTCAGACTGGTGTGTACCTTATCTTCCCCTCTCCCAGGGGCAGGACTCCCTGTGGAGTAGTGTGGCCCCTGTCTGTGTTGCTTGCACACTTCCAGGCTTGTGATGCTGCTTTGATGGGATTTGGCCAAGGGCGTGTTAGCTGGGGTGGATCTGCAAGGTGGGGGCAGGAGTGGCAGGCTTAGCTAGCTTTGCCATAGGTGGTCCCCTGCAGGAGAGGCCCTGCAGCACAGGGACGGAGGCAGGCCCTTCAGCGGGATGGATCCACAGAAGCACAGCATTGCAAGAAAGTTAGGTGATAGGAACTGGTTCCCTTTGGAATTTCAGCTGGGGGGTGGGAGAGGTAAATGGCACTTGCCTTTGTTCCCCCGCTGAGCTGAGCTCTGTCTTCTGGGGCTCAACAACCCTCCCTCCTGGTGTCCTCTCCTTCGCAGTATTAATTCTTGAAATTCATTAGCACAGAATACCTTTCCATTTATTTAAATCTTCAATTTGTTTGATCAGTGTCTTACAGTTTTTAGTGGCATTCTTTGACCTCCTGGCCTCTATTCCTAAGTATTTTATTGTTTTTAGTGCTATTGTAAATACAGTTATATTTCTTTTTCAGATTATTTGTGGTTAGTGTATAGAAATGCTACTGAGTTTTGTATATTAATTTTGTATCCTGCAACTTTCCTCAATCCATTGTTTATATATGACGGTTTTTTAATAAATAATTTTTTTGATGTTTATTTATTATTGAGAGACAGAGAGACACAGAGTGTGAGCAGGGGAGGAGGAGAGAGAAGGGGAGACAGAGAATCTGAAGCAGGCTCCAGGGTCTGAGCTGTCAGCACAGAGCGCTATGCAGGGCTCTGACTCACAAATCACGAGATCATGACCTGAGCCAAAGTTGGATGCTTAACCAAGTGAGCCACCCAGGCGCCCCAGGTGTGACAATTTTTTGATGGAGTCTTTAGCATTTTCTCTATATAAAATCATGTCATCTGAAAATAGAGGAAAATTGTAATTCTTTAATTCTGAAGCCTTGTATTTCTGTGTCTTGCTGATTGCTTTGGCTAGGACTTCCAATACTGTCTTGCATAGGGGTGGTGAGAGTGGGCACCTTTTTCTTGTATCTGATCTCAGAGGAAAACTTGCCATTTCTCACCATTGAATATATTAGCTATGGGCTTGCCAAAAATGGCCTTTATTCTTAGGAGGTATGTTCTTTTTATACTTAATTTGTTAAATTTTTATCCATGAACAGATGTTGACTTTTGCCAAATAATGTTTTGTGCATCTATTGAGATGATCATAAGATTTCTTTTATTGCATTAATGTGATGTATTGGATTTATTGATTAGTGTGTTCTGAGCGACTGTTGTATTCTAAGGATAAATCCCACTTGATAATGGTGAGTGATCCTTTTAATGTGCTGTTGAATTTGTTTTACTAGTATTTTGTTGATAAAATACTTGTTTTATTTATTTATTTATTTATTTTTATTGTTTTATTTATTTATCTTTTGTGGTGCCTTTTTCTGATTTTGGTGTCAGGTGATGTTAGCCTCATAAAATGAGTTTAGAAGCATTCCCTTATTGTCAATTTTTAGAAGAGCTTGGGAAAGAATGGCATTAAGTCTTCTCTGTAAACGTTTGAAAGTCTACCAGTGAAGTCATCTGGTACTGGTCTTCTTTTCTTTGGGAGATTTTGGTTACTGATTAAATCTCCTTACTAGTAATGGTCTATTCATATTTTCTATTTCTTCCTGATTCAGTCTTAGTAGGTTGTATATTTCTAAGAATTGTTTCTGTTATTTTGGGTTGTCTAATTTTTTGGCATATAGTTGTGTTATAATACTGTCTTGTGATTCTTTGTATTTCTGTGTCATTATTTGTAAAGCCTTTTTTTATTTACAATTTTGATGTGTATTCTCTTTTCTCCTTAGTTTAGCTTAAGGCTTGTCAATTTTGTTTACCTTTTCAAAAAAAATACTCTTAGTTTTACTAATCTTTTCTATTTGCCTGTTCTCTATTTTATTCTGCTCTAATATTTATTATTGTCTTCCTTCTGCTAACTTTGGGCTCAGTTTATTCTTTTTTTGAGGTGCAGAATTTGATGGAGATCTTTGTTTCTTAATGTAGGCAATTACTGCTATGAACTGTCCTCTTAGAACTGCTTATGCTGCATCCCATAATTTCTGTTATGTTTCCATTTTCATTTGTCTCAAGATCCTTATTTCCCCTTCTAATTTTTTCTTTGACCCATTGGTTGTTCAGAAGAGTGTTAAATTTCCATATACTTTGTGGATTTCCAGTTTTTCTCTTGTTATTGATACCTAGCTTTATACTTTGTAGTGAGAAAAGACATGTGGTATGATTGTATTCTTTTTGAATTTTCTAAGGCTTGTTTCTGCACTACCATATTGTCTACCCTAGAAAATCTTTCATGTGTGCTTGAGAAAAATGTTATATTCTGTTGCTGGATAGAACATTTTATATATATGTCTGTTAGGTTTGTTTGGTTTATAGTGTGTTCAGATCCACTGTTTCCCTATTGATTCTCTGTCTGGATGATCTGGATGATTCATTGCACAACTATTATTGTATTGCTGTTTATTTCTTCTCTTAGCTCTGGTAATTTTTGCTTTATGTATTTTGGTGTTCTCATACAGGGTGCATAAATATTTACAGTTGTTATATCTTATGGATGGATCAGCCCCTTTATTAATATAATCACTTTGTCTCTTGTAACCATTTTTAGTTTTTATTTGTCTGATATATATATATATATATATATATATATATATATATATATGTGTGTGTGTGTGTGTGTGTGTGTATGTGTGTGTGTATACATGTGTGTGTATATGTGTGTGTATATGTGTGTGTATATATGTATATATAGCTACCCCTGCTTTTTTGTTGTTGATGTTACCATTTGCTTGAAGTATCTTCTCCCATCCCTTCACTCTAAATCTATGTGTGTCTTTAAGACTAAAGTGAGTCTCTTATAGGCTGTGAATTTTCTCTCCTGCCTGGTCAGAATGGGAGGACAATTTCAAGTAGCCTCCCAGGTATGCCTGCTTTGTCTTTCTGGCTCAGAGAGATCAAGAGCTATACTCATCTGTGGATGGAGCTAAGGATTAGCTCTCCCACTTTGGACCAGCTCCAAGCATCCTTCCAGGTGTATTGGGTCAGGATTTCTGGTAGGTAGTATGGGAGCTATACTCATTATTAGGCTGTAGCCTGAAAAGGTTCTTTTTGTGGACTTTACTAAAGCTGACCTGTTCCCCAAGTTCCCTGGCTGAACAGTGCCACTGGCTTTGTTATTCAGACAATCATCTCTTTCTGCCATATTCTTCACTTGAGCATTGCTGAGCTAAGCCACTTTCAGGCGTTCTGGTTAGCATTTTTGGTCAGGTGGAGCCAGGAGCTACACTTAACAGTGAGCTGTGACTCAGTTCTTCTATTTGGGCGGGGACAAATATGGCTCTAGGGCTGGCAACGTTCTTTGTTTGAGGTTCCAAATCAATCAGACCTGCACTCTGCCTGGTTCCCTGGTCAGACTGTGCCACTGCCTTGGCTCTGCAGATGAGCAAAACTGCTGGTTGGGACTGCTTAGTTGGGTGTTGCAGATGGGAACATGATCTACTAAGATCCACATGCTTGTTGTTGCAAGGCTCTCTCCACTTCTCCATCACAATCAGATTCCCAGTGGTCAAACCCCGCAGATTCTTCTGAAACCATGAACTGAATGAAAGCAGAATAGGGGCTCCCAAGAAGTGACCCATATACTTGGGAAGCTGAATGTTCACCCTGGTCTCTCTTTTTTCACTGGAGGACCCTAGGCTGAGGAGAGACCTCTTTGTGTGGTGCTGACCAGCCTGAGGGAAGGCCAATGTGGTCAGTGTGAAGCTACTCCTATTACCCTCCTAATGGTTTTTGTCTTGGTCTCTGAGGTGAAGTGGACCAAAGTCAGGAAGGTGGCAAATATCATCTTTGTTATTTACAGATACCAAAATTTGGTTTTCTTCTAGTGTTTTGTGTTGTGCAATACTGTTCTTCTTCTTTTTTTTTTTTTTTTTTTTTTTTTTTTTTTTTTTTTTTTACGTTTATTTATTTTTGGGACAGAGAGAGACAGAGCATGAACGGGGGAGGGGCAGAGAGAGAGGGAGACACAGAATCGGAAACAGGCTCCAGGCTCTGAGCCATCAGCCCAGAGCCCGATGCGGGGCTCGAACTCACAGACCGCGAGATTGTGACCTGGCTGAAGTCAGACGCTTAACCGACTGCGCCACCCAGGCGCCCCAATACTGTTCTTCTTTTGATTTATTATTAATCATTTAAAAATGTAAAAAAAAAAGAGAGAGAAATTTTGAGTTCATGGACTGTATAAAAGCAGGAAAAGGCTGAATTTGGCCCACGGGCTGTAGTCTGGTAAGTAATGCTTCAACTGAGTATTTCTGCGTTGTTCTTTGACAAGGTGTGATGTGTAGAAAAATATAGGGAAACAAGAGGAATTTAAGGGGAAAAATCTTGAAATGAGCTGATTGTGTGAGAAGAGGGAGTGCCTGCTGGGAAATGTTAGCCCTGAGGACATTCTTGATTTAAGAAAGAAAGAGAAAGAAAGAAAGAAAGGAAGAAAGGAAGGAAGGAAGGAAGGAAGGAAGGAAGGAAGGAAGGAAGGAAGAAAGAGGAAATAAATGAACTGCAAGATGAGTTAGATATATTTCTCATTTCTCCTTTTATTATTTTTTCTATTTGATGGATTTCAAGCTTCACAATGGAAACTGCTATCACCTGCTTATCTCATAAATAGCCTGCAAAAGAAGGATTAGAAATATTATTTGAAGTCATCCAACTCCTCTGGCATACACACACTGCAACATATTTATATCTTCCTGATGGGCTTTTCACCTCCCATGCTAATAGTAAATTAGATTTTTGTTTCAAAGAAGCAGAGCAGTGTAATCTTTTCTAGAAAAATCGAGACAAACAGTACTAGTGTCTTGTGAGTGATTTGGTCAGGGAGCTTGTAGGAAGAGGAAGAAATAAACGAACCTTACTGAGTAGTTATCATGAACCAGATATTGTGCTAATATGTGTCAGATGCTTAGTATAGTGTTTAGCACAGAGCCAGAACTAAATACACTAAATATAGTATTTACAATTATCATCTAGCCTCCTTGGTCTTAATAGCACTTCAGGCATATGTTGTTTTATTATGTCTGTTTTGCATTTAGAGAAAAACAATCCTTATGAAATTAAGTAATTTTTCTCATATTACATAAGTAGTAAGTTGTGGCACTGGGTACATAGTAGCCTCTCCATAAATACTTGTTAACATTTTTTACTGTGGTAAGGATACTTAACATGAGATCTACCCTCTTAACAAAATTTTAAGTGTACAACACGGCATTGTTAACTATAGGTACAATGTTGTACAGCAGATCTATAGAAATGTCTTGCATGGCTGATACTCCTACCCATTGATTTGCAATTCTCAAATAGGGAGATTTTTCATTTTTAGAGGAGTGAATCTACTTGAATGTGAAGCTTTCTTCTAAATGGCACAGAGTATAGTCTATCCAGGTGACAATTTTAATGCTAAAGTAGCTCCTTGACGTGCTGCAGAGGTCATACGCAATGAATCCAAGAAAAGAAATTCATTAGCCACTAAGGGAGAGTGAACTTCTTGACCCAGAATAAATGATGCTGTTAAGGGATTAGCAGTGCCATGCATAGAGTTATGATTAGCTAAATAATTGGTGACACTTAACATAGGGCTTTTGCCAAGAGGCGAAAAAAATAACACTATTTGTTGTTCATATAATTAGATTTTTCACCTCAAGTGAAAAAGTAAATTGAGCGCAAGATGTGGGCAGACCTTGAAGTGGCTGCTCAAAGGTGATGTAGGTCTTTAATTATAGGACTCATCAGATGTAGGACTTCTGACACACCAGGCGGTGCTGATTTGAATTCACAAATGTTAAAACCTCTGAGACAACAGATAACTGGTCAGCTCCGCACCCACTCTGGCCGCCAGGAAATGTGAATCATTTATACTGACTGGCACTTCATAAGGATGTGCAATCAGATCCCACTTGAGGTGCCTTTAAATAATTCTGCTTTTGCCCTGGAAACTTCTGTCAATCAGTAATGGGGGCTGTCCTTCCTTCCCTCTCTGCTCTCCAGCTTGGCAGCAGCTAAACCTTTGTGGTCAGAGATTTGCTAATGCATGGGCTCACAGGCACACATTTCATGTTTCCTGTGCCCTCTCATTTCCTGTCTCTCAAGACACTACCTCTCTAAGGATCCGTTTCAGTGTTTCTAATAATTGCCCTACTCCTGAGACAGTGACGAGACTGGCCTCTCATTTTCTAAAATATGATCTTCTATTGCCTTGCGTGAGTGTCCTGGAAAATCATATCTTTCCTTTGCAATACTAGGATCCAGACTAAGAGGAGTGGAAGATGAGGAGAGAGAGCAATTTTGTAGTTGGGGAATGAGGGGAGGGGAAGGAGGAGTGTTTTCTGAGTCTTTAAAATACAGTTTTAATCACAACCAATCATGGGCATCATTTCCTGTAGGCTTCTAAGTAGCTTCCTGTAGCTTCTCTGACCAATTTTATTCCAACAAATCACCTTTTCCAAATCTTCTAACCCACTAGAAACTGAAGAATAAATTCTTTTTGCCAACATAATGATATTCTTCTTTATACTGTTTGTGAATTTCTACTTTTTGTGTAGAATCCCTTTGTTGCCTGTATTTTCTGATATCTCTTAACTTTCTTTTAATTTATCTATTGAATATAAGCTCATATTTTAGCATGACCTACCTCAGACACTTTTGAAAGTGGGACTCAATAAGGCATATGCCTAAAGGGGCAAATCCCTCCGACTAAAAGGATAAGATCTAAAGATTCAAAACAGACCTAAAAAGCCCTTCTCTGGTTCTGCTTTATCCTATTTTTTATTGTGAGTGCTGACTGGTTTTTGAACAGTGGGCTTATATTTAACAGCAAACAGCTACATCATAATTTGGTTTATATAAGTTGAATTTGAGGTTTGCTTTAAATGGTGCTATTTGTAGATGTGAACACAGAAGGAGTTTGGCCTGGCAGGATCCTTTCATCAGAGAAAACTTAGGAGAGGTTCATGAGCCATTGGCTGAAAAGTCTTGAGGACATTGCTGGAGATGCTGAGATAGAAGAGTGGCCAGCAGGTGGCCCTCTCCCCAGAGCTCTGTGAGGGACATCACCTGGACCAGGCCTGCTTTAGGAAGCATCCCTAAGGGAGAAGAAGTTCCTATGAGTAATATTGCTATAGCTATTTTATGGGAAAATTGACGTATACATGAGCCCCACTGGGAAGTGGTTTCTTAGGAGAGATTGGTGACACAAGTGGCAGATCTTATAAGGATAAGAAAAGATTTTCTCTCTTTAAATCTGGTACCCTGTGTTCCCCTTGACTGCAGTTTGGTTCATTCTGTCAGCCTTGTATTACATGTTGGTGTCATGTATTGAATGAGCATTCTTCCAGGTTTGCCTTGGAGTGGTGTAGTTGATTGCTGTTGTCCTGTTATAATTTGAGTAGCATCCCCTTACATTTTCAAGGCATGGTTGGCATACATCCGCCAGTCAGTGAGGTGGTAGCTGTGCTGAGAAATGGGACTGGGGTTGGGCAGAGGAGGAACAGCCATGGTGCTGCAACGATCAGTCAACGTGTGTGTCCACGACAGTGCTGTCCTTTTCAGCAGTGCCCTTGTAGTGGAACGAAATTCTCCAGTGCCTCTGTGTCAATATTATAATTTATTATTTAAGTTTTAAAAAGAGAGGAGGAAGAATTGCCTTATGTGCCACAAATAAATCATATTCAGCACCTGCTGGTGTACCCCACCTTCTACCAACTCTTGTCACTGGTCGCCTCAACCCAACGGGAGTTAGGAGCACTGAGAGGTTGTAGCTGTTTCAGCTCAAGCAATCACCACTTAAAGCCTTGCTCCCTTGTCCCCTTCACTGCTTTACCAGTATTCTCCAGTGTTCTAGCAGAAAGAGAGACTGATCTCTCCTGGGTCCCACATACAGTGGGGGAGAGTAGCACACTGACTTAGTCTGTCACTCAAATATAATTTCATTTTTTAAGGGAGTCATAAAATGTGTATAAAGGCATTCCTCAGAAAAACATTTCTTATCATTATACTTATTAAAGCTCTACCCACTTGACTAACCTGTTGCTTGTGTTTTATAACTGACACATGTCAAAATCAAGGTTGTGGAATGTTGGTAGGACCTTCCAGTTAAGAGTCTCATACTTTGGAAAGAAGATTCTGTAATGCTGCTGTGGTCTGGTATACTGTTAAAACACGTTTACTGTAAACACTGCCCTGTTCTTAAATTCATACAAGGAATAACAGGTCTGTCTGGCTTATACCCAAATTCATTCAGAAGCTTTATTAAGGCAGAGGTTTTCAAACATTCAGGATAAGTTCAAGTATTTAGGACTCGATGGAGACAGCAAACGTCAAGGGACTGAAATTATTGAAATAGTATAGCAATCAGAATATCTTTAACAACCTACTCTCCACCTGAAGCAAATCTTAGAGTATGCTTTCTCAATTTGCTCAATTGTGATACTTTGATTAAAAGTAAATTGGGTTATTAGTTAGTTAAAATGAAGACTAAGTACCTCAGAGGAGTTGGCTGCATTCCAGAAGGAAAGGACGAACACATTCAGAGAGATTTACCTGGGGAAAGTTGTGTTTAGTCAATAACTTAGTTATTACTTGCCAGGAGTCCGAAATCTTTGAATCTAAGAGCATTTTTCCCTTAAGAAATCACCAGAGTCCGCCTTTTAATCACCTTTTTTTTTTTTATTTAAAGGTGGTTAACTATTTAGCATTTTGCCTGAGAGGATCACTTGATATCTGTGCCTAATTGGGAAATTTTCTAAACTGAAGTGATTTACTTAATGTAATAATCTCAAACAGAAGAGTTTATTTCTGATTTCACCTTCAATTATGACATCTTTGGGGACGGATGGTTCAAGCATCCTTAAACAGTAATGATAAATTGGTGAATGCATTCATTATGCGAAAACCTTCTCACATAGGATTAACTAACATTGTGCCAGGATCTGTGTTAAAAACACTGTAGTACAAGCTTAAGTAAGTGACACTCCTTACCTAGAGGGATATTACAGACTGGGGTGGTGGGAGGTGTGAAGTCAGAACTAGAAACAAATAAAAGATACTGCCATGTGTTAAGTGCCCTAACAAGGGGCGACAAAGAGAAGAGTGAAGCTCAGAGAATGGACCTACTCATTCTGTCTGAGGTAGTAAAGCAAAGTTCCCTGAGGAGGTGGTGTTTCACTAGTCCTAAAGGCAGAAAGTGGCGGGGGGGGGGGGGGGGGGGGGAAGCAGAGAGAGAAAGGGAAGGATATTCAAGGCCGAGGGAGGAGGAGGGGCCAGGCACAGAGTGCCGAAAGGGCCTGATGCATTTCACTACAATGGTGGCACTGGCATTTGGATCAGAGATGAAGGTGGAGGAGAAGATGGGGCTCTTGTTAGCCAAGCTGGGGAGATGGGCCATAATCCTGTATACAAGAGCAGTTGCTTCCTTCTTTGAAGATAGCCAGTCGATTAGACAGGAAATGCTCACTGAGGTACAATCAGAAAATATCTTAATTTTTATCTTCTAAATCTGCTCTGTTTCTCTGCCTAAATTGGAAGATTTCATTGCTTTTTGTCACTTTGAGTTATAAATGTTCAGAACCTCATCAGCCTAAAGTGCTAGGAGTCCACATTCCGACATCTCATTCAACTAAGGACATCTCCCTTCATCACAGCTACAACCTGACAGAGGTGCAGAAGAGGGTGGGCACAGCGCCTGGACTAGCATGAGTACTTCCTAAAATGTTGCTCCCTAGGTGCCTCACTGGCCTCCCCCTATCCCTGCTCCATCTGTTTTAATTTTTCTCCGATCTCTTACTCTCCCCTCTTCTCTTATTTACTTTGCTGTTTCTGGTTGCTTCAAGGTTGGGAAAGAGGAGGGAGGGTACACATACCTTTTCACTCAGCTAGTACAGGTCATTTTTCTTGACTATTAATGCCCTTTGTCAGAGTAGACCTTGAAGTCTACTTTTCATGGTGTAACTTGGTGGATTCTTCAGAGACCTCTGGACCTTAGAACGGGACGATTTTCAGATGTGTGTTCAACATTATTTAGCTGGCATCTTTGACTCCTCCTCAGTTCCTACACCAGTTACGTAACCCACTTATGGAAGAGGACTACCCTGAAGGCAGTGATGCTTAAGCCTTAGGGCCCCTCATGTGCACAGGCTCCTACCAAGGCCCCAGGAACGCCCCTCACAGTGTATTCACGTGGTCATCTGCTTGGGTAAAATTTGTAAGAGTAAGCTATTTTAACACAAGCAGTTAAGACTGAAGCCTCTTTCCATTCTGGTTTTTCCCTTTGAAATACTTCCTCTCATGTCTCGGAAACTTGGGGTTTTGTAGGCATCTGGGGAGCTGACTAAGGAAAAGTTGTTTTGGAGATTCATTTAGCCAGGATTTAGTGGGATACATTTGTGTGACTCAAAACCTGTGAGATTTTGCTAGCCATCCTATGTGAAATGGCTTCCAGAAATATTGTAATCACTCATGGTGACAGGAAGATGCAGAGATAGAGGTGTTTTATTTTTATTTTTGCTTTTAAATTTTATTTTTTGACTTTTGAAGTGTTCTATGTCACCTGGCCTCAGAAGCTTGTGGGCAATGACGAAGAAACAAGATTTAAAACATACAGGACTCAGAGCTAGCATGTGTGAAATTCTTCCAAATATTAAGGATAGGAAGGAAATTAGTCAGAGTTTCCTAAATTTCATGACAATTCTAAAATTTACATGACATTGTCAAAATAAGATTTAAAGCAAAGAGAAACTTTCTTACATATAAAAATTAAAGCAAAAATAATTCAGCCATACCTAAGGAAAAACTAAATGATCTTTAAATTTTCTCTTCTATTATTGTAATATGGAATAGGTATAAAAAATGTGCCGCCAAAAATTTAGGGAAAGAATTACTACAGAGGAATGTTAGATAATTAATAAAAATAATTTCTAGATTTTTGATGTTTCTGATATTTGTCAACTTTTAAATATTTGTATTTTATTGTTACTTATTTTCTCATTCTAAACAAGCCTTGAATTTGGGCCTAATTTTGTACATGTCAGAGAAGACCTCCCAAATTACATGTACTTCAGGTCCCATGAAACCTAGAATCATCCTTTCTGATAGGCTCATCTTCTCTGGTGGGGGTCCTCTTGAATAGTATGCTGTCAAGGTAACTTAAGCTCTGTGACTTTCGCCCCCGGGAAAATATTTGCATCCCTGTCTTGCCTAACTTGGGAAGAGTGACTTATTTCAAAGAATTTATTCTCACTCAGCTCTGAGAATCAGGCGGATGAGTGCTTGTTTCTGCTCATCAAGCCTCTTGCCAAGTTGTTAAGAAAACAGAGTGCCCTCAGGCAAGGACTCTCCTATCCCCCATCCCATCCTGTACACAAAAAATAGTGCTTTTGATGCCTGTTCTATTTACCTGGAGGCAGAAGAGAACAGGAGATGGGAAATCCTTAGACTCACTCTCCTAGGTCTGTAACTAAATCACTTCAAACAAATCTGCCCTGACTATTCTCCACAAAGATCCTGTAGCCTCCTCAGGTTGTTCATATTGGACAAAGGACCCATAACTGGTTTCACTTTATCTGATACGCAAGTCCTCTAGGCTATGGAGCATCTCTTGTTAGAGAACTAGGATACTTGTTCCGTTGCACTTTTAAGGGAAGTGAATTTGGGAGCAACAACTTTTGTCCAAATAAGCAGTCCTACATTGGCCCAAAGGCTTTATAAATTTTCCAGTAATCAGCTCAGGAATCAAACCAAAGAAAGGAATTCCAAGCAGATAACTGGGGCCATGCCAAAGCATTAAGGATAGAAAGAAAGTGGATGGGGCTCTGGAAGCCCCGACTTATTAAGGCTGCTGCAGCAGAGGACATATGAGATGAGGTGCAGAGTTGATATTCGGAAAGGGCCACATTATGACCTTTTCCAGGATGTTTAATTGTTTATCAAAAGATCGATGGTAAAACCTTAGGCAAGGTGGATGGACCTAGAAGGTATTATGCTAAGTGAAATAAGTTCGAGAAAGACAAATGCTGAATGATTTCGCTTAAATGTGGAATCTGGAAAACAAAACAAATGAACAAACAAAACAGCAACAGACCCAGGAAAGAAACCATTGGTTACCAGAGAGGGGAGGGGTTGGGGGCAGGCAAAATAGGTCAAGGGGATCAAGAGCTACAAACTTTGAGTTACAAAATACATAAGTCATGGTGGTGTGATGTACTGCATAAGCAATATGGTCAATAATATTGTAAGAACTTTGCTGACACATGGTAACCAGAGTTCTGGTGGGGATCATTTTGTAATGTATAAAAATATCAAATCACTGTGATATGTACTTGAAACTAACAGGATATTATATATCAACTATACTGGAAGAAAAGATTTGAGGCAGCTCTTTAGTAATTTTCACCTTCCTTCCTCCTTCGTTTATACTTCCTTTTTTTCTTTACACCCTAAAAGTCTAATTTTGTGCCTCCACAAAAGTGTTAGCACCCTGCTTTCAGCTCTTCAGGTAATTGATAGCCAGAACATACTTCTTTGCCCTCTGAATCACTTCCCTTCCAACTTGTCACAGACTTTGACCACTTCCAAAGCCAAACCTCTTTCTCTTTATAAAAAGATACAATGGCAGAGGAATCAAGAGGCCCTTCATGGTCTTTTAAGAAAATACTAAGAATGGAATGCAGAAATTGGGATTATAGTGATGGTTTTTCTTTCTTGTACTATTTCGGAATGTCACTCTCTGTTCTTTGGTTTGTGTTCTCTTTGTTAAAGTTCAGAACAGCAATGTAGTTGTTTGAAGGCTGAAAGATAGTGGGGGAAAGACATGGGTATTGTGCATAACACACTGCTCTTTTCAAAACGATTTATTGGGTCCAGTCTCATCGTATTTTCACAATGAGCATGGGAAATATGATTCTTACCATTATACAAAACTAAGTAGAGTGGATTGGCTAAGGTCACTCAGCTCGTTAGAGACAAGTGCAGGACTCTCAATTTCACTTTTCTATGTGATGTTCTTTCTTTCCCTGAAAAGCCTCTGGACAAGGAAACAGAGAGACCAGAGCAAATGGAGAAAATGGAGAAAGTGGAGTGAGGACAGATCCAGGTTGTTGACTAGCTTGCCTCACATGACAGGAGGACCTTGGGTGTAGCTTGGGGCTGTGGGTGTCAGCTTTGGCCCAAAGGAAGCTATTTGGACAAACAGAAGGGTGGATCAACTCCCAGCAAGTCCTCCCTAAATGAGATAGTGCAGATGTCTCCTTAAACAGAACAGAGAAGGTATTTAGGGACAATTCTATTGGAATTAGTGGGAACTTTCAGAAGGCTTGGTGTCCTGGAGAGTGTCACATTAAACAAATGTTATTTTGTATGTTTAGGTGAATTCATATCTTTAGTAAATAGTCTCCATTTTGTGATTGTGTAAGACGAATTTTTCTTAGAGTCAGTAGGTAGGATAAAATGTCCACTGTTGTGTTATTAAAGGAAAGGACATCCAGCATGCGATTTTTGCTTTCACTTTTCTTTTCCTACCTATCCATCTGATCAAGAAAGCTACAGGTGACAAGATATAACATGATATAATTAGGCTACTTTTTGAGACCAACATTTGAAGGTATGACATGATATAAATGGAGGTTTTATTTTAACAACTTAATACTTTAATCACTCTCCAGGTATTTATTTCTTACCACATCTATCTAGTTAATAGTCCAGGGACCATGAGGAATTAACATCTCACTCAGAGATTATGTGACTATTAATGCTTCTCTAGTTCTTCTATTTTGTAATTAATAGCATGCATATGATGTGAACAAATTTAACAAATTACTTTTGTTGCTTTACTTACATATGTCTGAAATAAAAAGTCTTATGGAACTGCATGTTAGCTATTATGCAAAAAAGGAGTGATTTATGTACTGGCGAGAATAAAACTATTACAGTACATTTTCAATATTTATGGTAAGTCTTTTTCATGGAAAATGAATATGCAACCAATTTTGCATCATTTTAGTAATATTTTGGTTGGCATACAACGTGGTATCTTTACTCAAATATAGCTACATATGTCTACAAGGTTTTGAGTTACTGATCTGTTCAGTAAAAACCAATATACACATACCAGTATTTAAGAGCAGGAAGAGAAAAAAGCTCTAGGACATTTATCCAAAGGAACACTATCTAATATGAATTCAGGTAAAAGGAAGGGGCTTCAATCTCTTCACTGTAAAAAAAAAAATGGATAAAACCAATGCATTCCTGATGGGTTTGATTGAATCTAGCAAATACTTTTGTGCATCTACCACCAGAAAAAAATGCCTTTATTGAAGCCCTAAATAGTCCAGGGTGGCTCAGTGCAGAATGCATGACATTAAGTGGGAAAGATAGTGGGTAAAATTCTGTACAGAATTTTGGGATTTTGGATATTTGGACTTTATTTTAAAGGTAGCACAGAGCCACTGAAGGCAGTGAACAAGATGTAGCAGGAAAATTAATTCAGAAGCATAGCATGAGGTGTATTAGAGCATGGTAGAGACAGGAAGTAGAGGCATTAATAGTGTATTAATATACTTTTAAGGTAATAGTACAATAGTGTAAGCCCATAGGGAAGCAAATCCAAGAACCAGAATAAGGGCAGAGGTTTTGTGAATTGGGGAGCCTGAGTGGCTCAGTTGGTTGAGCATCTGACTCTTGATTTTGGCTCAGGTCATGATCCTAGGGTTGTAGGATCAAGCCCTGTGTTGGGCTCAGCACTGAGTGTGGAGCCCACTTAAGATTCTCGCTTTCTCTCTCTCTGTCTCTCTCTCATCCCCTGCTCATGCATGCACACCCTCCGTAAAAACAAACAAAAAAAGTTTTGTGAATTGAAAGGCTTGGTTGGGAGATACAACCAGTTATAAATTAACTAAGTCCTGGGGATGTAATATACAGCATGGAGACTGTAGTTAATAATACTGTATGCTACATGTTAAAGTTGCTAAGAGGGTAAAGCTAAAGGTTGTCATCACAAGAAAAACTTTTAACTATATGTGATTATGGATCTTGACGAGATTTAGTGTGCTGATCATTTTGAAATATATACAAATTTTAAATCATCATGTTGTATACTTGAAGCTAATATAATGGTATATGTCAACTAAAACAATGTTATATGTCAATTATATCTCAAAAAAAAGAGGTCAAAGGAGGAAACATTTAGGGAATATGGCAAGTCATGGGGTATTCATGTAAAATTTCATTATAAATGGGTAATGTGTTATTTGGGACATAGTGAAGAAGATAGGACGTTAGGGTACACATTGGGGAGTCTTTTGGAGACATTGATCATGTGAAAAGAGCACGGGGCTTAAGGAGAGGGTGGTTGCCAGACTTTGACACTTTGTATTTTTGAGATCCTGGGCCAGGAACTACACCTGTATGAGTCTCTCAGTTTACTCCTCTGCAAAATAAATATCAGTTAGTTGTTGGTAGTATTAAAGGAAATGCTATGTACATTCTGTAAACTTCTAGACAAACACAAGGTATAATTGTGGGGAAAGAGCTGATGGTAAATGCGTGGTGGGAGAGCTGATGAGCTTGCCAGGGAGCTGAGTGCAAGGAGGCAGGATGGACTTTTTGGGAATGCCTTTACAGAGAGGGCCTGGGGAAGAGCCACTTGCAAAAGAGCTGAGAGGATTAGTCAAAGTGGAGAATCACCTTAATGTCACCCAAGTCAAGAGTTTGAAAAGTAAGTAGGAGGTCAATGCCACATGGTATCAAAGAATGCTTGGAGGACTCTCATTAATAATTTGATGGTTACCAGTGATCCTCAGAAAAGCTTTTCAGTGAAGGTAAAAAAGCAGAAAACAGAGAGGTAAAAGAGTGGGAGGGTGAGGTCACTTTGATATCTACCTTTGCCATTCAGCATTGCCATAGATCCTTAGTGCTTACATGGAGACCAACATGCTCCTTCTTCTTCCTCTCTAGTGTCTCTGCCCTAATACCCTCAGTAGTCAGGGAACAGGTTTATGAGGGGAAACAGAAGCAAAGTTTGCAAATGCTTTTCCTGCAAACGAGTATGTAATACTATTTTTCTCATTAAATTTTTTTAACGTATATTCATTTTTGAGTATGATATTATTTATTTTACCTTTACTCCTATATCCATAATTACATTCTTATGTCACTTCTCCATGTAAATAATCATTCCAAGAGCCATGAGTAGAGTATGCTGAAATAGTCATTTTTTTTTATTCTTATTCTTCACCAAGCTTCTGCTGCTGTTTTCTGTATGGTAATAGTTATTTATATTTTGGATATTAGTTCTTATAAACTCTCTGAGTCCTAATAGCCTTTATTCTTATCCTTCATGCCTCTTAGTCAAATCTGAATATGTTGCAGTCTGTATTTGTGGTGGTAGTGATGCTATGTTTGCAAATAGTTCCATAGAATGATATACTCTACCTTCCTTATAATGTTTCTCATTCTCATGGAATGATTTCCTTCTATTAAATCATATTCCTTGGTGAACTCAAAAGTGAGAAGTCACCATCTTCCTCCTAGCCAAATTATACCCCAAAACAGGAAAAAAAAATTCTAGCTTGTCAAAGTTCCAGAAAGATTATAGAGAAATTTGTCTCACTTATAGTGTGATTTTAATGGCACCTGTGAAGAATCAAGTTTAAAAAGTCTATGTTCTTGTGTTCTGTTTATGAGGTTTTATTAAGTACTGGTGATCTGTACTTTGAGAACCATGAGAAGCCAAAATTCATTTTCATGTGAAAAGAAATTTGAATTTCTGTTGAATTTGTCTTTTTCTCCATATAACAGATACATCCCAAAGAGGAAATTAGCATAGTAAAATACCCTGTATTAGGAATTTCTTTATGATCATAAGTCAATATCCTAACAATGTTTAAGATTCTACAGATCTTGACTATGGTTAAATCTCTTATTGAGATCATTTTAAAAATGTCCATTTTGGAGCACAAGTTGTGCAAGTGAACTGGCTAGATATGACAGATAATGTTCTGTCAAATCACATGCATTATCACTGATTGATTTTATCAGTTCCTAGGCCAGAAAGATGTCACCTATGATAGTATATTGTCCCTGCTTATCAAGTTTTTATCTTTATCGTTGTTAGATGAATTTGTGCAACAGATCAAAATGAGTGTCTTGGAAGGAATATTAGACTAAAAGAGGTATCCTAAGGGCTTAAATATCACATCTATACTGAACCAACTATGTATGTGACCTTGGGCAAACCACTACCTCTTCTGACCTTGTTCACTTTCTTCAACTATAAAATGAAAGTTTGACTAGATCATCTCTAAGGCTCCCTGGTGCTTTTGTCAGCCCTGGGCTTTTCTTCATAGAGAGTGCCTACAGGCTGAAGCACTCTCATGTCTAGTGTTTGAACATCTCCTGCATTTTTCATGTATATTTTTATCCCTGGTTCTCATTAACTGAATTAAGTCACGTCAAGTGGCTATGAACCATATGTTTCCCTATACACCCAATGATCCCTCAGGTGTCCATATTCAGATTGCTTTAACTCAGGTATACCTGCTAATCAGTCCACTCAGTTATTTTGTACTCTTTCCTACATCCAAAGAATATTGTTACAAGAGGATGTTAATTCCTATACAAAATGGTTTTATTCACTGCTATCTCATCTTAATTTTCTCTTACATATAGGTTCATAGGTCCCTCAGTCTTTCAGTCTCCCCTATCTTCAATTTGTAGTCTTCAGGAGACTAATAAACACATCCTTCTTCAAGGGTTCAGCTGCATTCCTTTTCTCTTCTTGCTGGTGTTGTTATAGAGGCTCACCAGAGCCTAAGTCCTTCAATATCCTTACTTGTGCTGAAGCTAACCCACTCTGTTAGGGCGTCTTGGTCTCTGTTGTAATTGAGAGTAGATGCAAAAGGATCAGGTAATGCAAGGGATTCTTAAATTCCCTTTCTGAACACTCTGCCTTCACTTTTTGGCATCTTAGTTGTCAATACCCATTAATGTTTGTATTAATTCAAGCCACAGCTATGTTTTTGTCTCCATGGGAAGCTGCATTCTTTTCCTATGCACTCTGCTGTCTTCCAAGCCTTTATTACTGCAAGGGAACGAAGAGGAGGTAGATACACATTGAATGCAAAAACGATAGCCTTCCTCATTCTTGTAAAAGGTCCCTCAGAAACTCCCCCAAAGAAGTTCTCTGAGTGCCAGAAATCTCATGGCAGGTTTTTCCTTCTGTCACCTCAAGATGGAAGCAACTCCACGTTAGTCACACTCTTCAATGGTCTTATCTGCTAGCCTAAATTCACCCCTTCTCCAATTTCATGTCCTGGCTGTTCAACTATTGATATAGAAAGAATGAAATTTTTGCACATATTTTAATGACCACCTCAGGTTTGGTCATGAAGTTATATGAAACCATATTTCTAGGTCCCAAGAAGGTAACAAAAGACAGAGGGACTCTTCTTTTTTGTCCCCTCAAAAGAGCTTACTTTTCTGATTATTTTTTTGGGGGGGTCTGTCTTTGTTCAGTTTGGACTTTACAGGGTACAGGTGATTGAGCCAGCTCCTTGGAAGGCAGCCATGCCCGGTAAGTCAGCTTATTGGATTTTGTGATTTCCTCTATTTTTGTTTTCATATCACCTACCCTATCTCCTAACCTTCATTAAGATTAAAGTCTTAGATCTTTTTCAGCTGTGACTCACTTATTAAGGGAATCACTTGTTCTGTCTTGGGCCAGAATCTTTTTTCCTGTAGTTTTCATGGTAGTGATGGTTGTTAATAACAAAAGTTTTAGGGCCATTTGTTAACTATAGTTTATGATAAATTGGTAGTGTCTGTATGCATGGGCACATACACATGTGTGTGTGCACACACATGTTGGGGGAAGTAGAGAAATCCAAGGATTAAAAACAATATATTTTATGCATGTGAATATATATATATATATATATATATATATATATATATATATATTGCTGAAAAGTAACAAAATTTTCATGAGATTCTCAGAGATTCATGTGCCTAAAAAGTTGAGATCTACTGTTACAGAAGAGTATAAATCTGGGAATATAGTTCTGGGTTATAATATCCACAGGTATTTCCCTTTACGGAACTTTCCCTCTGTCATAAACTATAGAACATATGTTTCTCTTTTACTAAGAATGGTAAAAATTTATGCCTACCATCCCTTGATACCTCAATCGGCCATAATGAGAATTGCTATCTTAATCAATTTGAGTCAGCAACAAGGCCCTTAGGTGGGTCACTGGGCTCAACTTTTGTTTCTTTTCCCTGCTGTTGAGATACGTTTTGATGCAACTAGGAAAAAACCTAAAAAAGTAGATGTTTGTAGACTGGTGATAGATCTTTTAGAAGCCTCCAAAGGATAGCATGTACAAGGTAAAAATTTCAGTGGAGCTATTACCTTCAAGGGTAAAACTCTTTAAGAAGCAAGCTGATAGTTCTCCCTTCTTTCTTTTATCACATTAGCCCCCCCCCCCCAAATCACTAACTTATTTGATAGAGTAATTCTGTCTTTTCTGTCTTTGTCTCAGGTCATGCCTCTCTGTTAGGAAGGGAAAGTAATTGCTATGTTAGTGTTCAGACATAAGTGAAAAATGAAGAGCAAATATTCTAAATGTATGTTTAAGTGATAGGGTCTCTGATGCCACTTAAGACCTTTTAAGATTTCCTCAGGTCCAAACAGAGAAAAGGACCATGTGCAATTATAAAAAGTAGCCTATAGGGCAACCTCACACCATTCTGTCTCCTTCAAATGGAAGAGTCTTGGCTCCCAGGAAGCCCACTGGTTAATTCTCTAAGAAAAAAAAAAGTCATTAACTGTGTATATTTAACCTCTACAGAGGATTTAGGAATTTGAAAACAAGCTGAATCTCTCCTAGGCTCCCCAGTGTGTTCTTCCTGAGGCACTCAAAGAGTTAGAACTCCATAAGCCTGATTAATAAGACCACCCAAATCAAAAGTTCTAATCTTGACAGAACCAGTGTGGAGTTATTTTAGTTCTTATTACATATAGCATATGATTAGTACTGCTGCTTTAACATATACTAAACTTAGGCAATTTAATCAAGGTGGTGCTCCAATCTGTTCCTCTTTTGATCACCTTCAAGCCCAAACCAGATCTGGACAGACTTAGAACTGTAAAGAAAGCAAACTCATTATATTCAGTACAAAGCACAACTAACAGAGAAAGAGCCACCACAAGGTAGATATGTACTGCCTGATTCCCAGAGCTTGCACAAGGTTGAGAGACATTTGAATTTGCACAGCCAGAGTGGAGAGACTTTGTAGAACTTGGGACTTTAAGTCCCAAGAAGGACCACCTCTGTTGTATGGCTAACCTATTCCCATAGTGTTATTTTTGACCTGCCTTCAAGGTATTAAAAGAAAGCTCAAAAATATCAGACTGAAATCTGTCTTGGAAAAAACCATGCTTAACCCTCTTTAAAGGAAGACAACAAAATCCAGACACTCTGTACCATAAAATATACAATTCCTAGCATATAATACAAAGCTATTAGACATGCAAAGAAATAGGAAAATGTGACCTATAACCAGAATACATTAACAGAAAGAGATTGAGAAATGACAAGGATTATGAAATTATCAGACAAGGACTTTAAGACAGTATTATAAAATGTTCAGTGAGTTAAAGAAAAACACGAATATATTGATGAGAAATAAAATGTATAAAAAATACTCAAGTGGAATGTCTGAAGCTGAAAATTGTAGTACCTGATATGAAAAATTCACTGGTTTGGTTTAATAGTGGATAAGATAATATAAAAATAATCAGTGAACCTAAGAGCAATAGAAACCATTCAAATCAAAGCTTTCACACACAAAAGGCTTGGAGAAAACCAGTATACAGAGTATCAATAACCTGTGGGACAATGTCAAGCAAGCTAACATTCATGAAATTAGTGTTTCAAGAAGAGGGAGTATCAAGATAAATATTAAAATAAATACTGAGATAAAAATTCTTTTTTTTAAGTTAATTTATTAGAGAGAGAGAGAGAGAGAGAGAGAGAGCGTGCACATGCATGAGTGGGAGAGGGGAAGGGAGAGAGGTAGAGGGAAAAACCCAGTAGGCTCTGTGCTGTCAGTGCAGAGCCTGACAGAGGGCTCAGCCTCACCAACCGTGAGATCATGACCTGAGCCAAAATCAAGAGTCAGATGCTTAACTGACTGAGCCACCCAGGCACCCCCAAATTTCCTTTTTGATTAAAACTACATATAGAGAGCTCAGTGAAGCTAAAAGAATCTAAGCAAGAAGCCACCTACCCCACCGCCCCCCCCACCACCGACACCAACCAAATAAAAAAAAAAATCAGGGCATATCATGATTAAGGTGCTGAAATGCAGTGATAAAGAGAAAATATTAAAAGTAGACATTTTTTGTAGAGGGGAACAAAGATAGGAAATATTGTTGATTTCTCATTAGAAACCATGCAAGCCAGAATACAAAGGAATGGCTTCTGTACAGGCCTGAAAGAAATGAAAAAGTCAAACTAGAATTCTACACTCAGTAAAAATCTATAAAGGAAGGCAAAAAAGAGAGACATTTTTTAGGCGAGCAAAATTTGAGAAAATTTATTGCTAGTTGACCTCTACTACAAGAAACAAAAAAAGAAAATAATATGAGGTGAATAGCTGGGTCTACCAGACAGCACTAAAATGGTTAATATGTGGATAAATAGAAAAATATTTTTCTTTCCAATTTTTTTTGTTTCTTCAAATTTAATTGAGTGTTTAAGTCTCCAACAGTGTATTGTGTAGCTCATAAAATGTAAGAATAAAAAGTGTAACAATAACATGAGTGGTAGGTGGGGCAGGGTTATAGAATATGTTGTTCTATCTGAAGTAGTATAACATTAGTGAGGGAAGACTATATTGGGCTCATAATGCATATTATAAATCCTAGAGGAGTGACTTAAAATAAAAACATTAAGTTGTATAGCTAATAAATCAATAGATTAGATAAAATGGGAGGTACTAGAAGTACTCAGCCTGATTGTCCTCCTCCAGCCCTCCCCTGCAAAGAAAAAAAAAAAGGTTGACAAGAGGAAAAGCAGTAAGAAAGCCATGATCGTCTCTCTTTTCTCTGTGAATTTGGAATTCTGCTGACAGTTCATCTGCTGAGAAGTGAATTCATCTGCTGGGGACTGTTTGAAAAAGAAGAGGAAAGGGAAGGGAGAAGAAAGTTGCTTCCCATAGGGCACATCTGAAGATGGAAAGCATACATTTGTGGTAATGTTATTCCACATGGTCATACCTTTTTCTCCAGCAGTGTTTAACCATTTGGATGAAGGGAAGGGAAGCCAGGGATTTGGCTGATAGAAGTTGGGCATGCTAGAAATAATGAAATAGTAGGAGTTGATGAGTTCGAATGATAGGTGAGATCTAGGCTAAATATGTGAGGAAATGAGTTTGCTATGGGGCTCAGAGTTGGAGGGATTAAAGAGCTCAAGGTGCTAGAAGTTGTGATAAGGTTAAAGGATAGGCATAATATAAGTGATACAATGAGAAAGTGAGGGCACACAGATTCAAGGTAGGAAATGGAAGCTGAAGATTTCAAGAGATGGGACAGTTGCGGGTGAGGGCAAGAAGTGGAGAGCAACTGTCCATGGATGAGATTGTCACCAATTTTGTCAGGGCAGCCTGTTTGGAGAGCAACTGTCTGTCCATGGATGAGACTGTCACCAATTTTGTCAGGGCAGCCTGTTTGGTGCATGTGCACATGGGTATTACTAAAGGTGATGGCGAGACATAATATGAGGCGAATAGAAAGACTGAACCCGATGCCATAAGCCTCTAATCAATAGTACTTTCAGGGAATAGGAAATGTTTTTATTTTATTTTTTAAAAATTTAATGTTTATTTATTTTTGAGAGAAAGAGAGAGACAGAGTGGGAGCAGGGAAGGGCAGAGAGAGAGGGAGACACAGAATCCAAAGCACGCTCCAGGCTCTGAGCTGTCACACAGAGCCCAATGCTGCGCTCGAACTCATGAACTGTGAGATCATGACCTGAACCGAAGTAGGATGCTTAACTGACTGAGCTACCCAGGTGCCCCCCATTTTACTTTATTTTATTTTTTTATTTTTTTCAATTATTTTTATTTTTATTTTTGGGACAGAGAGAGACAGAGCATGAACGGGGGAGGGGCAGAGAGAGAGGGAGACACAGAATCGGAAACAGGCTCCAGGCTCTGAGCCATCAGCCCAGAGCCTGACGCGGGGCTCGAACTCCCGGACCGCGAGATCGTGACCTGGCTGAAGTCGGACGCTTAACCGACTGCGCCACCCAGGCGCCCCAGCCATTTTACTTTATTTTTAAGCCACTTTATTGAGGTATGATTTACATATACTAAGCTTTATATATTTAATGTGTCTAAATTAAGTTTGGGAATAAGCATACAACCTTGAAACCACCATCAATGCCAGAAACCTATCCATCATCTCCCAAAGTTTCTTCCTGCCTTTATTGTTATTGCTGTTCTTTGGGGAGGATAAGGACATTTAATATAAGATTTGCTCTATTAGCAATCTTCACATATACAATATGGTATTGTTAGCTATTGGCACTGTACTGTGTAGTAGATCTCCAGAACTTATTTGTCTTGTGTAGTTGAAACTTTGTACCTCCCCCAGCCCCTAGCAACCACCGTTCCATTCTTTCCTTCTGTGAGTCTATTTTAGATTCTGCATGTAAGTGAGAAAATCCAGCATTTGACTTTCTGTGTCTGGATTATTTCATTTAGCATAATGCCCTTTAGGTCTACTCCTATTGTTGCAAATGTCAGGGTTCCTTTCTCTTTTAAGGTAGAATAATATTCCATTGCATGCATATACCACATTTACCTTATCCATTCATCTCTTAATGGGCACTTGGGTTGTTTCCATATCTTGACTGTAGTGAATAACACTGCAGTGAACATGGGGGTTCAGATACCTCTTTTTAAGATCTTGACTCTTTTGGATACATACTCAGAAGTGAAATTGCTGGATCATGTAGTAGTTCTATTTTTACCTTCTTGAAGAATTTCCAGACCGCTTAATGAGGTCTATGAATTTTGAACTCCCTGTTCTTTGATATTGTCAGCTGAACTAACCAGCCACAGGTACTCAGTAAGGGGTGAATATCTATGATGAAATAACAAGGGGGAAATTAGTAGAAATCTCTTTATGGATAGAATTCAATACCTACTAATCCCTATCTATACTCTTTCCAGTAGTGTGTTAAGTGTCAAAACTGAGTGAATCACTTCTGCCATACATTATTTAGAGACCATAAAAGAAGACCTGATTGTGACCACTGACATCTACCCTTGGATATTACAAGAGTCATTATGTAATGTAAGGAAAGGTGGGGAGGAGCCTCAGCACAGATTTACAGTTGGCTAGAGTTAATATATGATGTGCTTTTTATTGGTTTAGTGAGGTTTTAATTCTTAGAATCACTTCACAGTTGAGGAAACTGAGGCTCAGAGAACACATGTTATCTCCCTGCATTGTATTTGGCTGCTGTGGAGAAAACTGAGTCACCTTTCTATTAGGAAGTTATCTGAAAAAATAACTTCAACTTTGAAATAAAATGGATAAAATTGCTTCTGCAGTCATCTGGAGTTTTTATTCACTAGTTTGGTCATTGTAATTAGAAGTCTGCAGAGTGAAGAGAATTACTGATAGATTTGGTAAGAATATGTATAGCTTTAAGGGTTGAGTTAATAATTTCTTTTTACTTTAATTTGAAAAATTTCCACTAAACTACATAGAATAACAGATTGACAATTTGGTTCTTATTTGTGATCTTTTTCTGTATGTATTTCTTTGTTTCTTATTTCTTTGGACTGTGTTTATTTTTCACACACAATATTGATAAAAACTTGTGGTTGCTTGCTTTGATACTTGGCTCCATGACAAATACTGATGGTTTGTCAGTTATTTTAATAATCAATACCTGTCAAAAAATAAGTTGTTCCATCTTGATTTTGTTCTTGCATTTTTGCATCTAGACAATAAACCATGGTAATTTCTAGAAACACTTTGTACAGACAGAAGTGAATTTGGCCCAAATTTTTTGCAGGATAACTTTTTGGGTTAAACTGTTATATCATTTTATGTTTACTTCCTAATGAAGTTCTTAAATATTAATGAAAGTCTGTGGACTGCTCACCTGTCTCTTTCACTTTTACTGGAACTCAGTATTTTGCAGCAGGAGGGAATATGCCAGTCATTTCTTTCTTTCTTGGCCTTTGTGTTCAGACCTTTATCTCTTCTCAGGCAAGGGTAGTGCTCTTCCCTCCTCTACCTGTAATATGGTATGAAGCAAGATGGTCTGTGTCTTCCTTCTTGAGATTAGAACTGTTGGAGGTGGGCAGTAGGGAGCGATGTGGATTACTTCCGTCTGGTCACTGTAAAGAATAAAAGGAGTAAAATTAACATTTATTGAGTTGACATTTAGCCTGTCACTATTCTAAGTTATTAACATATATCTCATTAATCCTCATGTCAAGTATATTCTGTATTATCTTAATATTATTAATGAGAAAAATTGAAGCTTGGGGGGCAGTATCTGATTTCCCAGCACATTGTTTTTTCTATTACACTGTAGTGCCTCTAAAATAGTTTGTAGCTGAATCCATAGGTCTGGAAATGAGAGAGAATAAGATTCTGAGAGCCCTAAGGGGAAAAAAAATTAATGGAAGATAAAAGTTGACAATGTGAGCAACTGTGAAGAACTATAATAATACAGCATAAAAGATAAGATTAACTAAACTGGATTTCATTAAGGGATTAGACATGGTTCTCAAACTTTAATATGAATGAGAGTCAACTGTGGTATTTGATCAAATACAAATTCCTGGGCCTGACTCCAGACCTGCTCAATCAGAAACTATTGGAATGGATCATTAATGATGATAGTCTACATTATATATTTAAAGACACTAGAATATAGCAAAAAATAAGGTTAAAAAGGTGAAATTGATTTTTCAGTTTTACTCATCAAATGTTGAATGAATTAATGGAACCACTGATGCCCTCCTGTTCAGGCCATCCTTGGTGCCCTCCCAGTTTTTCTGAGACTTTATGGCTGGTGAGGTCAGGAGTTCTGACTTATTTTTCCCTGGTCACAGCCTCAGTAGACCACATGATCACCTGGCTCCAGGCCTCTGCTGCCCTCTCATGGTGACGTGCAGTACTGTACACACCTTGACTCCATGTGGGCCAGAAGCTGTTGTTCAGGCTTAGCAGTAGAGACTTCAAAGAATTGGACTAAGGTGATAAAGCTGAGAATAAACTTTGATTTTGATTTGGAGAGAAAAGGAGAAGAGAGTAAACAATAGACTTACTGTTTGGAGCTGCTGGTGTAAGTACCTACGATGAGATGGAGGCCCTGTCACTTAAATCCTAGACTTCTGTTTTTTTCTCCATAACCAATGTATGACAGAAGAGACTGCACAACTAACAGCATTTAAAAAGTGGAATAGAATGGGACCACCCAAAAGGGCTCAACTTTCCTGATAAATATTAAATAATCTAAGAACATTGTTAGAACTTTTAGAAGAGATTCCCAAACAGTGCTGTTGATCCTAAAGATAGATGGAAACAAGAGGAGTCAGAAGTAAAGATGGGACCAGGGTGTCTGGGTGGCTCAGTCGATTAAGTGTCGGACTTCAGCTCAGGTTGTGATCTCATGGTTTGTGAGTTCGAGTCCCACATTGGGCTCTGTGTTGACAGCTCGGAGCCTGGAGCCTGCGTCAGATTCTGTCTCCTCCTCTCTCTGTTCCTCCCCCACTTGTGCGCTCTCTTGTTCTCTCTCTCTGAAAAATAAATAAACATTAAACAAAATTTAAAAGAAGTGAAGTTGGGACTATGTAATTCTGATTTTCCAAAAAATAAATAGAAAAGCCTCTGGAATATGATCTATTAATGCTGATGGAGCTCCTAGGAAAAACTTCAATAATATTCTTACAGTTGTTTTGAATCCATGTAAAAGGAAGTGGTCATCACAAACACGAGTATGTCAGGAACAAACTAGGTCAGATAGGGTTCACTTCCTTCTTTTGTAAGACCACTAAATTAGTGGTTCCAGGAGAGTGTAGAACTAGGACATCTCGTGTCCTATTGCACTTGAATTAAAGTCTTTCAAGCCACAGTCCATAGAAGTCTTGGACATCTTTCCATCTTGGTTTACTAACTTCCCTAATCTTCCATACATCTTCACTTAGATCAGAGGTTGCAATGTGGAGAAAAGTAGAAGGTTCGCAGGGCAAGTGATCATTGTGGCCTATTTAATAGGCATGTCTGTCAAAACATAAAAGGCCAAATGATTACATAATTATCAAATCAATAGTTTCGGCATCTCTAGTAGGAAATGTGAGGCTCCCCTCAGATTATTTCCGCTTCATAATATTTTCTTAACTGTTACATGCTTCATTTATTAACTATTTGTTTCTATTCTTTAAAACTAATAGATATACATGCTTTAAAAAGTTCACAAAAGCATACAAGTACAGAAAAAATATCACTGGGTCCTTAGTCTCTCGTTCTCTTCAAGAAATACTGCTGTTACAGTTGTAAAAGTTTTCTGAAACAAAAAAATATGTGCTACCCGTATACTTACATGCGTTAGATCATATGATCAGTATGTACTCTTTTATATCTTCCTTTTTTCCATTAGATTATATGTCAGATATCTTTCCATATCAATACATAGGAAAGTTCCTATTCTTTTGCTTGAATTTATGAAGTAGTCTATACTTGTGATGTTCAGTATGTTAGCCACTTGCTACCTAAGTACTTGAAATGTGGCTAGTTCAGTTTGAGATGGGCTATATGCATAAAATATACACTAGCTTTGAAAGCTTTAGTGTAATAATATAGAAAATATTTCATTGGCAATTTTTACATATGGATTACCTATTGAAATGATATTTTGGATATATTGAATTACACAAAATGTTATTAAAATGTTTCATTTGTTTCATTTTTTAACATGAGGCCAGCAGAAATTTCAAAATTATGTATGTGGCTCACATCTGTGGCTTGCATTATATGACTATTTGGAAGTGCTGTTAAACATATACAAAAATATAATATATACCCTATGTTGTAAGGAATCATTCATGTACCTAGTGATATTTATTATTCAGGTGGTAGGCACTAGTGTGGCTACACTTACTGATTGTTGAAATGTATCCATACTGGCTGGTAGGTAGCTGCTGATCTGAACCTCCTTCGCCACTGCCACTGCTGTTTGGATCTAAAACTCTCCAAGATTGATTTCCTAAAGGTATAATGCCTGGGAAGACTTGGGTACTGATAAATTACTACAGGAGTTGTCCTTTTAGATTTTTTAAGTAGTCAGACCATTCAGATGGTTGCATATTTTGAAGATCAAGCCTGACTATATCTACCACCTAGTGTAAGGAAAGATTACTAATATTTCTGAAGCCCTTTATGTAACTTTCCTGTTAGTATTTTCATTTTACTTCCTTTCCCCTCACATAGAGTTAACAATTTTTCTTCATAGTTTTACTATAAAAGTTACATCTAGGGGCGCCTGGGTGGCGCAGTCGGTTAGGCGTCCGACTTCAGCCAGGTCACGATCTCGCGGTCCGGGAGTTCGAGCCCCGCGTCAGGCTCTGGGCTGATGGCTGGGAGCCTGGAGCCTGTTTCCGATTCTGTGTCTCCCTCTCTCTCTGCCCCTCCTCCATTCAAGCTCTGTCTCTCTCTGTCCCAAAAATAAATAAACGTTGAAAAAAAAATTAAAAAAAAAAGTTACATCTGTAAGTGATAAATTATTTAGCTTTGTTGGTTTCAAATCTATGTATGAGTGCAATTACAATGTGAGTATTCAACTTTTTTTTTTAAATTGAATTGCTTAGGGTATTCATTTATGTAACTACAGTTTGTTATTTTTATTGTTTTTTCAACGTTTATTTATTTTTGGGACAGAGAGAGACAGAGCTTGAACGGGGGAGGGGCAGAGAGAGAGGGAGACACAGAATCGGAAACAGGCTCCAGGCTCTGAGCCATCAGCCCAGAGCCCGACGCGGGGCTCGAACTCACGGACCGTGAGATCGTGACCTGGCTGAAGTCGGACGCTTAATCGACTGCGCCACCCAGGCGCCCCAGTTTGTTATTTTTAAATCATTTTTATTATTATGAAGTATTCTACGTCATAAGTACATTGTATCTATTTTCTTTTTGGTGGACATGTTTTTGTTCTTCCAATAGTGCTGCTATGGGCATTCTTGAATATATCTCTCCACATGTCCAAGAATTTCTCCTGTGGAGTTGTTCCATTTTTATTTTGTATCGCAACTCAGTGTGAAATACATTTTATAATGCATGGAACCCACGTGCACATACATGTACGTGATTTCTTCTTCTCTCTGCTCTCCTCTCCTCTTCACTTCTTATTTTATACTGGGACAGGTTAAACCACACTCTTCTTTGAGTCTGTTGGCTATTCTTGGCCCTTCACTATTGGATATAAATTTCACAGTTGGCTTGTCAGCTTCCATGGAGGTCCTTGTCAGGATTTTGATTGGAATTGAATTGAATGTACTGATTCATTAGTGGACAGTTGATATTCATATCCTTCAGAAATTTGTCTATTTTAGTAGTTATTTTTCTCAAACAATCAACTATCAGTTTTGTTTATCATCTTAGTTCTTTTTTTCTTTCTTTCTTTTTTTTTTTTTTTTTTTTTTTTTTTTTTTTTTTTTTTTTTTTTGCCTTTCATTAATTTCTGTTCTTAGCATCAAGTTTTACTTCTTTGGCAACAAGCATTTAAGGTTTGACTGCATCATTGAGGCTGTCGGTGCCTCTTCACCGTACAACCACTGTGAGATTCACAGGGTAAGTGAATCTCCTTACCCTAGTCTTACATTTGTCTTCCAACAGTCTGCCAGCCAGGCTATCCTGGCAAAAAAAATAACATACTTGAGTGTTTCTTGACTTAAACATGGGTGTCACACAGTGCTCTCCTTTGTCCATCTTTTGTCTTCCTCTTATCTCCCAGCTTTCATTTTTCACTAAGAAATATTTTGCAATTACTTCTAAGCTAGCTATCTTAAATACATATTTTAGCATTTTAATGTAGTGCTAAAATTCTTTTAAAAATAATTGATGTGTCCTTCAATATCAAAGTGCATTTTTATTAAAAAGAATAACTTGCCAACTAAAATTTGTCAGTTTATCTCAGCCTTGGAAGTGGTGAATACACATTAAAAAGAGTCTCAGATATGGGGAAAATTCATCATATCTGCAGCGCTCTGCTTTGTATTGGCTAACAGTAAGATAGGTGGTTTTTTTTGTTTTTTGTTTTTTGTTTTTGTTTTTGTTTTTGAGGCCAGAGTTGTTCAAATCTGAATGTCATCACCATGGGGGGAAAAAAGAGAGTCCTTCTCCATCTTCTTTTTTTTTTTTTTTATTTTTTTTTTTATTTTTATTTTTTTTAATTTTTTTTTTTCAACGTTTATTTATTTTTGGGACAGAGAGAGACAGAGCATGAACGGGGGAGGGGCAGAGAGAGAGAGGGAGACACAGAATCGGAAACAGGCTCCAGGCTCTGAGCCATCAGCCCAGAGCCCGACGCGGGGCTCGAACTCACGGACCGCGAGATCGTGACCTGGCTGAAGTCGGACGCTTAACCGACTGCGCCACCCAGGCGCCCCTTCTCCATCTTCTTTATGATGAAGTATTTATCAGGTCCTTGGAGGGAATAACATCTCTTGGTACTCAGGTATATTTTTTGAGTAGCTGCCCCTAATTCATTTCAAATGGTTCAAAATTCTATATCAATTCAACTGTCAAAATGAAGAAAAAATTAGTGTCGAGGTTGAGCACCAAGTATCTGGAGATTGAATTTTAGTGTTTAGTGTTTAGATAGTAGGTACTTGACATTACCATGTCTTAAATAATTCAATTCTCATAGCAACCTGCAATTTGGCACATTATTGAGATACTGAACTATATCCTCAGAAATTAAATTATTTGTCCCAATTTCGATTCTTGATATGGTTTCCAGAGTAGAAAACTATGGTATATCACTGGTATATCTGAGTGACCATTTTAAGTCAGATATTGAAAGCTCTTACATGGGAACATCAAGTAATACTTTATTACTCCATGCCTATTGAATTTTAGTGGGAAAGAAACAATGATCATTGTTAACCTGTTTAGCCCTTCTTTAAGTAGATGGAACGAATCAGATTTATCTCACACACTGTCAGTTATTTAAATTTGATCAAATGATATTCTTATTAAGAGGGCTGTTCTCTGTGGAGATATCTGAAAGGTATAAATTTCTCAGTTCAGGACTTTCATGTTGATTTCCAAGATTGGGATTTGAGTCATCCAAAATGATCCTGTCAGTAAATGAGAGCTAGTCTATCTCTTTGATCTCATGATCAGCATCTATACCAGTGTTGTTTTTTGTTTTTGTTTGTTTGTTTCTTTTTTGGATATGCATCTTTCAATGGGATGGATTGGAACCTCTTTTGTTTTCAGTTCATGTATTCATGTTACTACTAAATGAGATAAGAATCAACGTCAGTTCTATTCCTAGTTCATGTCTGAGAAATATTATTTACTGTAAAGGAGATGGGAATGGAAGTTTTGTTATGGCAGCGTTACTCACTTTAGAATCCTTTTGAGATATATGACAAAAAAAATCACATAATGATCATCAGAAATAGTTTTTATGAATAGCTGTCAACTTGATAAGTTCTTCAATCAATCTTGAATGCAAAGAATTGGAAACTCTTGACTTACAAAAGAATTTTTAAAAATCCAGTCATTGCAGTCATTCATTTTCTTAATACTAACACCAATATTTAAATCACCCACTTGTTTGACATCCTGGAAACAGTTAGAATTGGGGCAATGAAACACAGTAAAATTAAAGATGGGTGAATGACAAGGTTTTACCAACTTCTGTGAGCTCCAGTTTCTTTCTCTGTGAAAATTGGATGATAGAGTGCCCACCTCTCATGGTTATTGTGAAATATACATGAATAATGCATATAGCATAGTAATGGTAAGAACTTCTCAGTAAGTGGTTAACTGTTACATGATGAACTTGAACTTAATGTAGGTAGGCAGTCTTCTCCAAGGGTGAGTGCAGCACAATAGTGAAATTTTCAAGAACATGCAGTACTATCAGGATCTTTGGTATATATCACATTTAGAATAGAATTTTGTCAAGTAGTGGCATCTCATCTATTTGGGGAGGAGATTGACAAAGGCAGTTTGGGGATCAGGAGTCCATAATATGGGCTTAGGCTAAGAGAAAACTCTAATTTCCAGTAGGCACAGAGTACAGGGGAGAAAACTGAGCCTGAAGTTCAGATACAGAGGTGAGACCAACATAGCAGCAAAGTATGGAGGTGTAAGGGATGGCTGTAGACAGGTGTGCAAAGCCAGGTTTCATCTTCTCCATGCACACATGCATGCATTAAATACAGAACCCAGGAAAGGGAAGGCTGATGAGTGTCCTCTTTGGTGCCATTTCCTATACATTAGTAGGTGATTTCTGGAGTGATAAGAAGGGTTTTGAGGCCACATAAGGATTTATTAAAGATAAAACATCCTGGTGGATGGGGTAAAGTTAGCATTCTGACTTCTTTGTTATGCCAGGCCCATAGCAATAAAACTAATTTTGCTGATGGTGATCACCTTTCCAATGAACTCTGTTTTGCTTAGAACTGGCTTTAATAACTGTATACAATGAGGCTCAATGAAATAACAGAGCTTCTTTAATTAAGTTCTGAATTTCTTAAGTGGGAAGCAGTAGTATTGTATACATATTTTTATCCCTAGTAATTCTGACTCCAAAGTTGCACACATAAATGACTGAACTTATAAATGGCTATCACCTACTGTATTAACTTCCTATGGCTGCCTTAACAAAGTTCCAAAAGGCGGGTGGCTTACAAAAACAGGAAATTGTTTTCTCACATTTCTGGAGGCTAGAACTGTACAACCATGGCATTAGTGGGGTTCATTCCTTCTGAAGGGTGTGCGTGAAAATCTGTTCCATGACTATTTCCTAGCGTCTAACAGCCTCAGGTGTACTTTGGCTTGTAGACGGCATTCTGTGTTGTCACATCATCTTCATTCTGTCATCTCTCTCTCTGTCTCTCTCTTTCTCTGTCTCTGTGTCCAAATTTCTTTTTCTATTAGGACACCAGTTGCATTGGATTAGGGTGCACCCTAATGACCTCATCTTAACTTGATCATCTTCTCTATAAAGACCCTATTTCCAGCTAAGGTCATATTTACAGATCCTGGGAGATGGGACTTCAACATCTTTTTTGGGAATACAATTCAATCCACAGCATTGATAGATCCTTAAGTAAGAGATAAGTAAACCATAGAGCCATGAAAACACGGGTTTCCCTAGAGAATGAAAAACAATGATTAGGAATGAGCTTTTGTTTAAGCCCTCCATCTGTCACTTACTGGCTGTAATACCCCAGCAAGTTCTTTAGCCCTTTTAATCTGTTTTCTTATCTGTACAATGGCAGTAATGATTCACAGTTTTGTTAAAAGTATTATAATAGATGAGAATATATAGTGATGTACAAACTGTTACACAAATATTGTCTATAATTATAGCTATTGTTAATTTATTTGTCTTGTGTCCTGTCATTTGTAGATTATTCCAAGCACTAAGTTGGAAAGCTGTAAAGTAGTTAAAAAAAAAGTAGAAGTAGAGACTGTTTTCTGTATAATTAGCTCTTGAATTAGCAATGAATTTCATTATAAGCATTAACATGGTTTAATAACTAGCTATCATAAACATGATTTAAAATACATTACATGTTTCACAGTTTCATATATGGAATGATTTTCTTTTTTAATATACAGAGTATTGAGAGCCAAACAACTTTAAAAATACTTGCAGTTCTTTGGATATATACAAATACATATAAATAAATAAATATATATATATATATATGTATATATATATATATATATATATATATATATATATATATTTCCTCTGTCAAAACACTGTTGGTATAAAAATGTGTAGGGTCAAACTGGGTTCTAACTGCTATGAGTTAAACTTCTATGCTAGCCAAATGAATTTCCTCAGTCTTTTATTCTACATGCTCGGTAAAGGTTTTGGGGACTGACAGATTGCTATTATGACCACTACAGACATTGAAGAATGACTTAGGAGAAACAGCCACTGCTAGGAAGAGACAAATAGCTTCCCAGGCGAAAGTGATTCATACAAGGGGTCGTTAGCACATATTCAACAACTTGAACCTCAAATATGTACAGACAGTTCAGTATTTGGCAGAAT
Source organism: Felis catus (assembly GCF_018350175.1). Taxonomy (NCBI): domain Eukaryota; kingdom Metazoa; phylum Chordata; class Mammalia; order Carnivora; family Felidae; genus Felis; species Felis catus. Next base: position 51,055,177 of record NC_058380.1, read on the forward strand.
CAGTACAAAAGTTACCTTCAAATCCCTCCTATTTCTTCCCTCTCTCTCCCCCTTCTGTCCTTTGATCCTCATACCCTCTTCCATCCCCTCTCTAGGCACCAAACAGATAGAAACCAAGAGAAAATGAGCACAGTTCATTGCCTAGTCCCTGTACCTTTTAATCAGCATGGTCTATGTGTTTTAGGTGGATAATAGCACACATAACCATATGCAAGACTACACAATGTATAATAGGTGCCTACTACATTAACTAGTTAACATTGGGTAAAAATTAATGGGCAGAAACTATGGCAGGCACTATCCTAAGTCCAGAAGGTAGAGCAAGAAATTGGACAATCCCCATCAAGGATTTGTGGTCCAATGAGGGGGTACACTAAGCAGACAATTATAGGGCATTACAATTGAAGCAATTGGGGATATACAGGGTGTTCTGGAGTAGAGGAGGAGTACTTTACCTACACTGGGGGATGGGTGTAATGATGGGTAAGGAAGATGTCTTCAGGAAGCATTTTCACTTTCATAGTCTGTTGAAGATGTTAACCTAGCAAAGTTTATTCACTTCCTCATTATTGTATAGGAGGAGAGGAACATTAAGTTTTAAGCTGTTACTGAGAAGAAATATTAGGTCTTTATTTATGAATTAGACATGCTCTTAAGGGAATGGCAACTTGACTTTTTCAATTCATTTGCCTTAGCAACCAAGTTGAGGTATAACCTGTGTATGGGAAATCCAGTACTCCAAATGGCTAGGATCTTTCCTTAGAGTTGTCCTACATCTCTTGGCTCAAATTTCCACTTGAGAAAAGTCTCTCAACATAAAGTATGATAAACACACACTAACTTCATGCCTCAAAAGTACAAAGGACATGAAGTGTGAGACAGTTCATCTATTAAAATATAAGAAAAACCAATAAATGTAGGAAGGAATATTGACCTCAGAAACCCAGAGTCCCACAGTGTATCTAGATCATAAATGGATTAAAGCCTTATGTGACTTGCCATTTCTGGATATAAGATTATTTTCATAGCACACTTTTCATCAGCAGGTTACTCCGATAAAGTCAACTGTATTCC